>NC_054743.1:14623910-15223910 GCF_018143015.1 Lytechinus variegatus | reverse complement strand
GATTGATATGCAGTAGTGCAAGTCCTATAAGCATGATTTGACCAATGCAGAGACAGCGACACCTTTTCTACCACACGCAATTGGACATTTAAGTGCAACTCTAATGGGGAGTTGCAAGAAACTTGTTGCGACCAATTGAAAGTCTATTTTTGGTCCCTAAATCAATGTCTTGCAATTAACTGCAAATTAGTGATTGACTGCTAATCTGCTCCTTGAAACAAGAAATTTAATCTGCTTTCCTACAGCTAGTGTTGATCTATCAGTTGTAACATTATCAACAGAATATTTGCAATTGATCGCAAATATGTTCTTGCAACACCCCCTAAGTCATACTTAGTTATTTGTGAAACACCCCCCTGGGTTATGAGGCTACTACAACCAGGGCCACATATCACAAAGTTCAGAGACTGATCTTAGGGTACATTTTTTATGTTTGATTACATTGATTATTACATGCAATTGATAATGCAAATCAACCTTTGTGATCAATCAAATGGCTTTGTGTTACTAAACTCCAGATATAAGATGAAACAGTATGCAGTTCTTTATCATGTTACTGGTAAAGTCTGGAATGTCTTTACTGACAAACTGGAATAAGCATTCTGGGCTCCGTAACACAAAGGTTTGCGATGATTTGCAAATATGAAAGAACCGCACTGATTGGTCCATGGTCAGTATTTCAAACCTAATGCGCATGTAACATTGATATTGATTGGTCAGTTCATTTAGCGATTGATCGCTAATCTTTGTGTTACGGAGCCCTGGACTTGTTTTCTAGACATTTAAATAAACTATGACTAAATATCTAATACAATAGTCTGATTTACATAGTAACAAATCTGTATAAAACATCTTATCAAACCTGTCCATTATGGCCCAAGTAAAACAAAGGTGGCCACAGTAAACAGGTGGCCTTTATAGAAACACATTTATTTCCTTTAAAGTACTCTTCATAATTAAGGTGCATGATGATTTTTCTATTCTATTTAAGATGCAAATGTTGTACATATCTTAATATGGTGTAGGGGCATTATGTGTTTTTGTTTTTAATTTATTTTTGTTTTGGTTTTATGAATGGATATATTTTGCACCATGTTTAAGTCAAACGAGTTTCTTAAATCTTAATTAAGGGACTCTACACTTCAGACATTTTTCTTTTGTTTATGCTTAGCTCCTACTTATCATCAATGTAACATTATATTTTGTAAACTTCTTTTCTTGTTATGCATGGTGAAAAATAAAACTAACAAATATTCCTTTCAAATTGGAGACAATTTGGGAGGCCGCTGAAAACATGTTTTCACAATGGACAGGTGGCCACTACTACAGGTTTGACTTATTTAAATAGTCCTGGTACCAATCCATGATCTAGATATCTCAAATTCAATTTAATCCCTTTTTCAAAATGAGAAAAAAAATAATTGTGGTAAAATAAAGGATATATAGGCATTTAAAAGATTATAAAAAAGTGTCATTCTTTTTTTTTTTAATGTAGCAAAGAAAAATTGAAGACCCGTTCATGCATAATGTTACAAACAGACTGGTGAAACCTAGTCTGCAGGCACAGACCCTGATTGGAACTTTGATCAACAAGTGTGCCTCCACGCAAAGACTAGCATATACAAAACTGCCTTCAGTACACAAGGCATGAGTAGGCTGCACATTCAGACCCTTATCTCGAGTGAAGGGTTTGCCCAGCAGACTAGGTGAAACCTGCCCTCCCCTCCCCCCTCAGCATGTGACCATTCAGCATACCTCTCCTGACCCATAATAGTTCCAAGCCCTGCCCCCTCCCTCAGTATATCTCCATTCCACCAGATAGGTAACATCTTGATGACTGGCCGCTGTCCAGGAGAGAGTGAGGGATGTCGTTCCTATGTTACTTGGCAGTGGGGATGACGGCTGACCTATTACACCTACAAAAAAAATATAGGAATTATGACGAATCTTTGATGGGCTACATAAATAGACCTATAGATACAACATATGTCAATATAGTACTAAATCTTAAAGTATGATATCAGTATATAAAAAATGATATGTAAATTACAATTGATATAGAAGGAAAATCAACTGAATACCGTAAACCAACAAGAGTGTCGATGGGGCGAGCACATAATACGCCCGCCTGTAACAAGGAAAATGGAGTTATTGGTCAAGCAAAAAAAGTGGAAGTGCTTTCCATTTTCAATCGCCTTTATGAAAACGAATGTGTTAACAACAAAAGCTTAATGAAGGGTAAGATGAAAATATGTCACTGTGACCTTGACATTTGACCTTTTGACCTCATAATCAAGAGACTTCTTGGGATCCATGCTACTATCACACACACCAAATTATATGAGCCTAGATTAAGTTAAACTGAAGTTGGTGTGCTTACAAGGACTTCAGAAGGGAAAAATGAAAATATGTCACTGTGACCTTGACCTTTGGACCTCAAAATCAATAGGCTTCCTGGGATCCATGCTAGTATCATACACACCAAATTATCTGAGCTTAGGTAATAAACTGTAGTTATCGCGTTTACAACAAAAAATTAACGGACGGACAGACGGACATTGAGCGTGATACAATTCATCCTATCCTGTAGCCGGGTGGGTCATAAAAAAAAGTATGTAAATACATATTGCCATATGTAACTGCATTATTTGTCTTTCATAAGATATTCAGAAAATAAATAAAAAAATAAGTATTTTTCAGCAAACTCATTCATATTATACACTACGTTAACCATTCATGTGAACAATCTGAACTTGGAATGATTTAATGAGAAGTAATATCACAAGTTTACATTTTACAATAAATGCATGTACTATCAGTATCAATTTAATCGTGATGTAAGTGTATTTATGATGTAGAATTTGTGTAAATTGAGTTGTTCCTTGTTTGATATTGATTGTATTTTTTATGTAAATGATTGTAAAGGGTAATGCAATTCTGCTTTTCAGCCGCTATAGACACCCTTGTTAAATTAAACCGTTTTAAATTAAAAAATAAATAAAGTTTGAATATTAGGGAATGCTTGAGTGCCTACAAGTATATGGCGGCTCGGCTACAGCCGGGGACATAATATGATACCAAGTGTCAAAGTGCAGAAGAGTATAGTAACTACGCTATATAAATGGTCAATATTTCTATTATTAGTAGTATTATCATCATCATCAACAACAACAGAAACAACATCATCATTATTACTATCATTATTTTTATAAATTTTGAAAAGAACTATTAAAATAATCATCAGGTGAACATTCATTTAATCAAAGTACATGTACATGTATTCTGAAAAAAACAAGACATTATGAAAATTGGGGAAAATACAGTATCCATGAACACCTGGTAGGTAAACTAAAACATAAACACAACATCACCATGGAAACTCACCTATCACTTCTTCTGCGTATTCATTTTCTGCAAATAGGCAACCTGACTGGCAATATTGCACCTGTTAAAGATTGATTGATGGAGAGAGGGGGTGAGTCTACAAGATTCATCTAGGTCCTAGGGTTAGTGGTTCACTCCAGAAACAACAAAACAGGCTTGAATGTCAAACTAAAGCCGATATAGGATAAAGAATCTAGTAGCTGCTAAATGGCAAAATATTTCATCCTCAATAACATATATATATATAGCACTTTTCCGTTGAACATGCTCAAAGCACTTTACAGTATGTATGACAAAACAGTGATTTCTGCTCTCCAAGAGCTTACAAAATATATCAAGGGAAAATTATATTGAAAAAAAAAAATAGGTTTTAGATTATTTTTTAATACCCCCCCCCCTTAGCCCCACCAATTTCCCCGGGGTTAAGGAAAAAAAGTGCAGTGTGAAAAGCATATTACAGATGTCATCTCAAATCCCCTATGTATTTGAAGGTCAGAAGTTCACTTCAGGAATAACAGTTGGAATTTCAGAGTTACAAGTGACACTAGTCGACCCACCACAATGCAAAAAAATAAGAATGGTGGATCAGTTGAGATTTACAGATAAAATGACAAGATTTGAATTTCAAAGGAAACAACAGATTTAAAAAATCCCATTATGTGCGACATGGTGTATTATTTATGTAGGCCTATAATAATGCTGCATCCAAACCTCCTAGCAATGTACATACAATAGACCAGTTCGTAGTTACTTCATGGGCAATTTTGGTCAAATGACCTTTCATTTCTTTCACTATGATAGGCAGATTTCAAAGCAAGATATTACGTAAGCTTGCCTTTATAGCAGGATGAATAAATTGAATACACCAGGTGACTAGAATAGCACACCAATGAACACTTTATGAAGGTATTTGTTGCATTCCTACTTTGAATGCATATTATAGCATGTTGCACAATGTACTTGACAAACTGTAAAATACCAGTTGTTCGTGGAAGCATTGTTGTTTTTTGTGGATGTAAATGAAAATGACATTTCAAAAGAATATATGAATAATCAAGACATCAAAGATGGTGCTTATCTCATCAGATTTTAAAGCACCATGTCACTTTAGTACAAATGACCTTCTTCTGATCATGCGTAGAATCTTTTGATCATGCGCAGAAAGCAACTACGAACTGGCTTATTGTCAGCTTTGACAGTTGCCATAGTAACAATCAGGAATCAGTGATTATTGGCGAATAACTAAAAAAAAACCAATGATTTCACTAAAAATTGGCAGACATGACGAATCAATTGGAGCAACTTTCATGAAACATATTTCATTTCTTTCATGGAAAGGGGGGGGGGGTGAAGTTCATGTGAATGATTGGATGCTGCATTATGGGTAAAAAATGGAATAAAACAAAAATATAATTTGGATTTCTGATAATCAAAAATTGTATTTCAAAGATGAGATTTAAAAGAGAAATTTCACCTACCCGAAATGGCTCTGATGAATATGTCTGATTCTGAAAAAAAAAAAAAATTCATTGAGAAAAGACATTAAATACCTGCAAGAGAATGGTAAATACTGAATAGAAATACTGTTAATAGGTATCAATTGCTTTAATCCACTGTTGGATGGGGTCTATGGAAAATTAATGTTACAACATAATGAGTCAGTCTCTCATACGTTAAAAAAGTAGGCATGAATATATACAAGTAGATATTTTAGGTACAACTTTTTTTCACTAGTCCTACAATGTTTCAGCAGTATCATATCAAGGAGACATCACCTCTCATGCCAGATTCTCTTAAAATCGTGTGGTCCAGTGGTTCGAGCATTGGACTCATAATCGCAAGGTTGTGAGTTCGAATCCCTACCATGCCGTTGTCTCTACTTTGATAAAAAGGCCCGAGAGTAATATCTGTCGTCTATAAGGTCAGCCACTATGACTGATCAACCTAGACGTGAAATGTTTCCTATACCTGTAGGTAATTGGTTATATACCAGCTTGGCATTTACCAGCAAAATGCTGTCCTGCCAAGTGCCTATGGGAGTTACCATAAACAGAAACAGAAAATGTGATTTTCTGATGGTAGCCAAGATGAATACTTCTAAATGTACTTTTTTCAGAAATTGGTTTATATCAATAATTTGCTTGCCTGGTAAAATTCACAGAAGAGGATTTCTAACCCAGTGGATACAGATGATAAATATCTTGAGAACTAAAAATAATTCATTTGAACGCAGACTTTTAGTATGTAGAGCTAAAAGGTTTGAATTTCCTCCCCCTAGAAAAAAAAGCATCAATAAATAGGAAAGACTGCATACTTACACACACTGCGTAACATTGTGCAAGTGTTGAGTTGTCCCATGACGAACATCCAGTTGAGCACTGCAAAAAAAAAAGAAATGTATATAATTATACAACGAGATGCTGGTGATTGTATATCAAGGACAGATAGAGATAGTATGATAGGCATATAATATATTTAACTTACAGATATGTAATACGGTACACATACAGAGGCAGCACAAGGGTATTTTTCATGAGGGGTGGTACTAGGAACCTACATGTATGAGGTGATATCATTTGGTTCTCAATTAAATAATAGGAATATTTTAGAGTAATACCTCAATTTCCTCTTTTCATTTTGGGGAGTCCTTTTCAATACTTGAAATCATAGCTCCCTCTCCTTCCCCCCATAGTGCCTCCACTATACACATACAGTAACATTATTTGACTTGCACTTGGTTCAGATCTATTAGCTACATTTATAAGTGCATCTACTACAAGAAATTAATTATGAATGCATATACCGGTATGCATCCACCTGTTGTCTGCAGCTGGTATCAATAGATAATAAATTCCATAACAAATGAAAAGATAGAGCCAGTTTCAATTAATTATCAATGTTTATTGCATTTTTATTCACCCATCAATTTATATGGAACACCTGCTGGTAGTGTAATATGAAATTTATTTTTTACTGTACACTACATTTACTTTTAATAACTTTGATCAAGCCACAGCAGTATTTGCTTAGGCCATAAAAGCTTAAATATTTATAAAAGTAACTTTTTAAGAAATATTAATTTCAGAGGCAATCAAGTTAAGTTCCATCCACCACAAAGACCTCATTTAATCTACATTGAATCAAATAATTCATGAGTCACTATTAAAGACACCCTTTACAATGTCAAGAACATTGAAAACCACATGTTTCAAGTGGGTTCAAATTGAAATGTCACGAAGGTCACATAAATACATCAATCATTGAAATGTGTTTTACTCACCGAGCTATTTCTGCATTCTGTGTCACATTGGCCGGTATCTGATAAAATACTTGTCTGCATTGGGAGATAAAAAGGGGAATAGGGACAATTACTTGAAAATATATTATATTAAATAAACAACTTTAATAAGATATGTACAAAATTAGATTTAAAAATAAAATAAATAAATGAGTAAATCTGCCTAATTTAATTTTTGGGAACACAGAAATTTGATGACTTTGTGACGAATTTCGACCAAGAAGATGTAAATACAAGCATAATGTTTAGCATATTCCAGTCTGAAAAAGATGCTTCAACTTTAGTGGTTATTTGATTTCACACCGGAGGTCAGCTAATAGCAGAATCTTGTGTATCATCACTGTGAAAAGTCAGGCAAAAAAAATAGCCTATGCTTTATTTCTAGTCTAGGGGACTACTTTTCACTTTCTATTGCATAAATATGTTACATTGGATAAACTTGAACACTTATATCTAATAGCATTTTGGGGCTAAATCACCCTGAGCCCTCAATTAATTTTTCCCTGACAGGTAACCCTTTGTCTGTTGTAATGATAGTACCTAAAAGAGAAACACATCATATATCATTTAATATCAATTAAAACAGGTGAAGAGAAAGGAGAGAGAAAATAATGAACTGCAATTGCAAGAATAAATAGGAAATGTTATATTAGAGACAGAGCAAGGTGCTGAGATAAGATATTAGGTGGTTTCAGACCGCCTCGAAGTTCGCCAGTTCCAGGTATTCTCTGATCGGGAAATTTACCCCGATCAGAAAATACCAGGTATTTTGGTAATGTGAAAGCAAACTACGCGTAATATCCCCGAAAGAAAATACCCGCTAAATAGTACATGTAGGTACTTGGCGAAATTACGAGAACTTTCGCGGGGATTTTTCCAAGGTCGCAGGTATTTTGGCGATGTGAAAGCAAATTACAGGAACTTTTAGCCCAGCGTGTCGTTGGGCGCGGCGGCGTGGGTGACTGCTGGGCTAGTGATTTTGAATTTCGCGCCTTGCCTGCTTATCAGACCATACTGCGCATGCTCGTAACTTCGGGAACTTATCCCGAAAGGGTATGTTTCAGGGCGGTGTGAATGCAGGAATAATTAATGGGTATTTTTTAGCCCAAAAAAGTTCTCGTAATATAACGGGGATTCTTGTGATCGAGGCGGTTTGAAACCACCTATTGATGTTTTTTATAAAGATAGCACACATACTATCAAAATATTTGTAGATGTATCAGATAGCATTTTAAAGTACTTTGACCTTTAGTAGTGATCAATATAAAGGCAATGCAGATTCCTTATGATTGCAAAATTGAATTACTCTACAATGTATGTTATCAATGTTGTTTGTTTGATTTCAGGTTTCCATTTCTTTGAAGGCACTTTCATAGAGACTACTTTGAATAGAACAAAGGCTTATTTTCTCTGAGTAATCATTTCATTTTCTATTAACATTAGTGCATTGTATAGTATCTTGTGCATATCCTTCCGCTTCTCAATCTTCTTATCACCCCCCCCCCCCTGCCATCCCTACCTTAATCAATCCCTCCTTACAATGTATTTGTCTCTCTCTAGATCTCCCTTCCCCCCCCCCCCTATTCCTCCAAATCTGTTTCCTTCTCTCTTCTTGTTCTCTTCCTTTCAAATAATTTCTGAGCATTTCTAGACATTCTTTTATTAAACCAAAGTAAAAAATTTTGGGGTCACCAAAGTGACCTAAATTTTAACTACAGTACTGAAAAGGGCAACGGGTGTGATGGCTGACCACATCACTGACCAACACTGGACACTGTGACCACTGTCCATTCAATGTTCCTGCATCAGAGCATGGACCTACAGTGCATCATATGTCTATATGGCCACTAAAACTATTAAGAAGACAATGCTGTCAACATCTATAGACACCCAAGCTTCTCCTAGATATTCAAACCCTGTGTGGGCTAACATCATCTACCTGTATATATGGTTTAAAAAACCTATATATAATTTTCTTTCTAATGAAAACTATTATTCTCCAACAACTTTATCTGGCTTGACCAATTATCTACCATGGTACAGTTTTACAACTCAACTACATAAGAATTATGGAAGATTCAAGACAATCATGTAAGCCATACAACATTGTTGAATGTCCCTGAATGAAGACCCTGACACAGAAGCGAAAGCTGCAGATGAATGCAACACAAAGGGAATGTCCTCAAAAAGGAACAAAAGGATTCTACATGTAGTACTCCTGGCCAGACACAATGGAGCACCTGAGTGACCTAATTTGACCAACTGACCAGTGCTAGGGGTGTGACCACCATCACTGATCACTGACCAACAAAACAACTTGACAGTGTCCATTCATTGAATTGGAGATTTATTATGAATGGGAATGACCAATATGAAGGTGTTAATACAATGGGTTCATTTTTTTCCACTTTGGACTGTAGTCCATTACTCACGATACACTTCAATGGCAACAATCACTATAATATAAAACTAAAACTACACTATGGAAAAAAAATCACTATTAAAAAGGGTTAAAAAAATAAACAATTTAATATGAAAAGATCTTATACTCTAAATGGAGGTCAATATGCATTTTCATACATTTATATATCTGTAATCTGATTCATTATCAAAACATTACATTGATCTAACGGCCCCTAGGGGCCCATTGCAGAAAGAGTTGCAATCAATAGCAACTCTAAAAATCATGCGCAACTTGATTTTCAACCAATCAAAAGTGCGCATTTGGGACTTGCGACTGAATTTTTGGCTTGCGTTTAAACGCAACTCTTTAGATTAGATCACTAATTATTCAGCAAACAAAAAATGAATCTGAAGAGTTCATTTCATCACCAATGAATGCTGACATCATTCCCTTTGTTTGGGACACACAGAAATCTCTCTATAAACCACTGTTTTTTCATTCATGCATTCAACCATAATCATTATGATTTTAATCAGCTGTTTCATATCCTGTGTAATTAAACAATTGCTATAACGAAGAAGATAAAAGCAAAAGGATATTAATTGTTTCATTCATAGAAATATTATGTCATTATATCAATGTGACTTAATTAAAGAATTTCTGTTTATATAAATCACCAAGTATAACAATGGGCACACCCATAGATTTGGGGAATTACAGATTGATAGCAAGAATGGGGACAAAGTCTTGTTTACACACAAACAGAGTTGAAACATATTCAATTGCATGGAAATTTTGCATTTGCATTGCATGTCCTCCTAAAATTAGTAATTATTTTCATTCCTAAAAAACTTTTCTCTTTATTCTGAAGGTTTGAATACTCAAAATGTTCATTAGTTTGATCTAGGATTGGTTATCAAAACATGTGTTATTCTGAAATGAAATAAGGTTAATTTTCCAAAGATTCCAAAGGATTCCAAGGTACATGTACATGTAGTACATGTCAGAAGAAATGATGTACATTCAGTAAGAAAAATTATTTTACTGTTGAATTAAAAAGCCTTCAGAAAAAAATCCTGCAGTGTATATTCTTTTCAGATTAATGAAGTTTCATAAGCATGTCATAAATGTTTGGACTAATGAACAATTGTCATTGTTCGAACAACCAACATCTTTTTACATGTACATGTATGCAATTTGCATGTTTCACAATAATTGAAATGAACTTTATATTACCATCGGAAAAAAAACAAAGCTGGAATAACAATATTAATAACAACAATATACATGTTCAAAATTATGTAGATTTCTAGAACACAGAAAATTATCTATACATGTACATGTACAACACAAGTTCACCAAGTTAATCAAATCACAGGCCATCAAATTACAATTGAAATATACCTGTAGAATTATAAAACAGCTAATACTAGTAAACACCCAATTGATCAACACACCCACAGTATAATGCATGGATAGATATGAATGGCATATGATATGTGTTTACCGGAGATTGAACTTGATTTGAGAGTATAGTGTGTGGGAGAGGTTTGTGCAAATTAAAGAAAAACAATCTTTACAAATACATGTACTTGTACTGTACATTATACAAATTGCATGCAGACATTTGTAACAGAATAAAATTTAATTTGGGCAATTGTAAAATTCTTCCTTATTAAAATTAAATGAAAAATTTCCTCACATATTTTTGTTTGTTAGTTTGTGTTTTTGCCAATACCTGATATAATGTATATTAGTGTCAATACAGTGTCAATTATAACACAAATTCTGACTACTCTCTAACCATCACCTTTTGCATTCATGAAATGTAGAAAAATATCAAAGCAAGTTTCAAATTTTAATTTTGTCGCACAGACAGAGTGACATTGTGATTCTGAACTGAGGATGCAATAAGCTATTGTTGAATATTCAAAAAACCAAATGCATAATTTTCCGCTCTAAGGGTAAAAAGCTACCAGGGCGTATAAATTGTCTTCATATAGGTGGTCATGATGTTGAACCAAGTGCAAATATTTTGTTTCTTGGGTTATATATCGATGAGCACCTATCCTGGAAAAATCATCTAGATGCTGTCTGCACAAAGGTGTCTCGCAGTGTAGGCGTTATTTATAGGTTAAAATCAATTTTACCTGAAATGATACTGATAACAATATACAATAGTATTGTTCTACCTTATTTGACATATTGTAATGTTGCCTGGGGAAACACTTTCAAGTCATATCTTGATAAATTGAGAATATTGCAGAAAAGGGCAATACGACTTATAACAAATTCTAATTATAGACATCCAAGTACTCCATTATTTCTTCGTCTGAAAATGCTACCACTTAGTAAACTTGTGTCGTTTAATTGTGCATTGTTCATGTTCAAACTACAATCAATGCCCCAAGAATGTACCTTAAAAAAAATTATTTCTTCAGAATTCAAATATACATAATTATAATACACGTCAAAAGGATCTTATTCGTCAGCCATTTGCGAGAACAAATGTCACTCTTACCTCCTTTCATATATCATGTATTAAAGAGTGGAACAATTTACCTGTTGATATAAAAAATAGTAAAACTCTTTTCATGTTCAAAAGATTATCCAAAACTTATTTTCTTGACAGAACCTGATTATTTTCCTTCAATATGTATTTTAAGTTGATGTATTTGCATTTAAGTTGATCACCTACTCAGAATCTATGTTTAGTATGTACATGTGTGGGTGGATGTGGTTGTGTGTGTGTGGGTTTGTGTATATATGTGTGTTTGTAATAGTTTTTCTATTCTATATTTAGCATCTTAACCTTATTATACATTTTTTTTTTCTCTCTCCTTTGTATCTTGTAGATTAGTATAACCTATGTTTTATGTTAATAACCATAAGTATTCCAGGGCCCTACTCACAAGCTTTGCTTTTAAAGGGGTCCTAAAACCAATTCGTATATGCTATAGTCTGATTGATGTATGTTCATGTACTCATTTACATTGTATGTACATCTATTTTGATTATGATGTGATGTTTTTGGTTTTGAATAAATGAACTTGAATGAATGAATGAACCCCCAAAATACAAACACTCAGTAGTTCAATGCATTGTAGATATTAAAAAGCTTATAACTCATTATAAAACTATTTTAAAAATTAACACAATGTCTTTAATATATATTGACTACTGATTTTATGAATTAAAGGCTTGTGGTACCAGCATGGACCTACATGTAGGTCCATGGAACCAGGAATGCCCTATTCCAGAAAGTATGTAGTAATTGAGTTATCATGTAAATCAATACAGTATACTGTTTATTTTCCCTAATGTAAACAATTGCACACCTATCTGAGATCTTAGAAAATTGTACAGTATGGTACTCATGAGGTCATTCTGTATATATTTTTTTAACTTCTTTTCATCCCACCACATTTTTAGAATGTATTTTGTAAACTTGTCTACCAAGTCAATTTGTACCTTATTTTACCCGTTGTATAGGTCAATATATTTTATTTACTATTATTTGATATAGATGCTTATGCTGTAGGTCTACATGTATATTGTTTTTGGTGTATTTTTAATATAGAAATGTGGAAATAAACATCGAATTGTGAGATGTTGTAACGAATGAAAAGTGATACAACCAAATAATACTGATATACCAAATAATACTGATATAACAAATAATGCCAACATGCTTTGTTAGGCATAATTCTGACCATAAAAAGTATAAAATTATATAAATCATTTGAAATTGAAATGTAAACTATTGCAATTGAATCAGTTGATGATAAAGGTCAACATGAATTTCCATATATCTCGAGATTTGACTGATCACACACATTCCTTGCCTCAATTTAATCTCATTCTAAATGATTTCAGGATTGCTTAATTTTTAAAAGATAATGATATAGGCCCTATCATAAAAAAGGTTTAAAACTGTCAATTGTTATTTTTCTCATTGCTGTATTCTTTCTTTATAAAATTCTCATACTACCACACAACTGTATATACACTACATTATATTTGGGAGCCTAGCCTTATCATATTCATAGACTTGTTTATGGAAATATGATCGTTAAATTGACATGAAACTGATTTAAAGATTAACCATATTTTTAGGTATATTTCTGACAAATGACTTTGTCCAATGCAGGCCTACAAAGAGGAGTAATTTAATTCACTGCTTTATCCAAGGATGGAAGCTGGCTAAATAAACATGAAGTCTGTACGCCCATAAAAATCATATAATATGAAGCGAATCTTCACCTTACGACCTGCTTTGTTTATTGGGTCACATTCCTCTGAACCACTCAACTACATAAAGAGCCAATACAGGCTTCCTCTTCAATCATCACAACACGCTTCATGCATGCTTCGTACAAAGTATGAATAGGTGTAGCCAGTATTGTTGCTTCTATTATTAGACTTGTAGAAAGTATAAGTCTGGTGTATAACACAAATCACTTCAATACATGTATCTCCATGCATAAAATGCAGAATGTAGAAGTAAAATGTCACAACAGCCAAGGATAATTTGTTTGTTTCTAATATAATCAGTGTACTTATGGGAAAATCCAAAGAATAACCAGCAGAGAGCTTTATTGAAACACATAGAAAATACCTTTTTGACAAGCAATCAAAATACTCTCAAGCAGGTTTCAATGCAATGTAATGGAGCCTACTATACAGTGCGTCCCAGAAAAAACGAAACCGAGATTTAGCAATGATTTTAACTTAATCATTAATAAAATAGACAAATGACCTACCAATGTAAAGCTTAGAATCTCCTCTTTCATTTGATATTACTTAGATTGTTTTTCATTCACGCATGAGTGAGCAAAAACAATTTGAAGAGGGGATACTAAGAAGTCACTTGGCGGGCTGTATCTGGGTTTCAAAAAGAAAACCGCATTTTTAAAAAGTTCAATATCTGCTCTTTAATTTGATACCTCAATTACAGAAAATGGTCGAGAAATAACAAAGTTCTGGCTATTTCAAATAAGGCTTGAATTTCAATAATTTCATGAAATGAAGAGGTGTTACAGGCTAGCGTTCAAACTCACTTGACACTCCCTTTTGTTGACAATCAAGCATGCATTGTCTTTTGTTAACCGTGCGATAGCTTCTGTGGAAAATCGGTGAAAACACGTTTATTTGAATTACGGAAATACTAGCATTGTTTTGAGGGAGCATAACTTTTTTTACTTCTGGACCATTTTCTGTGATTAAGGTATCAAATAAAAGGGCAGATATTGAACTTTTTAGGCATGTGGTTTTCTTTTTGAAATTCAGATACTGTACCCCCCGCCAAATGAGTTTTTGGTATCCTTTCTTCAAATGTTTTTGCTCACTCATGCGTGAATGAGGAATAATCTAAGTAATATCAGATGAAAGAAGAGATTCTAAGCAGTACATTGGTAGGTCATTTGTCTATTTTATTAATGATTAAGTAATGATAAATCATTGCTAAATCTCGGTTTCGTACAATGTACACTGTAGCTCATTTATAGGCCTAATATTTTTGGGAGCCTCTACTATCTTACGACCTCCATTGAAGATCATCACAAGTTACGTGGATGGATGTTCAGATACAAAATATATTTCATTCTTCACTGTGGAAAACTTTAATACCAAACAATACAGGTGGGCCGACATTAAACCCTCCCTAAACAAATGTTACAAGTCTAATAGTCCTTCAGTTTGGATCACAGATTTGATCTTCCATCCAATTATATTCATGGATTACAATGAAATCAACCAAACACTTGACTATGAACTGATATTGGCTTGTACATAGGGTTGTTGTGTCAGGTCGGCCGATCATGGATACACAATCATTCAAAAAAGGGCTACCTACCCTCCTGAAAGTCAGGTCCAGTTTACCAGATAATTTGTATTAAAATGATTCAACATTATCAAATGGTCAGGTAAACTGGACCTGGCGTTGCGGGAATTAATACATGACCCTTTTCTCCATTAGGGTATACATGTACATGTATGTGATTGGCCGACCCGACGCGAAAACCGATGTGATGACATAAGCGATTCATTTTCTAGTACAACTATATCTGGACATACAGTATAGGGCCTATATGTACAGTACACGTGAATTGCCAATTTGCCTACTGCCAATTTGTCCACTCAAAACATGGTCTACTTTCATTTATTCTAATGCCATTCCATCCATCAACATTTCATCTTAAAACCATTTGGTCCATTAGCCATTTGGTCTAATCATCACTTCGACTAATCACCATTTCGTCTATGACCATTTCGTCTAACAACCAGTTGGTCTAATATCCATTTCATTTTCATTCATTTCGCACAATTAACACTTTAGTAAAATTAGACCAAATGGTATATGGACTAAATGGCTATTGGACCAACTAGTTATATGATGGAATGGCATTATAGACTAAATTAAAGTAGACCATGTGGTGAATGGACAAACTGCTGGTATATGTAGACCAAATGATAGTAGACAAGTTGGCAATAGGATGAATTGGCATGAGAAGAATCAGAAATAAACCTATGTACATAGTCATGATGTTATCATTAGTGTAAATTGAAAAAAGTATTATAATAAGTGGAACACCTCTGGCAGAGTGGCAGTCTTGCCTGCATTACACGATTCTATATAGCAGCAGCAATGACTTTGAAAACAGCTATTGAATAATTATTCACAACAGAAAATATTGAATATAATAGTAAAATAATATGTCCATTGACCCAAAATGACCTTTGACCATGATCATGTGACCTACATGTAAGAAGTGTGCAAAACAATCGTTCATCTTTGATTATCCTTTATGTCCATGTTTCATATTAGATCCATAAACTATGATGTCAATTCAACAAATACCCCTAACACAGCCAAAGTTCATTGACCTTTAATAATCTTTGATCTTGGTCATGTAAACTGAAATGTGCACAGGATATTCAGGGATCTACATGGTTGCACTTATGTCCAAGTTTCATGAACTAGATCCATAAAGATTTATAAACCTTGGTTAAGATTTCGATATTGATTCCCCCTAAAACATGGTCTAAGTTCATTGACCATAAATGACCTTTGACCTTAGTCATGTGACCTGAAAAGCGGTACCCAATAATGCATATTTCTACTATGCATGTGAGGTAAAAATTGGAAGAAAAAAGAAAAAAGTGAAACAAGCTCCAATGGCCAATAATCAATTCCATTTGGTCATAGCAAGAGAGCCAAATTGAAATCAGATTAGTGGTGTTAATTTATCAAAAAAAGAGAAATTAAGATCTGAACCAGTTTGAGATTGGATTAGCTAGGGGTGTAAATTTACCAGAAAAGAGGTATTAAGATCTCAAAAATGTATAATGTAGGCCTACATAAACGGAGGCCTCCAGTGCCCTCCACATACATGTACTGTACATGTAGACTTGCACCATATCCAAACAAAAAAGTGAAAAGGATGGATTTTTGCCAACCACTCCTGATATATGAAATACCTTTGTGATAAAAGGCCATATTTTAATATATTTATGATAAAATACACTGTACAAGTACTTCAGGGGTGTCCCTCGCTTATATTTATCTGAACCCAGTTAAGGTCAAGACCCCCTTGTAAGTCTTGGGTCACTGTTGCCTAGCAACCGACTAGGTTATGGTATGCCACCAATGTGAAACCATGGTGAAACTAACTTTTGGTTTTATGGCTCAACATTATCTCAAATTGCGCTGATAATGACACACAAGTGTGTTCAACAAGTCACAAGTAGTTTACTCAGAAGACTTTGATTTTAAACATTTTTCAAGCAGACAAACTGTTTGCATTATGTAGTAAGATTTCCTTTGTTAATCTTCATCATGTAAATTTTCAATTAATACCGATTTCTATTTCTTCAATATACAATGTACATAAGGGATTTAAATTATTTTTTTTCTATCACATAGCAAAACGGATAATGCAACAGCATAGTTTGTTTAATCATGTTTTATTCTTCTCTAATAGAAGTCAAGTAAGTCTTAAATTTATACATGCCAAATCAAATGGTACAGCTCTGTTTTAAAGTTTAGATGACTTGGTCCAACATAAATAGAACCAACAAATATTACAAATGATTAAAAAAAGTCTTGAAGTTGAAATTATAATATGGGTTAACTTAAAACTGAAACCTTCCTTCTGACACAGACCTTCACAAAATTCTTATCTCATATCTTCTAAAAACATGGGTTCATTCAAATAATAAGAGACCATGAAATCAAAATACCAGCAAACATGCCTGTATTTATGCAAGTTTAATGTTTCTTCCTATGTATGTAGCTTTATAATTCACAAATTATATTGAAAGCTATCGTGCTAAATAATACCAGCAGTTATACAGATCAAGAAGATAAATCCTATTTCTTTCTGCTTCACATTCTAATATTAAGATAATACTCATACAGCCTTTTCAGTCATACTTTGGGATGAAAGTGAAAACTGTAATACTTGTACAAATATCTCCAAAAAACACATACAGTATCATTATCATAAACCCAAACAAAATGCAGTCTCTGTAGACATTCAAGAAACAAGTACCAGCAATGAATTACATGTACATGTAACCCTATTCCTTTCCCTTTCACATTCTGAGATTGTGATATTACTCATAGTGGGGTTTTTTAACTCATAATTTTTTTTTTTTAAATCCACTTGACCAAACGTCTCCACAAAACTAATTTCATGATTACCGGTATAATGAAAACAACACAGAGTGTCCGTTCAACAAAAATGCATGTGTACACTGTATGAGCAATGTTACACGGACATATGAATCTACTACATGTAGTTTCTTTTTGTTTCACATTTTGAGATTGTGACATACATACATGTAGTTTCTCCCAAAACCACATGAAACTGACTCACTCCTCCCACTGAATGGTTAAACTGAAAATTCCTAGACGACAGATGAGATCCATTAATCTCTTCATAACATAAACACACCATTAGTCTGCTGTTGCCTCCTCAGGCTCTCAAGGGCATTGAACTTTTTACCAGGATCTAAAGTGATATAGGAGATTAGGAAATACCAGAGGTGTGTCAATTGCGCCATTATACAGGAGACAAGGTCCCCTTCAACCTGTCATGTTTGTGTGATGGGTAAAGATTAGAGGAAATGATTGCCCTCTGGCTCCTCAAGCATCTCCAAGAGCTCATCTCTCTGATCTAGCATGAAATGAAATCATGTTCAAGTATCCAAGGAGGGTTATTTTCACTTGGTCTATACATGTACATGGACCTACTAGTAGGTCTAAGTATCATGGCTAAATGTACTTGGTCTACATCAATTTGGTCCAATTTCCACATGGTCCAACCTTTGTTGGTCTAATATTCACTTTGGACAAATAAAACATTAAGATCTACAGGTATGTAGACTATAAATGTCATTACCTTGTGAGGCAGTTGTTGCTGATGTAGAGTGAAAAGAATAAGACTGACTACGGGCAATTAGCCCACAAAAATCTGGAAATAGCCACAGTATATAGCGCCACTGTCAAAAACATGCCTGTCCATGGGTCATAGTGAATTAAAATCTCTGAAATATTTGACTTTTTAAGCAGCCCTCGTGAAAGAAATTGAAATGTTTACTTGCCGTCCAAATTCATTTCTACTCATGAACTTACCGAGAGCTGACCTATAACTGACCACTGACCACTGACCAACTCCTTGGTAGTTAATCTCAAGAGAGCATTAAACATGACCTCTGATATTCATTCACTCGTAAAAGCACTCTGAATCATCCACCCAGTCACTCACACCATAATTGGAAAATTCCCAAAATACTCAGACTTCTCCAATAAATCTGTTATTACCATGATCAAGGTGAAAGGATTGCAGAGAAGAGAAAGACCCTCTTCTATGACTCAAGTTCTTAAGGTCAAAATCTAAATAAATTTATCAACAGCTCCTTTCTTTGACCATTTACAGCAGAATCCTGAAGGCTATTGCGGTTGTTACTATAGCAACATACAAGCTAAAAATGCAATACTCCATAGAATGTCCATTTCTGAGAAGAAATGGTCATTAACTACATGTATTTTATATTCAGTGTAGCATACATGTACACTTATATATATGCATGTACTGGTATGAAAATATTTCATTTGTCACATAATTATTATTTTTTTCTGAAAATTAATACAATCTGAAGTTTTTCTCTGAAAATTAATACAATCTGCAGTTTGTATAAAATGCAAACTGCCTTCAAATTTACTTAGTAGGTCCATTTGCTGAGTAAAATAAAATCTTCCATGAACCAAGAATTTATTAGAAAATATCTTTTTATTAAAATAGTATAACCTGCAGTATATACATGTATGCCTATAAACTCTCCAATGATTTTGGTCATGGATATACATGTAATAATGATGATAATAGCTGGATTTATATAGCGCTTTTTGCCTGAGGATACATGTACAAAGAGATTGCTATTATTACCCCGCCTTTAGCTCGAGCTACCATCACCGGCGCTCAGTGCATGCAAGGAATTAATCCTGCCGGGTACCCATTCACCTCACTTGGGTCGAGTGCAGCACAGTGTGGATGAATTTCGTGCTGCAGGAAAACACGCCATGGCTAGGATTCGAACCCACGACCCTCTGTCTGAAAGGCGAGAGTCAGAACCACTAGACCACGACGCATCCATGATATACATGTATACCATGTTTCTATACCTACCATTTCCTTGCACTGACCAAAGCTACACACAACTAGGAAGCCAAAAACAATTGACTTGATCTGACCGTTCCTATTACCTCACTATAGGGAGTCCATTCCTCATATCAGGATCCTGATTTTAATATACAGAAGTAGATGCGTTCAAAGGCAACTAAAAAAAAATCAAACACAAGTCCTAAACATGGGCATATGATTGGATTAAAATCAACATGCGTCTGATTGCAACTCTTTCAGCAACTGACCGATATAAATATGCCACCTTCAACAGAACTAAGTCACACCGAATTGCTGCAGGCCCTAAATGCTCAACATGTAGATGTCTGTGCAGCAAGTCTATGTATTAGTGTGACATGCTCTGCAAGCATAATATAATAAGATCAGACTTTACACGTAGTATGCAGCTCCAGTCTGTCAAAGACGCCCTGCAAAATACAAGTAGCAGGCTAGTATGCAGTTTAAGCAGCATCTTGGAAATAAGTCCAAAATATTTCGGCCTAAATTTTTATTTCTATATAGCAACCTTGAGCAGAAAATAAGCCTGATATTCTCTGTTCAAAGACCAATTTATTGCATCAGCAATAGCAAGCTAGAGCACTAACTTCATTCTGATGATGTTACTCCTGAATATATAGATAGGGCCTACATTTTATAGGGGCCGACAGCCAATCTTATAATCAGCGCATGGTAACTCTTTATACAACATTTGTCACAGATTTTTTTTGACTAAATTTTTATCATCGCTGTTATACGGTACAGGTATAGCAGTTTACAAAAGAGCAAGTAACCACAACTACTAGTAGATGTGGCTTGAAATTGGTTTGGTATACGGCAACTTCCCATGTTTTTTCTTCTCAGTAGGAAGTATCAATGACTCTGAAATATCATACGTGGTATTCATATCCAAGAGGAGGAGAAGTGACATCTTGGCAGGAAATAAACTGCGGCTTTTGATATTTTTGTGCACTTTTTTTGCCAATCCCCCACCACCTTGACCCCTTGGGGTGACAAAGGTCAATGTGTTAATCTAAAAACAAAACTTTGCTTTGCAATAAAAATGTGCATTCCATTCACATGATAGATTTCAACCACAGAGGAAGTTCATATTCTTCCCCTCCCCCTCTCTCTGTATTCGAACATTAGAGTTCTTATTTTGTGACTGAAGTATGTGAATCATTCACAAAATAGATCTCTAACACCAAACTTTACACAAAATATACATGTAGGCCTCCGGTATGTTTTATTCTTTATTTTATAAATAAAGTAATGTTTATCCACAATATTCTACATGCATCTGCATGCCTGTATGTACATCATGTATGTATGCAATACAAATCAAGCTGCAAGCTGCCTTGCTCATATTTCCTACATAATGACGTGCATGTAGGCTGATCACTTCTCAACATATCAAACTTCCAAACATGTGAAATACATACTTTGTAAGGATATGAAAAAGAAACCTTAGCCCTGAAGATGAAGTGAGTCACTAAAAGTTAAGGAAAACAGCTGTGGTTGAAATGAAATATGTACACCTGAAGGATGTCATTCTCAACTTCAATGTCATATTCATTAGGGACATTCATATATTTAAAGAAACAATCCATATTTATATTTGCTTTCAACTGTTAATACATAGTGATAAATTGCAGAATATCACAACAGTTTAAGTTTTAGGCCAAGTAAAATTCAAGTCTTTCAGGGATTTTTTTTATTTGAGGGGTTTTTTTATACTATTTGTGTTCTACCTGCAAAAAACATTCCTATTTACTTTTTACACATTCTTATTCCCGTGGATGCTGTAAAGTAGCAGTGACCCCCCCCCCCCCCAGGTTTTTTTTTTACATCCATCAATTTTGTTGGTTTGGTTTGATTTACTGTGTACTTTCTTCTTATAGAGTACCTGTAAGTGCTTTAAGATGATGTTCAGATAAACCCACTGGTTGTGTATGTGTGAAACTTTTCATATATATACATGTAGAGTTCTATTATTATTTCATATAAAAGGCTCTTTTACCTTGTAGATGTAGTGCAGGTGCATATATGTGTAGCCTAACTTAGATCTAAGTAAAAAAAATTGGCGCCGTATTCTGAAAATTGTCTTTAGACAAATATTCTTGTATCTTAAAAGTTACAATAAAATCCGTATTTCGAAAACTCCTTTATCTTTTTTTACATCTTTTCTTGTAAATTTTCTTGTAACTTTCACTAAGCGCTTACGACGTCAGAGTTACTATGATGCGTAAAGTTGAAAACGGCACATATATCTCTGTGTGCAAGATAACCTAACGACATAAAAGGTATCCTGAAAATTCTCTTATCTTTGCGTTCTGTTAACTTCCTTGCAAAATACAAGAAAATTTACAAGAGGTAGGGGGCTATTGAACCTAACTTAATGTTGAATGAGATTTCTTGCTGCATCCCGCAAGAGCATTGGAGACATTCCAAAGACGTTATTACGACAGATTGGTAGACTTTTCAGCAGTTGAAAATTGGCATTCGAGATGATGAATCTGTTCAGAGAAAATATGTTCGCATAGTAGCGTGCAAGCATAAGTGTCGGTGTAGCAAAGAAATTACGCCGCATGTCAACAATGCGCCTAATTATTTTTAGAAGGGCATGCCAACAATGCACCTAATTATCTTTTTGAAGAGATTATCTATTGGTTGACTGAAACTACATATAAAAAGTTTATTGGTTGATGATAAAATATATCAGGTATGTCACAGATAAAATAGGGGGCATCCTTACACAAATAAGACAATTTTCAGAATACCGATTTAAGGGAAATTTAGCGAACTGTTATCTTGCTGAGTTACAAGAAAAGTTTTTTTAAAAATCAAGACAATTTTCAGAATACCATCCCTTGTTTGTGCATGGTGTTTACTCCTGCATCCCACTCAAGAACGAAGGCCTTTGGAAGTGGTAAAGTGGACTAGACATAAAGTGTTATCTCTCGCTCTCAATGATACATCAATCACAACATAATACTTTGTCTGAATTTCTTTTGGTCCAGCCACTCAATCAGCAAACAATTAAATGCTCAAAACAACAAAATTGAAAGTCTTTCATGAAACTAAATAAAGTTAAACTAAACAAAGTTAAACTTAAGTGAAAATGTCAAATTCCAAGTGCAATAGCATCGATCTAATGATTGTGCTTTCATACTTCATTACTTGTATAAAAAAAAGTCATCAAAAACAGACTGACATTCACATAGATCTTGATACATTTTTAATTTTACCAGTCGGAACAGATGATGAAAGAAGCCGCACACGTCGTCCAATTCGCTCAAGACCAACGCTCCACCCTTCCTTCCCCCGAACCTTGGGCGGAAGCACGGGTAGTGCATCCGCTACAAAGCGTGATCCCCTAACCACCCACTGAACCGAAACCACTGACAAAACTAAATCGCCAAAATTGAAAAAAATCACCTAAATTACACTTACCGATAAACTTGAACATCTTTCGTTACATTCCAATACAAGGTTTCCGTTAGTTATCGCAAACAAGATCATTCCAAAAGTGAAAAAACAGATGTGGAATTGATGTGTTTTCCAAAGTTTGGCCATTTTCTGTCATTCTCATCATCGGCCATCTGCAAAGTGTAGGCGTGGTCGATCGCAAACCCAATTACGTATTCATAATAAACGTGATGTCACTAACTTTGGACACTTCCCATTGGTCCAAAGTATGAATGGAATGCTGAGCTAATGAGTCATCGTGAATATTCAACGACCAAAGTGACCGTGTTTACGAGTACTTGTGGAGCTCATGTGCTAGGGGATATATGGGGGAGGGGGAGGGGGAGGGGGGGGGGGGTCATTGGAATTAGGCTTCTGAATGGAAAGCATGATGAAAGTGTGGTATTGGATTAATTCGTTTTAACCCCCTCTTAATTACATTTTTAATATTATCAAGTAAAGGTGGGGGTAATGAGAGTTGGGTTCTATATCCTTTATAAAAAAGCACTCTATACAAGCATAATATGGCCCTCGAAAGCAGGGTGCTAGCATCATATCCATAGAGATATATTATTATATTGACACATCTCTGTGATCATGTCCTAATACCTTGTAATACCTTTCCTCTTCATGTGCACCCGCAGACTTTCTTAAAGCCTGATATATTTGCATAATATACTGTACGATCTTCTAGATCTGGGGAAAAAAAGAAAAGCTATATTGCAATGTGTATGACAGTTAAGACTTGATGGTTTCCTTGCCATTGAAATGTTATCGGTTCATTACATGGGGATCTTTATTTAATACATGTAATATCAAATGATTTCAATTATTGAATTCTATTATTCTATTTATTTATGGGGGTTTTATGACCACCCAATTCTAATACTGTATTTTTTGTCATTTGTATCTGTTTATTTTCTTGTTTAACATGTACCTGACATTTTCTTGCCTTATTATTGTACATTATTTGTTATTAGTAATACTCTATTCTATACTTTGTATTGATTTTTATTGGAAATGAATAAAACATTGAATTTATTTACATTACTTTTTTTCCGTTGCTATTTTCAGGGGCGGATCAAGGATTTTCCAAAGGGGGGGGGGCAAATTTTGGGAGGAAATTAAGGATATTTCCTCCCCGAAGGAAAAATGACAAGCAAATAAAAAAGGGTCTTCAAGTTTTTTTTTATTTTTACATTACAAATTTTAAATTTTGCTTCTCAAATGGGGGGGGGTACATGCTCCCTTTGCCCCCCCCCCCCCCTTGATCCGCGCCTGGCTATTTTAGATAGCATTTAATATAGCATGAGGTTATTTCCACTGCACATTTATGGAGCATATTGTGTGCAGAATAAATTCTCATAAACTATCCTTTATACAGGGTGGGTAGTTTTGGAGACTTTCTCAAAGATGCGTTTGTCATCATTATTTTCACTTCATCGTGCATTATTGGATTGTGTATGCCCTATAATTGTTTGTGATGTGAAGGAAATTGAGAGAAATTGTGTTTTAGTGGTTTGATTTGTAAATTCTATATAATTTTCTTCTTTTTTAAAAACAAGTGCACACCGAGCTACCAATGATGCATATAGAATTTCCATTTATTTGAAAGCAGGATAAAAGAGCATTGTAGATTAAATGCCTTGCTCACGGTCATAGGTGCCGCGGCCTGGGATCGAACCCCGGACTTTCAATGTAGAGCCAGGCGCCTTGGACCACTCGGCCACGGCACCTCCATACGTGATAATTTAATTCGATCGGGCTCCCCGATCGCTTTATTTTTTTTCCATTTTTGTTTCTTTTCAAGTCAGTATATCAAAAAGTCTATGCTCACGTTCGCGCTTGCATTAATTGCTTAGTGAAATATAAGGCCCTGCATGGGAACGATTTTTAGAGGGGGTGCTGAAGTGAATTTGACAAAAAAAAAGTTTTCACTACAAATTGTAGATACTTTCGGTCTTGCTTCCCAGGGCCATGGTGAAATAATACATTATTTTATTAATATTATTGTTGTTGTTATTATTATTATGATTATTATTATTATTATTATCATTATTATTATTATTGTTATTATTATTATTATTATTATCATTATCATTATTATTATTATTATCATTATTATTATTATTATCATTATTATCATTATTATTATTATTATTGTTATTATTATTATTACTGTTATTATCATTATTACTATTATTATTATTATCATTATTATTAAACTTGCTTACAATCAAGTTTTGCAGGGCGGAATAATAACAATTTTTAACTCCCACTTCACGTTTACATTGTTTGGTCATACACTCAGACCTTATTAATGCATACAAAAAGTGGAAAATGTTCCAAGTAGCGATTACCGGGGGGGGGGGGTTTGTCATTTTTTGGGGGGATACGAAATATATATTTTGGATTAATGAATTTAAAAAAACCTGTCTGAAATGATATGAAAATAAAAATACCAATTAGAGTAAAAATATTTTCGATCTCGGTTGCTATACCCCTTCGTGTACAGGCACCACTCCCCCAAATTCCCTTTCTGCTAATGTAGGTCCAAAATGCTAAGTTTAACTTAGCAGATTATGCTAATATGCTAATCATCAAATTTTCAGAATTATTTTCTCTTCCATTATAACAATGTGAAAGTAGAGAACAAAAAAATCATATCCATCGACAAATAAAAACAGACTTTGTAAAAGATGACCTTTTACCCTGAACAAAATAGAAATAACCTCGTTTGCACATAATTATACAAGAAAATATGGATAAAAGATTATTTTTAAGGTTAATTTGAGGAGGTTATTTTGCCTAAAATCGCCCCTACATACTAACCTTACCCCCATACCCTTCCCTCTCATCTCTCTTCCCCCCCCCCCCAGACACTCACACATGCTCACCACCACCCACAACTCACCCCCCCCCTCCCTTTCCCCGTCACAAAACTCACACATCCATTTACACACTTATACCCATACATTTTACATCCTGCTCTGGTACAACTATCAGTATTTGAGCAAATAAAACAAAACAGAAACAAAAATGAAGCAACCAATACATCCATAGTATTAAGACAGGTATGCATTGATTTGTTCCCGTTTTAGCTCCCCAGCTTCCCCTTTTTAAACGCCATTTGATATTCTTTAACCAAATGTGTCACTTTCTGTACGGTTTGCAATATTCCCTTTTTTCTTGAACTAAAAAATATACTTAATCATGAATATAATACAATTTATTAAAGATAGTCTTGTAGTTTTTCCAAATATCCACATGAAAATTGTTTTCCAACTGTCCGGCTGCCAAGTTCATTCAGTTGAAATATTTTACTCATCTCTTCCCATAATCGCTTCACTTCAGGACAATAAAAAAAATGAATGTTGGTAAGACGCAATTTCTTTTTTTACAAAAGGAACAAAAATGATCTGTCTCAAAACCAAATTTAAAAAGTTCTCTTTTCGTACATACCCCTTGTAATTGTTTGTATTTAAATTATCTGTGTTTATTACATAGCATTGCACATTTCAGTCTCAGAAATACTTCTTTCAGTTCCCCCATTCCCAAATCATATTCGGATTGCCCATCTGTAACATGAAATACATAATCAATTTGAAATTTTTTAATGAAGTGGTCATATATTCGTGTAGATATGCCCAAATAATATTATGATCAATTCAATTTCAAAGTTGTCTGTATCCATTTCCATAAAATCACCTTGTATCCACTTTTGTTATTACTGACAATATCTTTTGAATTCTGAGCAAGTTTTCAGGTGAATATTTCAAATTATACTAATATGAAACTGGTCTTAGTTGACCTCCAACTATTATATCTGAGACCTTAACTATCCTTTCTGAAATAATTTAATATAGAAAAAGGTCTCATCATTGAGGCATATACGCTTGTTATAAAAAATATTGGGATTACTTTCCCTCCAAAATGTCTACATTTGTCCAATTCGTGCCATGCCTTCAGCATATGATGTAAAGTAATGGTATACCATTCAAATTCATTTTACTCATATCATAATTAGATTATTCGACCATTCAAAGAACTAAAACAAATATTTGAAGGCTGGTTTCCAATTCGCACTTTTCTCTCCGTCTAGCAAACGTTTAATCCACATTAAAAAAAATTGGAGCTCTCACTCCTCCAACAAAATAATCTAGATATAGAACCCTACGTTTTATTCTATCTCTTTCTCCCGAAATAAAATTGAAATATATTTTTTTCCTTAAAAACGTCATTTGGGACAGTCATCAGGGAAGAAACATAATTTAATTTTGATAATGTATTCATTTTCAAAAAGTTTTATTTTACCTTACATCGTAAGATCTCAGAGACTCTAACCCCAAACACCTTCTGATCTGGAGAGTCTCCCGCCTGGATCCCCTAGCAAATTGGGGACTCTATATTTTTTTTTGCGCACATCACGAGCGCGAATTCCCTTGCGGCCGGGGTCCTGCATGGGCCCACTCATTGTTTTTTCAGAAATCCAATTTTGTTCTAGATTTCGACATGTTAAAAAAATGATATCACTTTTTTTTTCCTTGTTGGGTTTGATCTGGCGCCCTCTAATTTCGGTTTCATCCCAGCTCAGATGTTGGTACATGTATTTCGACTGGGAATCTTACGCAAGTTCCTGAAAGAATTTCATCGAGAAATAACGGATTCAACAAGCCACTTCTATTCAGATAGCCACAAGTTATTCACTGTATGATATCCTTTCGAATTTGGAATTCATTGTGTCGGTCGTTTAGTGCAAACGTTACCGATATCTGGAAAAATATGGCCAATGTTGTTCAATTAGGTGAGAAATACTTTTCGGTCCCAGATATTGAAATTTGTGTGTGTAATAGTTTTATTAGCCGAACTTTTTTGTTTTGGTGAATTGTAGAATGTCAATCTGAATGATGTTAATGTTATTTTCATATAGATCAATTGCATCCCAGAAAAGGCAGACAATTTTCAATGCTTTGTCATAACTAGATTTAAAGTCTAAATAACAAATTTTGGAAAGAGTTAAGCTTGTAACCTATTTTGCAATCGGCAACCGATTCCATTCGATTTCACCACAATCGGTGATCACTTGCCGATCTTCGATCATGCCCCTTGAAAGAAAAAATCGAAAATAAAAAATCGGCGTAGATCTAGTAACAGTGCGCGATCGTTCAGAACATATTTCAAGATTGTTTTTGAGGTGCTAGCTATTTAGAGGTCGCATTATTCAGGGAGAAAGACGCGGTATTATCTCTGACGATGTTTAAGAGGATAGATATCTTCTCTTCCAACTCATGGTGATAGCGGACCCCGCCGTGAACTTTTAAAAGTCGTACTAATTACGGAGCTCATTGCGTTACTCTCTTACATCGTTTAGGAAGATATATGGTCAGTTCCCCCATGTCTGCGCGGTCTCCCAAGTCTGCGCACCCGCGTATCTGCGCGATTCTAGTAAAAGAAGATACGCAACGAGCACGAACTTTACACATGCAATACATAGACAGGTATTCATAAAAAAATCTGACTCAAAATGATGGTAAAATAATGAATTTAGGGCATTTCGTGTGACGGCCTCAAAATGCGGCCTTTCTCAACAAAATCCCTGAATCGTGTGTAAAGTGAATGAGTGCGCAGACATGGGGTACCATTTTTTTTTTCAATCTGAAAATGACAGCCTGAGGTTTTTTCCAGGAAAATCATATATTTTTTTCAAATTTTTATGAGATATTTGGCACACTAACTCATTATGATGTAAGGAACATTATCAACTGAAAGATTTTGTGAAATAAAAAGAAATTCACTTTAAATCTTAACTCAAATCGTTAGGTGCGCAGACTTGGGGCCCACCATCATACATTCTATTTTCAACCTCGTGGTGATAGCGGACGCCGCTGTGAACTTTTAAAAGTCGTACTATCGACGGAGCTCATTGCGTTACTCTCTTACATCGTTTAGGATGATATACATTCTATTTTCAACCTCGTGGTGATAGCGGACCCCGCCGTGAACTTTTAAAGATTGTGATAATGACGGAGCTCATTGCGTTACTCTCTTACATCGTTTAGGATGATATACATTCTATTTTCAACCTCGTGGTGATAGCGGACCCCGCCGTGAACTTTTAAAGATCGTGATAATGACGGAGCTCATTGCGCTACTCTCTTACATTGTTTATGATCATATAAATCTTCTCTTTAACCTCGTGGTGATAGCGGACCCCGCCGTGAACTTTTAAAAGTCGTACTATTGACGGAGCTCATTGCGTTACTCTCTTACATCGTTTAGGATGATATACATTCTATTTTCAACCTCGTGGTGATAGCGGACCCCGCCGTGAACTTTTAAAGATCGTGATAATGACGGAGCTCATTGCGTTACTCTCTTACATCGTTTAGGATGATATACATTCTATTTTCAACCTCGTGGTGATAGCGGACCCCGCCGTGAACTTTTAAAGATCGTGATAATGACGGAGCTCATTGTGTTACTCTCTTACATCGTTTAGGATGATATACATTCTATTTTCAACCTCGTGGTGATAGCGGACCCCGCCGTGAACTTTTAAAAGTCGTACTATCAACGCCATCGACAGAGTTCATTGCATTACTCTCTTACATCGTTTATGACGATATATATCTTCTCAACCTCAATGATATATTTGTCTTTGCAACTTTTCTTTTATATTTCTTCTTAGATATCAAAACATTTTAATAACATATTTCAAATCATCGTGCGTGCTTGCGTCTTCTACTACATTTTAATTGCACTTGCGACTTTAAGATGATGCGTCGTACGAGATCAATAGATCATTCAAATAATTCTAAATCGCTATCACCTAAAAATACTTAAAAAAGATGTCCCGCCGATCGTTCATTAACCTGTGATCTATGAGAAATATTTTCATTTTATTTTCCTTTGCGCCTTTGCTCGGAAGATGCGTCTTTCGTTTATCTTTCTAATAACAATCACTCTGTTTATTTTAATAACACCTCAAAAACCCTTTAAAACATGTTCCAAACGATCGCGCATGTTGGCGACTTCCATTCCAATGCATTCGTCTTTTTGACTTTGTCAGGAAGATGCGCGCGACCGCGAACAAAATTTTGATGTATTCCTTTGTTTTTAAACATCGCCGATTCGATTTTCGATTCGATTTCGATTTTAGAAGCTTAACTGCCGATCCGATTTTCGATCTTATTTTTGATCCGATTTACAACATTAGAAAGAGTTCCATATTATGCACCCCCACCAATGACCAAAGATCATGAAGATTGAGACTTCTCCTTGCGGTTTGTTCACTTCAGGTTATTCTATCATTTTTTTACTGTTGCTTACCTTAGTGGGGACTCGAACTCACCTCGATTTATATGCAGTCAAGACCTTTCCCGCTATGCTAGTGAGAAGCGCTGATACTGGAAGGGGTATTTTAACGATTATCGTGTGTGTATTTGAGCTTTGTCAGACATGTATCAAATATGATTATTTACGCCTGGGACCGACCTTTAAAGTTACCATCCGAAAGACAGGACCAGGGCTCGAACCTCTGCATCAATTTGTAACTTCCCCATAGCTTGGATTACAGGCGCACGCCACAATGCCCAGCCTATCAGCCGATAGTCCGAGTAGTCTTGACTCACAGACCCTTTACTGACTAAATAAACCAATGTCCATGGTCTAATGGACAATTACATGCACTAGATCCTGCTCGAAATTTGACGGAATAAAGCCATATTTTGGTATGTATTTCTACTCCCCCATCATATATGTTCTATATTAGGTCTAGATATATTATTCTGAACATTCTCCATGTTTTTATTTTCAATTTTAGTGGGGTGCATATGGAACTCTTACCCAAATTTTGTAGGTGTACAATGAAAGAGTCTAAACTCTAAATGACAATCAATGTCATAATGAATTGAATGTTAGAAAAATTACATTTTCTTTGACTCTGAATGGTCTGATTACTCCTTTGATCGTTGATGTCATATTCTAAGTCTACTAAATAGGTTCATTATTGCGGATTGGAATAATCGCTAGAGGGTATTAATTTGTCTCGCAATCTACTATGGTCAACAAGGAAATTCGTGATCACTCTCGCAAAAAGTGTTCACTGGCTTTCTAGGAAATTCGTGATCACTCTCGCAAAAAGTGTTCACTAGCTTACAAGTTCACGAGCTTTCGAGTGCCGCTGCAACTCTTTATCAAGTGACGAAAATTGTCTGATATCGTACTCTATTTATACTAATCTCCAAGACCGTACGCATAAACGCGAGAACAATAGGTGGGCACTGATCCGTTGTGTGATTGGTCAGGAGTTATGCAAATAAGCCGGGGGTATATGCAAATACGCCGTGGGTCGGCAATATGCAAATGAGACCAAAATTGGCGGGCTCGCTAGTTTCCTGTGGGCGGGGGTTGACTAGCTGAGCGGTCCCTCGATCGGGGCCGGGAACGATCGGGTCGGCGTGCACTGCCAGGTAAGGGGGTATTGTGCTGTCGGATGGTTCGCATCCAGAAATCGGGGATGTCGATCCTGCTGTCTCTGTTGAAGTTGTTAGGACAAAGGCGTATACTAATAGCCCTCCCAATCTGGGTGGTGTTGCTTCTCCCAAGCATGTTCTGCCACCGCGGAAGAAGTCTACTTTTTATTGTAAGATCTAGTGTTAAACAGGCAGAGATTTAACTGATCTATTCATGCATGTGTTTGAGCAAAGTAAAAATGTAAATTAGATTTATTCAAATAATCAATTATTCTGTCCTTGATATGTATCAATGCTAGTAAAAACAAGGTGGTAATTACAGTACCACCATGTAATTTATGACAAACACAGGAAATCCCAGGATCAGGAATTACTTCAAAAAACATCTTGAGTCTACCTTATTGCTTTATTTAGGTCTAATTTAAGTGAGATGTTACTTGAATGCTTGAAATAAAGATATACGGCACCTTAACATTTTTCTTTTTTTCTCTTCCATCTCTCTTAGGAGGCAATCCAGATTGCCTTGGTGGTGCTGTAGCACTGGCAGCTAATAGTTTGATGAGTGGCAACATAATATCTGTTCCCACGGACACCATTTATGGGCTGGCTGCATTGGCTCAGAGTGCAGAGGCAGTAGAGAAGCTGTACGAGGTCAAAGGTAGAAACGGGAACAAACCCATTGCAATCTGTGTCAGCTGCATTGAAGATATCCATAGGTAAATTCATGCTTTTTTGATATGTATTGAAGGCAATATTCATGAAACTAGGCACCAACTAGAATTATTGCCTATGTTTGCCTATTGTTCAAAGCAGTATGCTTATACTGGGTTTGTGATTTGTTGACATGACTAGGGCCCATTTCATGAAGTTTAAAGAGTTCAATTTCGTAAATACTTTTTAAATCAAAGTTTGAGATATATTTTCAAGATATTTATCCTGTCTTGTTGCACTGCATTTGGTAAAATAAGAGAAATATGTTCCAATCTTTTAAAGAAAAATATTTTCAGGTACATGTATGCCACTTGTAACATATACAAAGAAAAATCTCGTGAGTGTTCTGTCACCAGATTGAGTTTTGTAAAAAGCCTGATTGTGTTATCCTGGAAAAAATTACATGGGGTCTTGGGGCAACTTCACTCTCAAATGCAAATATAAATGCAGACTAAGTTTTATACTCTGGTTACCTTCTGAATGATCAGATGGGGATATGTGACTGTTTCCGATGACATCCTTCGGGACCTCCTACCTGGACCTGTTACAGTCGTCTTCAGGAGAAGAACAGAGCTCAACCCTGACTTCAATCCATCCTCTGAACTCATTGGCCTCCGTATCCCCAAGTATCCCTTCATACAGCAGTTAGCAGCAGCAGTAGGTGAACCGATAGCGTTGACTAGCGCTAACCCATCAGCCCAAAGAAGTACCCTCGCAGTCAAGGTAAGTGCTTGTCCTGTGGATTGAGAAATCATTGTTTGTATTTACTTGGTCTGTAGACTGTAGAATGAGATGTCCAAGATAACTCCATTCGCAAATATAACCCTAAACTTTTCTATGGATCAAATAAAACATTTCATAGCATACTCTTTTTATTGATAAATTGATAATTTTGTGAAATTTCTATGGTGTATTTTTTAGTTAAGTAATGTATTTGAGACTTTCTTCTTAGAATTGAAAATTGTCCTTATTTCTTCAGAACAGCATATGTTGGTCAGAGCTAGATCAGCACTTGCTCTAGTTGATTCTTTATCACAGATACGCCCCACTGCTGGCCGCCTTTTTTAAATCACTCCCCTTTCTTTGTCAACATTTTCTTGCAAAATCAATAACCAGAATCTTCTAAGAATTTAAACTTTTGATCCTAATGCCAATGAAATTTGGCAAATTTTTGTCTCACCTGCGAAGCAAAGTGAGACTATAGGCGCCGCTTTTCCGACGGCGGCGGCGGCGGCGGCGTCAACATCAAATCTTAACCTGAGGTTAAGTTTTTGAAATGATGTCATAACTTAGAAAGTATATGGACCTAGTTAATAAAACTTGGCCATAAGGTTAATCAAGTATTACTGAACATCCTATTAGAGTTTCATGTTACATGACCAAGGTCAAAGGTCATTTAGGGTCAATGAACTTAGACCATGTTGGAGGAATCAACATCGAAATCTTAACCTGAGGTTAAGTTTTTGAAATGTCATCATAACTTACAAAATATATGGACCTAGTTCATGAAACTTGGACATAAGGTTAATCAAGTATCACTGAACATCCTGCATGAGTTTCACGTCACATGACCAAGGTCAAAGGTCATTTAGGGTCAATGAACTTTGGCCGAATTGGGGATATCTGTTGAATTCCCATCATAACTTTGAAAGTTTATTGATCTGATTCATGAAACTTGGACATAATAGTAATCAAGCATCACTGAAAATTTTGTGCAAGTTTCAGGTCTCATGATTAAGGTCAAAGGTCATTTCGGGTCAATGAACTTTGGCCAAATCGGGGGTATCTGTTGAATTACCATCATAACTTTGAAAGTTTATTGGTCTAGTTCATTAAACTTGGACATTAGAGTAATCAAGTATCACTGAACATCTTGTGCACGTTTCAGGTCACATGACCAAGGTCAAAGGTCAATGAACTTTGGCCGAATTGGGTGTATCTGTTGAATTACCATCATAACTTTGAAAGTTTATGGATCTGATTCATGAAACTTGTACATAAGAGTAATCAAGTATCACTGAACATCCTGTTCGAGTTTCAGGTCACATGATCAAGGTCAAAGGTCATGTAAGGTCAATGAACTTTGGCCATGTTGGGGTTTTTTGTTGAATAACCATCATATATCTGTAAGTTTATTGGTCTAGTTCATAAAAAAGGGAAATAAGAGTAACCATGTATCACTGAACATCTTGTGCGAGTTAGAGTAGTATTCAAAGTGAGCACTGCTGCTATATTGAACCGCGTGATGCAGGTGAGACGGCCAGAGGCATTCCACTTGTTGACTGTATAAATCTAGTCTTCAGGAAACGTTCCATTTCCCCGATGTAGGATTCTTTGCACACCTCTCAAAGTTAATCTTTGGCATGGAATTCTATATATCATGCCAGTGAGGTTCTTCTTTTCTGTCTTGTCTTTGGGAGCTACAAGGAACTGCTTCAAAATTTTAGTTGGTTTTATGAGTCATATCCCTGAAGAAGACTGAAGTGTACAGTCGAAAATTTGGAGGACAATCTTATTGCCAAATTTCAATTGCATTACAATCAAAAGTTTAAACTTTTAGATTATTTCACTAATGCAGTTCAACTTTCATTCGATTATTAACCAGAATCTTCTTTCAATTTCCTTTTGGCAATAATACAGGAGTTTGAAGACCTATGGAGTAAGATTGACCTAGTGTTTGATGGTGGTGTTTTAAGTGATTCAGAAGAATCAAGACAAGGTTCTACTGTCATTGACCTATCTGTCATGGGTAGATTCTCTATCATCCGACCAGGAAGGTAAGGATTAGATTAGATTCATTCTAGATTGATGATGGTGGTGATTCAGAAGAACCAAGACAAGGTTCTACTGTCATTGATCTCTCTAGAATGTAAGGATTAGATAGGGTTCATTTTAATAGAGTAAGATTGATGATGGTTGTGATTCAGAAGAATTAAGACAAAGTTCTACTGTCATTGATCTCTCCTGGAGTGTAAGGTTTAGATAAGGTTCATTCTATAGAGTAAGATTGATAATGGTGGTGATTCAAAAGAATAAAGACAAAGTTCTACGGTCATTGATCTCTCCTAGAGCGTAAGGATTTACAGGATTTTCATTCTATTAATGAATTCATTTAAATTTGTTTTAGGTATTAGCCACACTGAAGTGCATGATTTAAGAGGAATTGAGCAATCTGTCTTAATTTGACTATGCTATGTAGGCTGTTGATAAAATTCTTTTTCCCAGAATATGTGACATTCTTGTCCCCTATCATTTGACTTTTGCACTACTCTTATTTATTTTACTTCTGTAAAAATGCATTCAATTGCTGTGTTTATCAAAAACAATGCTGTGAATTATCTTGCCACTTTTTCACAGAGATAAAATACTAGCAATCTTGCCATTGAGCAGTTGTTGAATACCTGTATTCTGTCATTTCATTTCTTCTGAATCAATGTTTTTTTTTTCATATTGTTTTCTTTCCTGTTCACTGTAGTGCTGAAGAGAAAACCATCAAGATTCTGAATGGAAAGTACCATCTAAAGGAGAAAAAGAGATAATACACACCCAAAAGTTATCTATCACAGAGCTTTTATATCAGGGAATCTTACTGATGCCACCTTGCAGAAGCAGCATTCCTTATAAGTGGGACTGATCAGTTGATCTTTGACCTCAGCATCCATATGAAAGTGTGAAAGTATCGGTGACCACTGACAGTTGCATATATATATATATATATATATATATATATGTATGTGAGGAGATAAGTTTATTCGGCTTCAGTGATGAGCAAAGGATATGAGAAATAGTAATCTCCATTGACAGGAAAAAAAAATGATGTTGTCAGATATTGAATGATTGATGATTCAGCAGAGGAGTTTAATCTTTGAATCAGAGCTGCGTTCATAATCTTGGATATGTTTTATACAAACATTTCAAAGAGATTTCATTCCAGTATTGTCTCAGGTCAGTATTCAAATGGCTAACTGGTACTGTTAACCTGTTACCAAGGGAACACAATAGTCTCAGTTGTGAATATCAGTCAACAGGTTTTCTTCAAGTTGAAAGTTTTCCTTGGACAATTATCGGAGGAGAACTCTCTGCATCATCTCATCATTCTTATTTATGATGACATAGATACATTATACAGATATTAATGTTTCCTCTCCCCCATGGAGTTATATTTTTCGCAAGGAATTATATTTTCCCAAAGCATGCAGCGCTGAGTGAAAAATATTCTCCCGAGGGAAAAATATAGCTTCGGAGGGGAGTTTAATTTTTTTATTAAAACGATTGACCAGGCAATATTTTTGATGTTATATAGTCTATGTGGATTCGCCACCAGAGATTGCATTCATCATCTGGCTCCAAAATGAAATTCTTGCTACAGCTCTGATCCATCTACGTCATAATAGATTTTTTTTTTAAATACATCAAGCAGGTTCTTCATGCAATTGACGCGTTAACACTAGTGTGTACATCAAATAAACTACCCGATTGTACAACTTGTAAGCAGTGAGTGGCGTTATTTTAGTGAATATAACGCCGCAATTGACAATACAATGCAGTTATATTCACTGAGGTGACGTCAAAACCTAGAATATAACAAATGCGATCCTCGCAGCTATGGTCAAGTGATGGCGTATTGACCTATCACTGATTCGAATCTACATAACCAATGTAATAAATATATTAAATATGTCTAAAATTGGAGAGAATCTTAACAAATAATTCTTATATCTACATCTAGCAAAGAGGATTTATATTTTGTGTGCACTCTTTAGCGCTCTGTTATGTTATCAGACTGTTGCGAGGTTGATGATTATCCAGACACTAGATGTTGGAGAAATTGGACATTTCTGTGAAGAAAATATCTTTCACATCTTTCTTGTGTAAATTGATAACTGATTATATCAAGTGCCTTTTACATGAGGCTCAATGTTGTGTATATTATTACCATCATACGTTTGTTTGCGTCTGTGCTCGTAATCAATAGATGCCTCAGAGTTCTTTCTTTAATGTCATTACGCACAAAGCACTGAAACAATTTGACATGCCAACACAGCATTGAGGCTAATCTTGTAAGGAAATTGTAAAACTGTCCATGTTGGTGTTTGAGTTAACCTAAACCCTTTTCAATATGATTCCCTGGGGAACATTCCAGGAGGCAAATAGTGATTTTTACTTACATTTGTTACAAGCTACCAAAATCCTGCATATGATTGGCTCAGAAAAAATAAGTCATTGAAAATATCTGAATTTTCATTTCATGAAACACTCCCAAGTTAGAGGTCCACGATAGAAGATTAAAAATTCTTGCAAAATAAATAGCAACAAACAGCTTAGCCCCCAAAATAGTTTTATTTTTAGAAACATGTATGCCCATTTTGATTATTTACTATTTATTTATTCATTTTAACAAATCACAAAACACATAATTGCAATGTCGATGGCCAAGATCTCAGTAGGGCTGAATGTCATGATTTGAAACAGTGGCTCCAAGTCCTCCTGCACTTCTCAGATCATAAGCAAACCATTGTAATCTTAACACAAAATATATCTTTAATAGGAGGCCTTATGATGTTGAGTTTCTTATTTTTTAATTTGTAAACCTTCCCAGGTCCATGAAGGGGTATCACAATGAATAAGTGCTCCCCTCCCCCTCCATGGCTAGACAAAAGAGAAAATACACTGGACATGATAGTGAAAAGGTCTCCAACATTTGCTTAGATGCCGTGTAAATGAGATGTAAGAAACTTATAATGCATTTTATGAAATTGCTGAATATCAAAAGATTCTTTGAAATTCAGGTTTAGTTATTTCCATATTTACTTGCCCATATTTACTGGACATTTAAAATGTATAATATAAATAACAGTATCATGATATAATGAATCATATTTAATAAACTGTTGCTTTATAATTACTGAAAATTTAGATAATGATATCATTGGAATGTCATGTAGATACACAATCCCTACGGCTACCCCTGTAACAATATTTCAGATCATGTTTCATGTATCATTTAGAAGAGGTATTTATTAGCGGGGTGTGAGAGAATATTCAGTATATTTCAATTCAGCATAACTATTTAACTTCATATGTTTATTTGTGTTGTGTAGAGAATGCTGGTGATGGGATGTGATACAGCGCTTTCACATGTACATATAGATTAGCAATGAATGGGTTTATTTATGCATCACACACTGCTACATGTACTCATAAACTTGGATACTATGGATACTATTAATGCACATGTCCCAGCTTATAAAGAATTATAATATTGAATAATCTGTTTGATACAAAATCCCCATGACAATGGTATAAGGTGTAACCTTCAGGGAAGTAAAGGGCTATGATATAAATGAGTCCATTTCATATATGGCAATAGTCCAGATTGAACCTTGGTGTTTGGAAGTTCCCTTTCCCAAAGCTAACATAGAGGGCACATGTCTCCCAACTTCCAAACACCAAGGCCCAATCTGGACTAATATGACAATGGCATATATGATCGGTAATACTTCAGATATTATTGCAGTGCACAGTATTGATGTAACATTCAACATGAATTAACTTGAAATATAATTGAAATTATATTTTGTCACATCCAAGCTCTGGTACGATAAGAAGCTTGATGGATTCATAAGGGTTGGTTTTCACTATACGATGGCTTGGAAAAATTATCAGTGTTTACACATGTACCTAAGTATATTGCACTCTCATTGGGTGATTTCAAATTTGGTGTTGACCCTCTGGTGCTGGTGTCGGGCTGCTTTTCACATCAGCACAGCACTAAAATATAAGTGCAAGTGTAAGAATACATGTAGTCTTTGGACAGGTGTCATTGAATGTTAAGCTATCAATGATGTGATTTCAACCATTTTTGTAAACTCAGAATGGGTGATGGAGCTACATGTAAGAAAAGCAGGGGCGGAAATCCGAGGGGGGACATGTCCCCCCTACTCAAAATACCTGTAGGGGGGGGGGACACAATATCAAATGTCCCCCCTACTCAAAATAGTAGGGGGGACACAATATCAAATGTCCCCCCTACCATTTGTGGTCTTTTATGATGGTAAGAAATACATCTTTTTGCATGTCAACTTTATTTTCATCAAAATGACCTTAGATTTTGGGTGATAACCTTTTTTAATTTTTTGCTTGTCAATTTTTTCCAGCCCCTTGTCCCCCCCTACCTTTTGGGAGAGATTTCCGCCCCTGAAGAAAGGCATTCTAAATGGTGCTTCCAACACCAGCAACACCATTGAACTATAAATCAAATGATGCAGTAAGGTGTAGAGTACATCCCTTAATAGCAGAGTAACCATTTTAAAATCATTACAAGCATCATTCTGTCTCCATTATCATGCAATATATCCATTCAAGTTCAATGGACACCTGCTAGTCTATAAATTCTAATGCCGTTTCTGGTTCTGATAAATCAGACATCGATGTTGCTATTGTTCTCTAGCAAGGTGTTGTATAGTGCTCTGAGTTGTGCTAAGGCAAAGAGAGGGCACTGCCAAAATTAGATAGGAATAACCGTCGTTTCTGGGGATTTATTCAACAATTTCTGACATTTTACTGTAATGTGGAGCCAACGTAGTTCAGCGGAACAACCAAAATACAGAGACTGAAGCTTTTGGTCTATGCCAAAATGTGTTAAATAAACTATTATTTTTTGTGTGTGTGATATAAAGTTATTCTCATTTGAATTATCCAGTAGTCATTCAGACAATTTGCAGAGGTATGTGTTCACTTTTAATTTATGAATTTGTAAGGTATTAATATTTAATGAAAATCTGGATCATTGTACTCTCAAAAGCTTACCCGATTAATTACGATGTGATCAAGTTTGTATTGTCACAAAATATCTCATGAATAATTCAGTATAACTAAAGGATGTGATACTTATGCAAATTAAAAATATATGATATGTTTATTATGACATATTGGAGTTGGTGTTAATGTTATATGTATAAGGTTTTTATACTGAATACACATGTATTTGAAAGTATCACTTCCTGTGAAATCTATTTCCAACATTATTGAGTGGAAACTGACATCAGGATAAAGACCTGGGTGTTGTTGCAAATTAGGGGAATTAAGTGTTTTTACAATTTCTTTAATTAATATCGAAAAGAGGTATGCATATATTTTTGAAAGAGTGTCAGGCCAGAATTTATGTGTATCATAGAAAACAGAATCAGTAAAGTGGCCTTTTTCACTGTTTTGATTTTTTTCTCTCAATGCCCATTTTTGTAACCCTTTTGAAAATGGCTACACCCCGCCCAAAAGTGAAAATAAACATAACTAAAAAAAGAGAGAGAGAGATTGGATATATTTCCTATTAGAATAATTTTCTCTCACATTGAAGAATTTGATGACTCCAAATTTCATATTGGAAATATATGTCAAATATTATCTTTTAATTTCATATTACACTTAAAATTATTCTCAAACAAAGAATGCATGAAAATATGAATAATGTGATTGATACCATATGAATAATCATGATATCTAATGAATATTCAAGACCGCTTTTCATTCAAATTTCCATGAATTGTTGTTTCACTTTCAATGCAAGAAAATGGACTACAGTAGATGATATAAGTTGTGTTAGACTTCCGAACAGGCAATTTGCCAGTCATGGTTAATTATTCCACAGAATTAGAACACTTCTAATGAAATTAACAAAGTGATCATGCATTACTCAGTAGTTGATTGATTTCATACTTGATCATGTACACTTGCACATATCATGCATTGAATATGTACTTCTTACTGGAAAACTGTATGGTATTTTATGTATGAAGTGCTACTTAGTTAGAGGGGAAGGTAAACTATGTGTGTAGCTTGATTATTTTATTTTGTAATTTTTTACATGAAATTTTATATAAATATATATGGGATTGAAATAATGCTGAAATACAGGATGATCATTAGCAGTCTTTGTAGAACTGTTTGAACGTACAATGAGTTTTGAAAATTCAGGACATTACAAAGTAATCTATTGATAATTATGATGGTGATTTTGGTAATGATGAGGATGATGGTGGTGATGATGAGGATGATATCAATGATGATGATGGTGGTGGTGTTGGTGGTGATGATGATGAGGAGTAGGATGATAATGATACTGATGGTAATGATGAGGATGATGAGGTTGATGATAAGGATGATGATGGTAATGACGATTGACAATGATGAGGATGGTGAGGACGATGTTGATGATGATGATGATGAGATGAGGAGGCAGAGAAGGAGGATGATAATGATGGTGAAGATGGTAATGATGTTGATAACAATGATGACGGTAATGAGCATGCTAATGATGAGGATGATGATGAGGAGGCAGAGGAGGAGGAGGATGAAAATGATTGTGAAGATGACAATGATGTTGATAACAATGACGGTAATGAGCATGATAATGATGAGGATGGTGAGGAGGATAAGGATGATGACGATGGTGATGATGATGGTGATGATGATGACGATGATGATGAAGATGATGGTGATGATAATGATGGTGATGAGGAGGAGGAGTAGGATGGTGATGATGATGATGATGCTGATGATGATGAGGGAGCAGAGGAGGAGGAGGATGACGATAGTGGAGGCTATGTTAGTGATGATGAAGATGGTAGTGATGAAAACTGTATAAACTCATTTTCAAAACTTAGATAATATCAGCATTTTTTCTATAAAAATCTTGAAAATATATACTCTAATAGAACACTTAAGAACAATTGATTATGGCGACTCTCGTGTATTTCAATTATAATGCTAAGTACTGAGATAGAGACGGGTCATTGCAAGTCAATTGAGACAGACCAGAATATATTGAAGTGAGGAAACTGAAATATATTGCAATTTAAATACTTTTATAATTTCGAAATCATAATATCCAAAAATAAAGCCAATATTTCAAAGTTGCATAGAGAACTGGTGGTTGTTATTGATGAAATTTCAAATCACCATTTTTTTGTTTTTGATGCTCAGAACTAAGGGAAACGATAGGTCTTTGCTTATCCCCTACATCTACTGTATGTTTGGTTAACTCTTTCCCTTTGTCACTATATTGATTAATTTGTATTGTTTATGTATTGTATTATTATTGTACCTTTTAAGTGGATGTGCATGAAGTGAAATTGAATTTAAATTTGAATTTAAAATAAAGCTTTATAGGGCCTATCTATGAAGCAACGTGGATAATTAAAGAGATGGCTCTCTTATAAGTTTCAACACGAAGATCTCCACATGAAAAAAAAGAAAGAACAAAACAACTTCTATTCTATCATGTCCATCACATGTAACAACATGTAACATTACATTAACTGCATCTGTCATCGTTGGAACCTCCAAGGGCGTAGACGGAGGGGGGGGTATTATTGGCAGTAATCCTATGGGTTGTCCTCGATTTTCGGATTTTGTGCAGGAGCCTTTGAGAGAGGATAGCAAAGGGGTATAGGGTGGATGGCCAGTGATGACCGTGAGAGGCGTATTATCACTATATACAGAGAATATAGCTGATTAAACAACATACAGATAATGATGCAAATTTTTCGATTGATCGGTCAATATTCGAATTTTTTTCATTTCTAATCATAAGTTACAAAATTTACAAAGCAAATCATGATGCGATATGTCAAATTCAAGAGGGAACTTGATGCTTTACACTCCTACGTTCGTTCACCGAAATGCAACACCTCGTCATTTTCTCATTATGAGCAGCAAAGGCGGGCCTTACGCTCCTAGGGCGGTTGCTGCTGCTAATGATAATGAAGATGACGATGCTAATGACGACAATGACAATGATGATTATGATAATGTTGTTGTTGTTGTAGATGAGGATGGTGATGATGATAAAAATGATGACAATAATAATAATAGTCAGTTCTTGTATAGCGCATAACACATGAATAACATCTCTATGCGCTTCCAAATGACTTGGATATTATTACCCTGGCTATAGCTCAAGCAGCTTTTACGCGCTCGGCATTTGAAGGAATAAATTCCTGCCAGGTACCCATTCACCTCACCTGGGTTGAGTGCAGCACGACGTGGATTAATTTCTTGCTGAAGGAAACTACGCCATGATAATGATGATGACGATGATGATGATGATGATGATGATGATGATGATGATGATGATGACGACGACGATGATGATGATGAGGGTGATGATGATGACGATGATGATGCTAGTGGTGGTTGGGGTGACGGAGAAGAAACGTATGAAAATACAGTGGGTGATTTTTAATGACAATGACGATGGAAGATGGCACATCGGTGACGACGACGATGATGCTTATAATAATATAATAACGATATAATATTGTTAATAAAAGGAGAATGAATATAATGAATAAATAAGAAGTGTGTTCTTGTCATCTAAAAAAAACATCCCTGTCAGAACTCTTTAAAAAACGATTATCATCTCAATTGATTATCAGATATCAAATCAAGCGAATAATATAAAAACAGGCATTCAAAATTGAAATGTTGGGGAGAGTATTTCGGAAACTTGACCCTATTTCGCTATCTGTTTGAAAAAAAAAAATATCAATTTATTTCACCGCATTTTCATTCATATTTTATCATCATTCTTTTATTATTCAGCACTTTAAACAGAATTCCCAGGAGCTAAATTTGGGGAAAATGTTTCATGTATAATACTTTCGATCCTTCTCATAACATGACACGATAAATACCACTGATGCTAAAACGCCACAGCAATCTCTATCATATTATAATTATCGTCCAATTTCGATCAGTTTTATCCATAAGATTATGATATCTGAATACTTGTTCTTTCCGTGTTTCCAAGTTTCAGAGTTTTCATTGTTTTCGACAGAGTCACCTTTTCGGCTTCTGACAGGCATCTTGGAGAAAGACTCAGAATTGGTGGTGCTATATCGGGTAATTTCTTGTTGGAGTCGCCGTCTATTGAGTGAGTGGTGTCGTATCCTTCGTCACTAGTTGAGAACCTCCTCGGGAAATTTGTCACGTCGTTGCCAACATTCTTCGAACTGGCGGCATTTCGAATGTCTTTCGCCCTCGAACAACTACAAATACCCTTTACTGTCGCCTCTGCAATACAATTCTGCTCATCCTGCAAGCTCGATGTGCTCGGTCGTCCTGACATCGTCGCAGTTGTTGTCGCAGCGGATCTTTCTTGTTTCTGTAGAGTGGTTGGATTTATTCTCCCCTTGCTGTTTCTGATAGGTTTGCGGGACAGTGTCACCGGGGGTCTACCAACAGGTTTACGTTTGACTGGGTTCTGAATTCGCCTTTGCCGACGGTTCTCCGAGAAATCGCGAGGAACTGCTGTTTTACGCGTAGAACGGTAAACCCTGATGGCTTCTTCCTGCTTTCTATCGCTACGGCCATTGGTAATTCCAGCTTTTGTCGTTGTATGTTCTTGTACGCCGGTTGTGTTTGCAACAGATGCTTTTATGACAGTTTCCCGCAGTCTTGTATCAGCCTCTAAAGTATATTTGTTCCTTCGAAATGTGACGGACTTGGGTGTATTTAGATGTCCATTTTGACCTCCTACAGTCATGTCCGCGATGAGAGAATTCTTAAGATTCGATCGTCTTGTAAGTCGATCGGGAAGATGGTTGTGTCGGAAATGATTCACAAATGTCGTCACGGTTGGATCGGTTGACTGCTGGTAAGTTAACTTGAGTGCCCTACCGGTAGATAGAGAAACCCGTCCATTCACACTCCCGCGTTTCGCAGACGACTCTACATTTCTCCCAGTCCGAATCATGTGATTGACCTTTTCGTGCTTCTTCTTCACTTGCTCTTCTCGAAAGCACGCTGTTGTCACACCGGATTGGTGGGCATTTCTGTTCGTATCAAGACCACTGATGCCAGACCGAATTGTACTCGTTGTCCTTTCTCGCCCAAGCATAATGAGCCATGGGTTGCCACTAGCTGCACTTGTGATGCGACTGTCGTTAACTGAACTAAAATTCTCATGTCTGTCACTCGGTTGATGACTGAACGGTGTCGCTATGCGTTGTCCGTCTTTAGAAGATATGGACTTAGCGGGTGACGATGGTGATGGTAGTTCCGGCGGCATCTCACCAAGAACCTCGCGATAGATGGCGCTAGTTTCTGTTTCTTTTGGGCTTGGTGGGATATCATTTGGTGATCGTGCAGCTCTCTCAGCCTCCTCTTCAATTACCATGGCCATCTTGAAGTGGAAACTACCATTCTTCTTGCCAGCCATCTGAAGAGCAGTCTGTATATCAGAAATAAGAAGACAAATTTTAAAACCAAAATGCGGCATAATTATTATTGTTTTACAATCATATTTAAAAAAGTACAAAACCTAATCATAATAATTTTAAGTTCATGATGGAAGAGAAAATACATTAATAATCGGTATCACTTCTTTTAAGTATTTATTTCAATATGTATGAATACCGATAGCTAATTCAAATTTCCATGTTTATACTCATTCTAAATCATGTAAACTACGTATTTTATGGTTCTATATCACATCATGATATACAGATTATTTCTAGATTCATAGATAGGACAACATTGATGAGAATAAGCTTTTTATTTCTACGTTGGCTACCTCTGCCGCCACCTCCTTCTTTTTCTCGTCATCATCGAAATCATTCGTCAAACTTCCTTGTCTTGGAGACCCTCCTCGATTCTTCTTCGTATGCCCGGCCTCATTCACCCCATCACCTCCGTGACCAAGATCATCTTCCTCCCCATCATCCTGACGGGAACACACTCGAAAGGTTTCCCAGTTCTCCTGCAGTCTCTGGGCAATTTTTGGCACCTCGTCCCGCTCGCGTTGCTTGGCCAGGAGATAGTAAATCGCAGAGTATTCGTCGGCGCGCCCTGCAAGCACCGACTCGCTGACGTGCGTCGATTTGATCCCAAGCGTTTCCCGGATGTAGCTGATGATGTCGTGATCGAGCAACATGCGACTGAGCCTTCGTCCTGGAGAGCAAGGGGTAGGTGGAGGAGTGGGGGTGAGGGCGTGGTTTGATGCTGTAGGGCTTAAAGAGCGGAGAGGCTCGTAGACACCTGCCAACCAAGGATGACACAAGACGTCATAAACCGTTGGTCTCTTCTCCGGGTCAGGTTCGAGAAGATAACGGACAAAACTCTTACAGTCTGAAAAGGAAGATAGAAAGAGAGAGAGAGATCCTATTTAAGATGTCTTCTTCAGAGGCATGACAGTGAACAACAATGAGTTGCGAATAATGATTGTAACTGTTGACAAACATAAACAACAGCTTAATAACGGTAGCGTTGATTAATTATCATCGTATTATTCTCTTGATGATTTTAAAAGATTAATGCATGATTTTAATCACAAATCTAACACGTCAAAATGGGAACATTCCCTTTCTATGTTTATTGAAAGGGAAGTCAACATGGCCCTCATTACATGTTAAACGTCTCTTTCAATCATGGAAAACTGACAGAAAAATCTCTTTTCGAATGCTCCATTTTTGATCGAAACATATCGTCACTTTTCGTTAAATCCAAGGTGCACTGATAAAATCAGAGCGTTCAAAAATGCATATTTTTCGACATAATCCCCATCTCTTAAGCTTTCCGAACAAAACTCGATATAGGACTAGAATTGCCGGAAACGCTGATTTTCATTGTGAAAGATACTACAAACTGCTTCACAAAATATATTTGATAAACAATATTCCACGTGATCAAATCATCCCTCCTTTCGTTTTCCTCACCAAGTTAAACCTAGTTTATAATCTCTCGCCATTTCCCTACACTGTTTATTATGTTGGGAATTGATACACCTGGGCACAAGGCTGTCGACATATATTCGCTTGTGTAAGTAGTCCCAATTTCATCACAAACGTGATGTCTGTTTTCTAAACCTTGCAACGCGAGAAGGTTTATGTAGGCAGCTGGATACGATGAACTTGATCCTGAATTTACAAAGTAAGGATTGAAGCACTTTTAAGCGAATGGTCTTGCTTCGCCGGTTAATGTTTATACGATGTTGAAACATTACCACGGTGGGTATCTTGAAGTTGACCAAGATCGTGAACTCTATTTTCAGAACAATTGAGTTAAGATAAATTCGGCGGGAAGTTATTCATATATAGCTTATAAATTGCAGACATTGTGTTTCTAATTATCAACCAAGGCGCTTGCGCGAGCGACAGTATTAATGAAAACTAAAAAGTTGTACGATGGGGGGGGGTATGACCATTGATCATTCATTGATTTTATGGCCATGACATTGGCCACCTAGTTATTTTAAATCTTATTTTAAATCGCTCCCCCGAGGCTACTCTCTCCCTTTATCTCTCCAACGTTCTTTTAGACACTCTGTAATTCAATTCATCAGAAAAGTTTCCTTTTCTCATGTACGTCTTTTTATGCCGCGATTTTGAATGTAATATTTCTTGAAAGAGACGGGTATCTGATTACAATATAGTAATATTATTATGGTCAATCTTGTAATGTACCATGGGTTGCTCCGAACTTCTGAAAGTGTCTAGCTTTTCATGATTATTTTTCAGTTTAGACAGACGCTAATATCCCCTCAATGTTGGTATATTCCAGTCGATTTTTCAGTTTTGTACTTCAAATACCTTACATTGATTCAAGATCAGTCAAAATCAATATTTTTTTTACCTGATGACAGACCAGAGGGCAGTGGTCCCATGTCTGCTTTCTGGATCTTCGACAAGAGTTTCCGAAGATTAAACGGCTCGACTATGAAGGGAAGAGTTCCAGTCAGCATGGCGTATGCATTGACACCACTGCGGTGAAACAGAAATTAAATTCAAGTTTAATAAATATTATATAAAGGGGAGGGGGTGGATTGAAATGAGGGCACATTACAGACGAGAGAAAATGAAATAGAACAAAAGGGAAAGGGGAAAATTGGAAAAAGAAAAATGAGGATAATGAAATAAAAATAGAGAAAATGGAAAAATGAACATGATAAAATATGGAAGATAGATAGATAATAGATAGATAGTTAGAAATGAAAAACGAAGAGATAAATGGTTACAATAAAGAATAAATAAATAAAGGATGGCATACGCCCCCCCCCCCGTGCATGCTTGGAAGGAAATAGTTATTTTATATTAGAATTAAATTGAAATGATGTGAAAAGAAGCATGATAACAGTGACAAGCTAGAAATCAAGAGACTGATAGAATAATATAGAGACAGATAAAAGTATAAATCGCGGAAATCGGTCAAAGAAAAGAAAGATACCACACGAAATTGAATTTGACAACATTGAAACATGATTAAGTAATCATAACGAAACCAACTTCAGTTTTTGATGAATCAGAGCGATGCAATATCTATTATCTAAGTAATAATGCATTAGATTCAACACGAAGATTAAATTTAACAACGATTGGCTATTTCGTTTTTATGCGTAGAAACAATCGTTGCTAAATGCGATAAAAGTTAGTGCTGTTTACTGACAATAACGATAAATACTTTGGCACATTTTGTTCAGGGTCAACGTTAATTTTTATTACGATACTCGCAATATGAAACTAAGCACCTTGAAAATCTAAGCTACACGCACACATTCCTTAAATGATCCACAGTGTGTTGCACTCAACCCAGTGGCGGATCCAGCTTTCGCCAATAGGGGGGGGGGGCCGAAAAAAATTTTGATCAACATTTTTTCTCGATTGGCCGCTACAATCTGGCTTTTTTTTGTTGTTGGTTTTCACGGGGTAGTCCTAACTAAAGACTGAAGTTTTAAGTATATGTTAGTTTTTATTGCTATAAACAATATTAGGTATCTCATGTGGTCTTAATATATAATGCGAGCGCGAAGCGCGAGCTAAAAATCTTTGATATTTTATGTCCTTAGAACTGAAGATTCAGAGCAGTCTTTATAATCATGAACAAAGATAAGTATCAGACTAAACAGTGCGAAGCGCGAGCCGAAATTTTATCATATAGTAACGTAAAAAGTGACTCAATTAGGACTGTTTTTAGTGATTATTGAAGAGGATACAAGTATCACCAAATAAATAATGAGAGTGCGAAGCGCGAGCTCAAAATTTCTGATATTCCGACCTGAAAAAAATGAACAGTCTAAGCGCGTTTTTATTTAAATAAACAAGCTGTGCGTCTCAAACAATTAAATGCGAGCGCGAAGCATGAGCTTAATTTTTTTGATATACTGACATGATAAAGAAGCATTTTGACAAATTTTGGTAAGAATTTCCAAAGAGCATAGGTATCTCACAAATTAAACAATGCGAGCGCGCAGCGCGAGCAGAACATTTTGATACACATTTAACAATTTGTGTAAATCAAATGCTTGATGTGCTAGAAAATTGTGTGCAAATTGATATCAGAACTGGATATATTGTATATATACTGGTTATATATTAGTGTCATTTAACCCTCTTGAATGGGATTCATTACACAGGCAATGCGAGCGCGAAGCGCGAGCGAAAAATTTTATATAAAGTCTATTTTCCAATTCTTCCCCTCACCCTTTTTTTGTTTCCTTTCGGGGTCGGGCCGGTCGTTACGAGGCTGTAAATTACACATCATGAGTAAAATACCTCTTTCTTACTTTTCTTTCTGTTTTTCGTAGTTTCTATCAAGGTAAAGAGTAAACTTTTTTCTGCAGGTTGTCAAAAAATAGGGGGGGGGGCCGGGGCCGGCTCGGCCCTCTCCTGGATCCGCGCCTGCACTCAACCCAGGTGAGGTAAATTGGTACCGGTAGCAAGTAATTCCTTTGAAAGCTGTGTGCGCTATATAGCTTAACCGGGTAATATAGGAGCGCCTTGAATACCTAACAAGGTGGATATGTGCGCAATATAAATACCCTATATTATTTATTTATTATTTATTTAAATATTCATAAAGTCCTTCAATGTTAACAACATACTTTTGCCCGTGTTCAGTTTGATAATAGATCTGTAAAAAAATGATAATTTCAAAGTAATAATCTTGTGATGAAGAAGTAACTCAATTCCCAAAATAGAGTCAGACGAAAGAAGAACCAAAGATAATGATTCAACAGTTGCCATAGTCAAGAATATCTTCATTATATATTTTTGTAAATAATGTACAGTTCGCTCAATTTTTGGTAAAGCACCCATGCCCTGGAGCATCAGCCCCGCAAATTATGGGTTCGAACATCGGAAAAATTATAAGGATGTCTTTTAAAACAGTGAAGGACAATAATCTTTCGTGATAATTATATTGGGCTTGCTGGTGTACTAGCTGAATGGGATATTCTTGTAGGATAAAAGGTTGATTCATTATTACTCTTTATATATAGCTGTTTTTTTCCTTCTGAATATAATTATACAGACACAGATGTAAACACATAATATCTACTTCAATTAGGACATAGTATCTAATCCTTCCAAAAAACACCAATATTATCGTTGATATACGGACTATAGCGTTATAAAAGATACTAAAGTCAACAAATTAATTGCTATATTAAATCCATGCAGAACTAGAAAATCTTAATACGTCGAGTCCGTATCTAAATTACTCTAATCTAATGTACACATAAAAATACCATCGCTGAGGTCACTTGATGTCCATTAATAAACTAATTGGTTTTCAAGATGAAATTCGGTAACGCAGTTGTCATAATTTACAGTAATTATGTCATATTAGGTGGACAGATTAACGTCGCCAGGGGGGCCATAAATGAGCACCAAATTTTGATCTTTGTCCGCAAATGGATAAATATTTTTATGGAACCATTATGTGATTAGGTTTGCTAATTTTATGAGAGATTGCGTCCTATATAAATATTCCTGACCCATTTTCAGTTTATTTCATTGTTCGAGGTGCGAGATAAAAATCGATTTCATATTGGCCATTTTTCGCCCTGTGCATGCAGTTTAGAATATGGTATACGTAATACGCGTTGAGTTGTAATAGATGTTTCAACCAACTGTCGACATGGCTTGATAAAATTAGAAAAAATTGCAATTTGGAATTAAAAAAATATATATTGGCATATTGCCCATTCTGATCCCGAGTTTTAGTGTCATTTCATCTTCAATAATCAGTTATTGATAAAGAGATCGATGTGAAAGTTTATCATCATTATTGTGAAAAGAGGTGATCATTATCACGACTCTCGTTACTCAAATAAAATGAATAATTTCTTCATTTTCATGTAGGCAATATGATATCAGATATAATTACAAGAGATGAATGAGAGAACTATATTAAGTTTAATATATTCTTACATTTCTTTTGCATGTATGGAATGTTGCATTCATGAAGAATGCGGATGTAAAATTTTTTCTATTCAATCAAAATAATATACTGTGTCTTATCTCCCTTGTCTCTCTCTCTTTCTCTCTCCCTCGTTTCCCCCTCCCTCCCCATCCACTATCTTCATCCCCTTTCCCTACCTCCATCACTCCTCTAATCCCCCTCTCTATCTTCAGCATCTTCCTTTTCACCATTTTATTATTGTTGATTTAAAAAAGTAGAACAAGTATTTTCCTTACATGCTCCAAACGTCCACCTTGGGTCCATATCGCTTCCTCGCAATTATCTCCGGAGCTGCATAGGCGGGACTCCCGCAAAGCGTTCCCGCAAAGTCCCTAGTCCCGAATACGTCCATCTTTCTATTCCTCAAAACATCCCGCCTCTTCTCCGGCGAGCTCTTTTCTTCATTGGCCATCCGAGGAAACATGGGTTGAACCGCATTTTGAACATTCCCGCCATTACTTCGTCCGCCATTTTGTTTGGTGTTGGATCTGGATACGTTAGGTTGCTCCTTGCTGTTTTTCCGCTGCAGTCCCGCTCTTTCTTGACCGTTTTCCTCACGAAGAGACGATCCTCTCGTTCGTCGTTTAGTTCCGTCATCCGATGGAAGCCGCGGCCTGGCCACGCCCTTGGTCTCACCGGGCCTACCACCCTCATCACCCGAGGCGGCATGTCTCCCTCCAACAGTTCGGCTCTGTCTCCGGCTTGCGCGTACGTCCACCTGTTTGCGGCTCGAGAAATCCCGCTCCCGTTTTTTAGCATCCCGAATATCGGTTTCCCTCTCCAGGTTCCCGATGAAATTACTTAGCCCAAAATCTGAATAAAAAAGAGTAAGGAAAATGATAGACAATGTCAGAAATGGAAAGATGGAACAAAAGAAATCAAGCATTATACTTTCTATAAATTGACCCATCTACACTGTGTCTTGCCAAACCACAGTGCTGCCGTAGGATTCGAACCCTTGACCTTCTTTACAGTACAGAAACAGCGGCGTACCTGGGATTTTCCACGGGGGGGGGGCAAAACCGGTCGAAAAATTTGACAAGCAAAAAAAAGGTCTTCAATCTAAAAGCTAGTCAGGGGGGGGGGGCAAAATAGGTATTGAAGCTCGTCAGGGGGGCAGGGATATGTCTTTTGTATATGGGTTGTGACTCGTCAGGGGGGCAGACTGCCCCCTCTGCCCCCCCCCCCGTAGGTACGCTAGTGTACAGAAATCTATTTTGTAATCCACAATTTCCAAAATTAATACCATCAAAATAAATTTCTCACTCATTATGTGTTTTTTTTCTATTACTTCCATACATGGTCGTAGAGTAGGGGATTACCTGAAATTAAACAAAATGTTACTTTATTGTAAATTTTCATGAAGAATTCATGTTAAGTATTTCGGATATTCTTCTTTTTATAAAACTTTTATCATTCCGCCCCTCGCTTTCCAAAATGCTTGAAAATACTTTGCACCTCCCGTGAAAAAAAAATGTCCGCATAACTTCTCACACCATATGCCTTTAGGTGTCCATTCAAATTCAGTTTTAAGAAAGAACATTTTACTTCCATAGAGTCTAAATATCATTTAATTCTTTCATTCCCTGAAATCACATAACTAAAAAGAAGTTAGATAAAGCTTCGATTTAAATGATATACTTTACAGTTCGATAGATATAAAAATATCCAAAATAAACAGTGACGTTAGTGTACAAGTTCTACCAATATCAACAATTTCACCCTACAGTGTACGAACAAATATCTACCGACTCAATCAGTTGTTTAAATCATGTTTAAATCCACTAAACAATACGAATCCTTACGCATTGAAATAAGCATAACATTTCTAACTCCTTTATAACATTTTATTTGCATTCAATGGAATATTTATCATTCATTAATCTAATGTTGCCTAGCAACACAAAATAGGTTCATCCATACCTGACTATCTTAGCTACATGAAGTGTATCTATATTATTGACCTGTTATTGAACTTACCTATTATTCTGATTTTGTCGTTGTCGTCAAGGAGAAGATTCTCAACTTTCAGATCTCTGTAATTGACAACATTAGAGACGTGAATAGTTTGTTTTCTGTGTTTAGTTGTTGTTGGTTGACTTAAAAAAAGAATATGGAAAGATGAGGAACCGCTTACCGTGCACTGGGTCATTATAATGTCTATTTTAATAAATTATAATAAGAATGTTTTATTTACCCAGGGTAGCCACTTATGTAAGGAAACTGTTCTACCAGCAATGGGGAGGGAACGTGCGGACTAACATATTCTGATCATCAGCTAGAAACTTTCAGAGTTATACTTCTTTAATTAGATTCGACGTTAAAACAACTTGCAGAGGAATGTATTACAACGTTTTCTATATAATGTATATATTCGCATGGAGTTAGTGTAGTATATAGTATTTATTATGTTTATCTCACATAGAAAAAAAACTTGCATTGCATTAATGTAACCATTATGGTAACTTTGTCATGCAATGGTAACTTGTATGGAATCCTTGATTCTGATTGGCTGTTGATCAGTGTTACTATGGTAGTTACCATTGGATGGCAAAATAACAACAATAGTAAATTTTAGGCACCGGGGTCCCGCTTTGTTTTTATCTCATCATTTAAGGATTAAAAAATCCGCATACATTCGTAATTCCGAAGGTTCGTTATTCCGAAGGTTCGTATTTCCGAAGGTTCGTTATTCCGGAGGTTCGTAAGTCCGAAAACGAAATGAGGTTCGTAATTCCGACGGTTCGTTAGTCCGAAAACGTAATGATTACCGAACCTTATTTCGTTTTCGTACTAACGAACCTTTGGAACAAAGAACCTTACTTCGTTTTCGGACTAACGAACCTTCGGAACATCGAACCTTATTTCGTTTTTGGACTAACGAACCTTCGAAACTTCGAACCTTATTTCGTTTTCGGATTATCGAACCTTCGGAATAACGCCACAAAAATTAATGTTCGGATTAACGAACCCTTTTACGCTTTCGGATTAACGAACATCGAGGTATGGGCAATTTACGTGTTTCGGAATTACGAACCTTCGGAATAAAGAATCTTCCGAATTACGAACCTTCGGAATTAACCAAAAAAAATAATCGTACCTATGGACCACACCCATTTGATGCATGTGGTAAACAGCTGAAGCCACCTGCTTGATGTACCGCCTGGCCACGCCCTCTTCAATACCACTCTTCTCACACACCTTATCCAGTAAAGGACCGCCCCCACACAGCTCCAACACCAAGTACAAGTTATTATCCGTTTCCATGACTTCAAGAAGACGTACGATATGGGCGTGGCCAAGAAGTTGGAGAAGTCCCGCCTCTCTACGGAGTGTCTTGTGCAGATATGCGTCCTCTCTCGCGGCTCTCTTATCTATTATCTTGACGGCAACCTAGGAACCAAATATTGACAGAGTTTTGTCTCAAACAATGCTTATGAAGATGCTGTTGATAAACAAAATATGGATCGAGTCGGTGGAGGATGGAAAAAAAAATTATCGTCATGCATCTCGTAAACTTATCTCATATTGCTCAGTACTCGAGAGTTTTCCCCCGGTTCATTGTAAGCATTTAGGAACAAAGAAAGAAGGCGACATATTTAGTATGATGACGATCTTTGCGTTTCTAGGTTGAGCAGACAAATGATGGTATAAAATAATTTAGACAAATAATGGTAAAAATAATTTTGATCCCAGTCAATATTATAACCGATTAGCAATGATCCGCGGCGTATATTCTTTACCAATATGTTTTAACAAGAAGAATGTTTTTATCGAAGAAATTTAGTGCATTAAGACTATTCAATGTAATTGCACCCAATTTGTCGAACAATCTTCCCCATGATATCAGAAAAATTACAAACTTTGTCAGATTCAAATCTGTGTTAAAAACATGTTCATTTAGATCTGAATTAACAGATTTCACATTTCCATGCACACACATGGTGACTATTTTTTTGTATGAATTATGGTTTCATGCATATCTAATTAACTGAATATTATTATTATTATCGATCTATTAATATTGATATTAATTAATTCATAACAATAATATTAATGTGATATTTTGTCTTGCTATCGCAGTTTCATCAATATTTCGAATTCTCTGCATGAAATGCTGAGGAATGAGTTGGCATGTATTAAAATAAAATTTGTTAAATCTAGATCAACCTTAGCAATTATGAAATAAAACATGTGAATGAAACAATCAAACAAGAGCAAAGAATTACTACATGCAATCTCATAGACAAAGGGATCATTGGAGCAACAGGGTTTCGGTTAAAGGTATAAATACAATAATTTTCGGGTCAGTATCCTTGGTAACAATAAACACACAACAATATTCAAAGTTCAAAGCTCAACCAAGGAAATAATAATCTGTTACTCGAATAGGACAGAGTGATGACATGGCATCGAATCTTTATTCTTTAATAGGCATGTAGGCTTACTAGAAAGAGATAAATTAGATTAAAGTTTTAAACTGGGCCGACGACCGCTTTGTACAGTGGATATCTCCCTCACTCCCTTAGCATAATTTTAGTCCATGCAAGAAATTAGATCTTGAAATCGAAGACGACGGTGGTCACTCCGGTCCTCATTTAGACCAAGCTGACCGCTACGAGTGACTTGTTTTACATAATTAGACACCTTTGTCCAAAGTTCGACAGTGTTGTTCTAAATCTCAACTGTGAACAATCGCCCCTCTATTAAACACCTCCTACGCTGTACGATGTGTGCCTTCTGTATTGATAAAAGTTTTGTTTCAAGACATGCGTTCTTTGTAATGGTGAACATTTACGTTTAGATACATAGATAAAGCGAATAATGACATTCTTATCAAAGAATTTAATCTTTCCAAATTATTAGAAAGAAAATTTGACGTAGGCCGGCCTACAACAATAGAGTAAATCCCGGAGTAAATCCAAATATTGGTAATAATAGATACGGTGAAGATATATCAAAATTTAGTTGGAGTCAAAGAAAAGTGAAGTTATTTAGACAAAAAGCAAAATATGTCATAGAAGATGTAGCTTCTATAAACATAATCAAATTCTTATCTACGAAATTATCATTTTCGATTCTTGTAGCGATATTTTGGTATAAGACTGGGTTTATTAGAGTAGTATATATGAGAACGAATAAATCAAAGAAAATGGTGGAGATTAATCGAAATTTAGTTGGAGTCAAATAAATAATGTAAATCTAAACCAAAACATAAAGGGACGACATAATCTTGACCCGTGGCTCCATTGTTTTTTTTGTTTTACATTAATATTTCGTTTCCCTGAATATTTCGTAGGTCTGGCGAAAATTGGGAACAAGACTGTATATACCTGGACGTTTTATCAATCAATTTCGTATTGACCCTTGTCCAGAAAAATAAAACAAAAAACGGCTCCGCAAAAGAGTGTATTTTCAACATGGACTTTGTGGGAGTATATATAGCATTAAACGGGAATTTTCAAAGATGTGAATGTTTGTGACTTATTCATAGCTCGCTGTGCAAAAACAGCGAATTTAGGAAGCGCGATTTCAACATGACTAAGCGCCCTATAAAATGTTTTGTATTAATATTTTGACAATATAGGTACATTTTCAGCGATTTCCCCCAATTTCAGGACAAATTTCTGATCTATAATTGAATGGGGAGGTCAGAAGTCAAGATTAGTAGCTCGACTCCAATCATGCTCCCTCTGGGAGCTTGCATCCGTATACGGGCTGAGAAGGGGGATACCCTCGTTCAGTCCCAGGCGCTGGCTTAAGTCCCGGGGGGTTGGAGGAATGGGGATTATACCCCCCCCCACCACACACCCAAACACTTTTTTTACTTTTCGCAGAGGGGGGGGGGGTGGCCTGTTAAATCACCCCCATGCAGTTTGCAAGACAGAAACAATATATTTTGTTGTCATTAAATGATTAAAACACATCATTTATGTTTAAATACCGTCATTATTTAAAGTGCTCGAAAATATTGGCCCACCTTTACCTTCAAGCAATCACGCTCAAGCTTATACATAATTCTGAATTCCTACGTTTTAATTTTACATTTTAAATTTACATTTTAATTCCTACGTTTAAGTGGAAAACTTATATCGGCTGCATCACGAGAGTTCGGTTCAAGTTCAAGTTCATTTATTTCTTCCGCAATCATAAACGATACATACATCATTAATGTTCAAACCAAAAATAAGTAGAGAAAGAGCTTAAAATATCGGAATAAGGGAAGAAGACAGTATAAGGCTCGCTGAACACAGCACAGCAAAACTGTGGTGTTAACCGATGTACATAGAGGACCACCAGTTATTTTACACCGGTGTTAAATTGGTGGTGTTAGTTTTACACCTATAGGTGTTATTACAACACCTACAGTTGATACATTTACACTCTTTGGTGTTATGTTCAATCTCTAGGGTGTTATTTTAACACCTCAGGGTGTGGTCCTCTATTAACACCAATTGGTGTCAGTTTTAACACCAGAGTTTTTACAGTGTAACCTTTGTAACAACCGGTGACTATTGAGCCAAAAACTTCGAGAAGGCAAAATATTATAACAGGCAATCAAGCAAAATTTGTAAAAAGTTACCAGCTAAAACTTTTACATCGTTTATTGAAAGGACAAGTCCACCCCAACAAAAACTTGATTTGAATAAAAAGACAAAAATTCAACAAGCATAACACTGAAAATTTCATCAACATCGGATGTAAAATAAGAAAATTATAGCATTTTATAGTTTCGCTTATTTTCAACAAAATAGTTATATGAACGAGCCAGTTACATCCAAATGAAGGAGTTGATGACATCACTCACTCACTATTTCTTTTGTATTTTATTATATGAAATATGAAAATAAAATATTTTCTCGTCATTGTCATGTGAAATGAAGTTTCATTCCTCCCTGAACACGTGGAATTCCATTATTTATCAATTTGTGCTTCAGGCAAGGAGGTCCTAATCGTGAAATTCGTAAAAATTAAAATATTGTATAATTCAAACAATAAAAAACAAAAGAAGTAGTGAGTGAGTGACATCATCGACTCTCTCATTTGGATGTAACTGGCTCGTTCATATAACTATTTTGTTGAAAATAAGCGAAACTTTCAAATGTCATAACTTTCTTATTTTACATCCGAATTTGATGAAATTTTCAGCATTGTGATTGTCTGATTTTTCTCTATTGATTCAAATCAAAATTTTTCTGAGGTGGACTTGACCTTTAAAAATATAATTTTGTGATAGATTTTGACATAATATTCAGAAAATAATACCATATTTCAACTCTCCTCTCTTTCATTTAATTTTTTTTTTCTTGGTCGTGAAAAATAACGGGGGTCCATGGCCCGCAGCTCTCCCCATCCCCATCTTCTATACGCTAGTGGTAACAACAGCAAATATATAATGGATTTTAAAGACGGCTTGACGATTTAAAATGATTTATTAGCGGGCTAGCAAAATACACATTTTAGTTTGTTTTGATTTTGAAAGGGGGCGTGGTTGCCCGAGAAAGGGCTCGTGACCCGACCCGTAAAGGGCGGGGCAGCGCTTTTTGGCGCCCGCGCCAAAGAATTTGGGCACAATGCCAGACATTTGCCGCGGTTGAGCTATGCGCGGATAAAAGTGCGGGGAATGCTTCATTTTCGTTTTGGCTTTCAATGAAGAGAGATGACGGTGCATGTGTAAAGCGTGCTTACAAAATTTTTTGAAAATTTTCTTTCGGCACTGGCAACTAGGCCTAGGTGGCAGATATTTCGACATTTGTCTAGCTACCTATACCGGATATCTACACAAAGGATTCATACTTTTATTGGATTATACAGACGCTGATTTCAGTTTTTTACTGTCTTCAGACTTCAGCCTCAGGAATTGTTGCCGTAGAACTAAGACTAAGTTAGCTGTGCCGATTTGTGGACCTAAAAGATTCAGTTTGCAAGTTCAGGATTGAATTTTTTCTTGGCGGTTCGCTTGATTGAACTTTGGAGGTGATTGCATCCAGGATTCATTGGACTTGGGCTGAGTGACGGAGCTTCGAGTCTAACTCTAGTTTCGCGAGTTGATCATGCCAAAGGTTAAGGCCAAGAAAATAACGACCGCAGGTGCGAGGAAGGGAGATGACACACCGAAGAGGAGGCCGGGTCGGCCGAGAGGTCCACGGGCGACGTCAACCCCCGCAAGTGTGGATCTGGGGCTGGGAGGCGGCAACAACGGGCCAGGAAGGAGCGGTGAGTTAAATCCCTCTCAGTCTCAAGTTGTCGATGTTGATGAAAAAAGTGGTAGGCCTAGGTCTAAAGTTGGTGATAAAATGGCAGAGCTAGATCTAGATCTAGTGGGGCGGGAAGGCCAGGCGCCCGTGGGCAGATCTATTGCTTGGCATGAGATAGTAGCTCAGGAGTCGGATACCGGTAGCTCGGGGCAGGCTCAGCCAGCAGTTTCAGTGCCGGCGCGGTCGGCAGGGGTAGCCGAAGATCTAGGCCTAGATCTAGTGGAGGTCGGTGTTGAGAGATCTGAGCCCCAGGCGCCTAGGCTTTCTGCCGTGTTGGGGGCACCGGAACCATTTATTAGCGCATGCGACCCACTAGGTGTGGAAGTGGCTATCTCACTGAAGGAAAAAATTTGGGCAAGTGAATATATAGATTTGGGAGTGCTCCTTAAGCATAATAATGCACGTGATGAGTTTGGGGCCTTGAGTGTAGGTGACACCACTTTGAGTTTGTGTCAATCGGGATCTGGTCTTGGTTTGCAACTTCAACCTCAATCAAAGGCTAAGAAAATCATGTCGGTAGAGCAGTGGACTTCGGTGTTTCTAGTATTTGCCTCAATTTACGCTGAGAAGCACATTGAAAGGAGCAGGGAGCTCATGAAATATATGGATTTGATAAGGCATGCAGCCCGTGCGTTTGCAGGTTATGGCTGGCGTGACTATGACACTCAGTTTAGGAGCAAGCAGGCGCGTTTACCCGGGCGATCCTGGGCGAGCGTCGACGCCGAGTTGTGGTTGATGCTGGTGGCCTCTAATGGTCCGCGGCAGCGCCACAATTTACCCCATGCCCCTCGCCATCAGTTCTACAGAGGGGAGTACGGCGCGAGAAAATCTTTTCCCTTCGGAGGAAAGGGACCCGGAGCCAATGGCACACCCAGCCGAGGCGTGTGCTTTGCCTTTAATAGAGGCAAGTGCATGCGAGGCAAAGCTTGCATCTATGAGCACAAGTGTTCCCGCTGCCAGGCGACAGGTCATGGGGCTAAGCAGTGTAGCCAAGGGCGGGCCGGTTCCAGTCCCGCTGGCAGTAAATAGGTCTACGGCTAGTGCGGTGTCGTCTATTGCTCCGACCCCTATTAAGTTAGCACGTTTGGTGCCCATGTTAGCTACTTATCCTAATCAGGAGCATGCTCAGTGCTTGTATAATGGTTTTAAGTTTGGTTTTTCATTACATTTTGAAGGGGACAGGGTCCCATTGGTTGTTAAAAACCTGAAATCAGCATTCGAACACATGGATACGTTGAAAAAGAAATTGAGGGATGAAATAGACTTAGGTAGGATAGTTGGGCCTTTTGTTGTTCCTCCCTTCGAGAATATGAGGTGTTCACCAGTGGGGTTGGTGCCCAAAAAGGCCCCAGGGGAGTTCCGTATGATTCAACATTTATCGGCACCCAGGGGAAATTCAGTTAATGATGGCATACCGGAGGGGCAGTGTACAGTAACATATTCGTCCTTTGATTCGGCGGTAGATATTGTGACGCAATTGGGGCGGGGTGCCCTTATGGGAAAGACTGACATTAAGTCAGCTTTCAGGCTCTTGCCTGTTCACCCAAAAGATTTTGAGTTGCTTGGGATGTATATAGATGGTCGTTACTATTTTGATCGTTGTTTGCCGATGGGCTGCGCAGTTTCTTGTTCCACTTTTGAATGTTTTAGTACTTTTTTAGAGTTTTGCGCGAGAAAAGTTGCGAAGTCGCAAAATATTGTCCATTATTTGGATGATTTCTTTTTTGCAGGCGGCCCTGCCTCGGAGGATTGCAGGCGGGCAATGCATTGTTTTGAAGCAATTTGCGAACGATTTGGGGTGCCCATAGCGCGAGAAAAAACGGAAGGCCCGACCACACAGTTGTCATATCTTGGGCTGGTAATAGATAGCGTTTCTCAGCAGGTTCGGGTACCGGAGGACAAAATTGAGAAATTAGTAGGGAAATTAAATTGGGCGGTACAGAAACAAAAAATTTCCCTAAGAGACATTCAGTCGATTGTAGGTAGTCTAAACTTTGTATGTAAGGCAATTGCTCCAGGGCGAGCATTCATGAGACGGCTCATTGACTTAACTAAGAGCGTTAAGCGTCCTTTTCACATGGTTAGGTTGACGAGAGGGGCTAAGGCTGACTTGCGGGTTTGGTTGGAGTTCTTGGCACATTTTAATGGTCAAGTTTTCTTCCGGGCTCCAGGCTGGTTTGGAAGCGAGGAAATTCAGTTTTTCACTGATGCGGCGGCTGGCATTGGTTTTGGAATTTTCTTTGGAGGCAGGTGGGCTCAATCCAGGTGGCCTGCTGATTTCCAGGCCGGTAGGAGGTCTATAGCTTTTTTAGAGCTATTCCCTATTTGGGTAGGCTTGGAGATTTGGGGCATGGAGCTAAAGGACAAGAATATATTGTTTAATTGTGATAATCAGGCCGTGGTGGCAGTACTTAACAAGCAGTCGGCGCTATGCCCTGATATTATGGTTTTGGTGAGGAAGGTGGTGATTATATGTTTAAGCAATAATATAGTGTTGAGGGCTAGGCATGTACATGGATGTGATAATGGTATAGCTGATGCACTATCTCGATTTCAGATGCCGAGGTTCCATGCGTTAGCACCGGGGGCCGCCCGGGAGGGCGTGGAGGTTCCAGTCCGTCTTTGGAAGAGCTGGCTATCGAGAGAAGTCGACTGCTGATGGCTTCTAGGGCAGCTCGAACACACACAACTTACTCTATTGCCTTGGGGGCATACGTGAAATTTTGTAAAGTGTACGGATACGACCCCCAGCTACCCCCTAATGTAGAATGGGTGGCGCAGTTCATTTCTTATTTATCCTTTATGGGATATGCAGGGTCTACTATTCAAACATACATATCTGGGTTGGCATTTTATATGAGTTCATCTGGGCTAAAGGATGTGACCAAGAGTTTTGTGATTACAAGGTTAATTGAAGGGTGTAGGCGAAGTACTTTGAGAAGAGATGCTAGGCATCCAATCACATTGTCTGTGTTAAATAGAATGCTCGCCTACTTGAGGCATGTTTGTGGTAGTCATTACGATGTTTTGATGTACTCTGCTGCTTTTTCAGTGGCATTTTATGGTTTGTTGAGAGTTAGTGAGTTGACAGTAGAGTCCAGGCATAGATGTGAGTCTATTCTGCAGCACACAGATGTTAGGGTCACTGGCGATGCACCGCATCGCAGGGTGGAATTATTCCTAAGGAAGTCAAAGACTGACCAGCGGGGAAATGGGTGCACCATTTCGATACCAGAGTTGGGGACAGTTAGCTGCCCTGTGATGGCGGTTATTCGTTATTTAGAAATCCGCCCAAAGAATGGTGGAGCCTTCTTTTGTTCATATGGTGCTCTCCCGCTAACTAGGCGTGAATTTGGAAACATGATAAAACGATGTTTGACATACGGGGATATGCCGGCGGCAATGTTTTCATCGCATTCCTTTCGTATTGGGGCGGCTACGACCGCTGCCATGGCCGGTTGCTCGGATGAAGAAATCCAACGCATGGGGCGTTGGGTTTCGAGTGCACATCGGAGATATATAAGACTCGACATGGTTAAGTAAAAAAAAATAAAAAAAAAAAAAAAAAAAAAAAAAAAGAACGAAAATATATATGAAATGATGATTTTAGGTTATTTGACATTTTGACCAAAATCAGGTGTAAGTTATCTTCCAATAATGTCACAACGCGTTTACTTTACACGAGGACATGTGCTTTAATCAAAGCCGTGGCCGATGGGTTGTTGGATATTTGGGTGTATAATTCTCAATATATCTGCTTACATGGTATTGTTTTATTTTATTCAGCCCTATTCAGAAGCAGGGTGGTATGTTCAGTGCCAAGAGGCTTGTTTACAAAGGAGCCCTTGTTACAGTATACATTATACATTATACATTATGCATCATATATTATACATTATACATTATACTTTATTACATTCTTTATACAAAATGAAGAAAGAGATGGTACTATATTGATGGGAATGTGTTTATACGTTATACATTATACATTATACCTTATACATTTTACATTATACATTATACCTTATACATTTTACATTATATATTATACATTATTATAAATTGATTGGAATGTGCTCAGACATTATACATTATACATTATTATATATTGGTTGGAATGTGTTTATACATTATACATTATTACATTATACAAAAGGAAGAAAGGGATAGTACTATATTGATTGGAAGGTGTTTGGAACATCAGATTGATCATAACGACCCCCCCCCCCCCCCTGTACATGTTGATATCAATATACATGTATCATCAAAATAACTCTGGGCTTAATATTGAATGAGTAAGTGCGGGTTTAATGATATCACACAATTACGAGCATTCTGCTTTTTAGAGAGAATGTTACAACGGTATAATGACGTGTTTAATATCAATGCTTTCAGGATTAAGGGGAGGGGTCAAAAATGTGATTACATACATTGTATCTTGGAGGGGAAAACCCCGTGATGAAGGGGTGGTGAAGGGTAGCAGACCTTTCAGGGGGAAATTTTCATACTTCAAAATTCTGCCCAGCCCTCTTTTCTTGTTTTCTATTACAGGACCTGTGGTGTGGATCATAGGGGACTCGATAGTGTTTTGGGCACATCGCAGGGCGAAGAACACCGGCGAGGCTGACCTTGGACTTGGAACGTCGGTCCGCTGGTTGGGGAAAAGGGGGCTACGAATTGAAGGGGTAAGCGATTGGTTAGATAAGATGGGTCGGAGTGAACCAAAGCCTTCAGTAGTAGTATTGCATGTAGGAACGAATGACATTGAGGCACTGTCCAAGAAGAAGCTGGCTAGTTTGACGTATAGACTTTTTGACGCCAATAAGGACAAATTTCAAATAGTGTGGTCGGACATTTTGGAGAGGGTTTGGTACCCCGCTGGCTGTACAGGAGATCAAGGTAAATTGGACTTAAAGAGAAGGGCGGCCAATAGGTACGCCAAGGCTTTAGCTGCAAGATTTCATGGTAAAGCCATACCGCATCCATCAATATCCCATAATGACATTTCGCTGTACAGAACTGATGGCCTACATCTGGCCGATGAAGGGTTGGACAGATTTATCAGTGAGTTAAAAGTTGGTCTTTCATATCTTCGTTGAGTATGTATTTATACATTTTACCTTAGTCGCTCCGGCGTGACCGACTCCAGACCGTCCGATCCGATAGTATGAATAAGGGTTTTGGCTGGTCTGGAGCCGGTTTCACCAGTGTGTCTATGCTTTCATAATGTATCATTTGTTGTTATTTAGCTGCTCATGCATTTACGTTCAATGTATGCATGCATTAAATCATGTTGGGGTCAGTTATGGATAACCTAGATATACATTGTAATGGAGGAATGAGCAATGTTCCCTGGTACCCCCCCCCCCCTGGTAAAAGCACTAAGGATGATAACGTTGGTGAATACTAGTAGAATGATCCTGTAATGGTTGCTAAGATTTATTGAATATCTTGGTAGATACGAGTAAAATTTTGACGTGTTTGTTGGCGGTCGATCATATATAAATAAATTATATATTCTCGTTTGGCGGTAATTTGGCAATTAGGCCACCTGAAACACGTATTTTCCAAGAATAATTGGGTATTTCTGGTCATGCCAGGGCAGGCATGTGGATTTTAATCAATTATGTTATGTTATTATGTAAGTTGCAGGTCCCCACTCGTTACCTAGGTGAGGGGGACCTATTTGTACATACAAATGTTTGAGAACGCTGTTAAACTGAAATAATTGTGTCATGCTTAAAGTTTAATCTTAGCCTGACCTGATCTTAAAGGCGGGCAGGCTGGTCTATAGTCATGGGCATTCATATATCTCTATATGCTATATTTATGTCATCTGTAATCCACCGATAGCTCATAATTAATAGCTGTGCTGGGATTCCGGTCCGGCTAGCAGGGAACCAGTGGGAAAACAGCCATGAATTTTAAACATTGAAGAACTTACGAGGGGGGCCTTCTAGCCGGGGGTTTAACCCCTCTCCGAGGAGCTTATTAAACAAGGGTATCGGTTGGTTACAGACATTATCGGTATATGTATATGTGATGATATTCATACACTGTACACAAAAAGCAGAATTGGTAAAGATGCACATTCATCTCTATTTTCATTAAAGCCACGACAAATCGCAATTCACTTGTTCTTGTTGTTTTGTTAGCCGTGAATAATGGATTTTAAAGACGGCTTGACGATTTAAAATGATTTATTAGCGGGCTAGCAAAATACACATTTTAGTTTGTTTTGATTTTGAAAGGGGGCGTGGTTGCCCGAGAAAGGGCTCGTGACCCGACCCGTAAAGGGCGGGGCAGCGCTTTTTGGCGCCCGCGCCAAAGAATTTGGGCACAATGCCAGACATTTGCCGCGGTTGAGCTATGCGCGGATAAAAGTGCGGGGAATGCTTCATTTTCGTTTTGGCTTTCAATGAAGAGAGATGACGGTGCATGTGTAAAGCGTGCTTACAAAATTCCCACCTCCTCCCCATTACCATCCTCTAGTTATAATTAAGGGGGATGTTGACATATATATCGTGGGGGGATTCTTGCATATTATGGATATGGTTGTGTATTTATTGTCCTTGTGCATTCTTAATGTTATTTTGTTTATTTAGTTTTTGTTTGCAAGGAAGAAGTCAATTCGAAATTACTATGAAGCAGGTTATGCCTCAAACGTTCATGTGAGTTGTCATAAAAATCCAAGTTATGGATGGTTATAGAAAAAATCTGGGGATTGAAATTATAATTTTCTCAGGTCATTTGAGAAGAAATGTTTATGAATTCATAATTTCTATGTATGTTTTATTTTCCTCTACCATGAGCATTATATATGAAGAAATGTTTGATAAGATTGCATAGGCTTCATTTCAGATAAAGTTATTTCTCGGGTCTGCATCGGACTCCTTAGGAATTAGACGGAAGTATTGTCCCAATTTTTAGGCTTCTTCAAGTTCAGCCGAATGTTCAGGTCTTTAGGCGTAGTATGTTGGTATACTTATGTGAATTTGTATGGTAATTTTGTCATGGTGTATTTATTATTAATACTGCCCACCTTTGGTATAGGAAGCAGCTCACGCATCAGTCAGATTTGAGTTATGGTTTTTAAATATCTGTTGTGTGCTGCCCGTTCAGGCAGAAATTGTGAAGAAATGATCGTTTTGGGGAAAGATATTGAAGAAAATATTATTTAGTTTAATTGCATTGATGTATATGTTAATGACGAACACGCATTGGTCATTTACAACGAGTGATACTTTCGTACCTTGCTTCCCTTTGCCAGAGTATGGCCATATTAGTGAATTTCGTTTGGTGAAACAAATTTCTTTCTGAATTCAATTTCCTTTATTAAAGTTCCTTTAAGGGGCTCAATATTTTCAGTGGGATGAAAATTGGATACCTATAGTTGGCTTGAATACCAGCAGTAGTTGATCTTGGCAAAGTGTGATTAGGGGGGGGGGGGGGGGGGGTACAAGTACTTTTGCATTTATATTTTCCAGGGAAGTTGTATTTGTTGAATCTATATGATACTCTATAATGAATGGTGTATGAAGTAGTTGGAGGGTGATGGTATACTTTTCATGGTTAATTTCAGAATCTAGGCAGAGCCTAGGCTGATAGAAGAGCGTAACACGAATCCAAATTCGAGGGTGTTTGACCTGGTCGCACACCAATCCTAACAACGATCGTCGTGCATAAGTGGGCCGTAAGGGAATTTTATCCTCCTGTCCTATTTTGGCCAGTGGGCAGGCGGGTTTTCGCCCTTACTCGTTTTTGGGAGGAGTGTTGACGCCTTGTGTGTTGTTGAAAAACAAGCAGTTGAAGTTCTGGGGGCATGATTTCAGTAAGAGGCGCATTATTAAAGTACCTCCTTTTTTCCTTTCCATGCCAGGGCAGGCATGTGGATTTTAATCAATTATGTTATGTTATTATGTAAGTTGCAGGTCCCCACTCGTTACCTAGGTGAGGGGGACCTATTTGTACATACAAATGTTTGAGAACGCTGTTAAACTGAAATAATTGTGTCATGCTTAAAGTTTAATCTTAGCCTGACCTGATCTTAAAGGCGGGCAGGCTGGTCTATAGTCATGGGCATTCATATATCTCTATATGCTATATTTATGTCATCTGTAATCCACCGATAGCTCATAATTAATAGCTGTGCTGGGATTCCGGTCCGGCTAGCAGGGAACCAGTGGGAAAACAGCCATGAATTTTAAACATTGAAGAACTTACGAGGGGGGCCTTCTAGCCGGGGGTTTAACCCCTCTCCGAGGAGCTTATTAAACAAGGGTATCGGTTGGTTACAGACATTATCGGTATATGTATATGTGATGATATTCATACACTGTACACAAAAAGCAGAATTGGTAAAGATGCACATTCATCTCTATTTTCATTAAAGCCACGACAAATCGCAATTCACTTGTTCTTGTTGTTTTGTTAGCCGTGAATAAGATATAATTAATTGTAATTAAGCATGCAAAAGTGTCATTATATCGACACATTGTATGTAAATAAACGAGTTAATAAAGTTATCATAACAAGATCTCCAAGTCAAAAAGGTGTTGGAAATGGGATTGCCGGAACAAACTTGACACTCCTTCACTTATGGAGAGAAAAATCACATCAAACATGTTTAAAGAGAAAGAAATCGTCTCATTGACGCATACACTTTCTCTCATCATTGTCACAAATTCATCCATTGGTCCATGCATATTAAAAACACAGAAATTTGTCCTTCAACGGAAGTATATACAACCGCGGAACTCTTTTAAAAGGGGGAGACTGAGCCGGAAGTGGGGGGGGCTGATCATGCGAAAAAATCACAATCAGATTTTCATTTTTACGTTTTGTACACAATTTTAGAAAAAAAGGGGGAGGTGAAACTGAGTATATTAAAATACATTCAAATTAATAGCTGTTTGGTGATTATAAATGGATCCGGGTTTACGTTGCTATGTTTTAAAAAGTCTTCACAACAGTTTTCTTGCAGATTGTGCACGTGTTTGTTTAAACGCTCCCAATGTTATAAACGATCTCTATCAATCGTATTACTCAGATACATTTTATGTCGATATGGTTTTAATTACAACTCTTCGTTCTAAAATCACAATCCCCGTTTCCTTGTCATTTGAAGTACGATACCATTTAGATAGATAACACAATACTTGACTATAATTGATATGATTTATCATTAATAAAATGCTAAATTAGAAATAGCAGGAAAAGGCTGAAACATAATTAAATCACAATATATTGATAGTATATTAGATAAGACGTACAGACTGCACAAAATGCATGAGACGCCAAACAAACTAACTACTTGCAGATAAATAACCTGTCATCACCATATTTCACTTTTATATCAAACTTAAAAGAAAATCTGGTATACGGTCTAAATAAACAGGAATGTCAGAATAAATCTTGATTGCCAGTGGTGACAAGTCAAACTCTGGATAAACATTTAAATCTTAGAGATTTACATTCAAATCATTTCCGGATAATTCTTTCTCGAATTCTTGAGGATTATATCTCGAAAGAGAAATTAATTGGTCACTAACGACAGTCGATCTGGGTTTATTCTAAATCCTTGTAATTTCGAGTGCACTGTAGCCCCTACAGAAAGGAATAATCATTGAATAATGAAAAAAAGGTATTTTAAAAGAATTGCCCACCTTTTCGCCAACAAGGACATGCATCGCCTCTTTCACTTTTGCGAAGCTTCCCTCGCCGATGGTTGGGCCCAGGAGGTAAGGTCCGACTCGTTTAGTGTGTTTGTAACTCGCCATCAACTCCTTGGACAACGTCGATCGCCCAACCACCGCCATAACACCTTGCAACGGAGGCCCGTTTCTCCTTGTCAGCATTGACGAAGTCCGCTTCGTGATCGATGATCTCGGTCTGGTGGCCACGTACTGGAGAGGCTTCAGTGTCGTCATACCGCGAAGATGCGGTGTCGGCAAAGGCTGATGAAAGCGATTGTCAGTCCGATCCGGACGGTCGATAGTTTCGCTACTGGGATCAGCTGGCAGACGACAGGTCAATGACATAATGCCTGGCGAGTTGTATACAAATTGATATCGATATCATTAAGTAATCTCATTAATATGTATACATATCGCGCTATACATTAACAGCAAATGATAAGGGTGAAATGGCACTCTTAAAACAATACAATCAATATTAGTTAAGTCCTTTATAATGGCACAGTAGAATAATTCATACCGTGAGACATTGGAGAAAAGAACACAATAATGACACAAGCGTAGCTTCTGGGCGGATAAAGCTCGACGTTGGCAGATATGATTGGAAGAAAAGGCGAGACAGTAATGGGGGGGGGGGTAGTAGGAGAGAGAGAGGGGAAAAAGAGCACGCGAATGCGGTGTTGAAGACGGAGAGAACGGGAGGATTCTGAGAGAGATGGAAAGGGATCACTTTCAAGTTTGGCGACAAGGTTGTCATTGTATCAGACTCTTATAGTAAATCATTAGCAGTACGACCTATATCATGACAAGGATTCCCTTACTTTACTAATAAGCAGGAGATGGTAACAAAATTTCTTCCTCCAAAATGTCCATTGCGTCTCATCAAAACTTCCCTGCTTCACTCTTCTAAGAGGCTGACTCGTCTACTGTAGAACAGGTTTCCTCGAGAACTGATATTAAGAGTGACGCGTTGTTCATGAGGTTGATAAGTGGGAGGACATGCATACTAAATAGAAGTCCATTCTCCATAGCCAGCGACTTTTTTTTGTACGTTACCACCCTCAGTCACAACAAACTACTGGCAATTTATTAATCTAATCTATTATCTCATCCCTTTCATGTTGGTTCACAAAAAACAGTAATGTTATTTCACTTTATTGTTCATATCAGTTTCGTATAATCTTCCAATCGAGATCGCTTCACTCTGATATATTTCGTAATTCAAAGTTGTGGGCATAAACATTCCGGAATGAATTGAGCATAAGATTTTATGCCTAGGTATCCAAATATAATCTATCCCTGTAGTTGGCGCCAAACCATTTGCTAGCTAGTCATATCGATCTACCGACGCTCAGCTTCCATACTCCGAGCAACCGAAAGTTTTTTAAATGCGTGGTCGAAACTCTGACGTAAATAGGGATGCATTGCAGGTGCTGGATTTTATCCGGGAGCCTACCGGTTCGAAACTCTTGTCAGTGAAGTATTCCTTCACTCATCTGCACAACCAAAAACGCTCTTAAAATGCTAAGCAACGCTGTTTAAGCATGTCACTCGAGCAACTATTGTTTAACCTGTTAAAAAATGTTTAAACTTTTTAAAAACACACCGTAAAAAACGAAGTGCTAATTTAGCAAATTACAGTGCTTGTATAGTTACTGCACTTCGAGTGCTGATTTTCTAATTTAAATTTGAACTAGAAAATCAGCACTGGTATAGTGCAGTCACTATACAAGCACTGGAAGTGCTAAATTAACACTTCATTTTTACAGTGTAAGTTGTTTAAAACTTTCAACAATAGAGTGACGAGCTTAAACAGCCATGCTTAACAATTTCAACAGGTTTTTCTTTTACAGTATGAGGGCGCATGACTATTGGCGAATCATGATATTGACAATATCATCTTGTAAATGTATTGAAAAAATGACATGCTTCAGAAAATGATATTACCCTCGCAAATTAAGCGAGTCAACGGATTGGTGCTCACAACTTTTTGAGGGATTCCTTCCTGCCGGTATAATAAAGTTGTCGGCCTTTTTATCTCGTATCGATATCATAACATTTTAGTGCAAATAGAACATAAAATTACATTGATTCATCATTCATGCACACTCACCCTTGTTTCTTTTCATGAAGAGCGGAGGAAACAGAAGAGAACACTTCTCAAAACGTAACACCTCCATTGCATCCAGTAATATTTTGTAGGAATTTAAGAAATGTCAGGTGATATTTTACGAAGTGGATCACTTTTTGCGGAAGATTTCGCTGATAACTTTTAATACTGAGCTACTGAAATCCTTTTTAATTGAGTGGAGATCAAGACGACAAATGAAAAGGTGCAAAGAAGGAAAAAGAAGACTGTAGTGAGACATTAAAAGAACTTCGACGATAAATATCGAGACAGTTTTTATATTTATCCTCGAAGTTAGTTTAATGACCCTTCTTCTGATTGCGTAAGGCACCGATTATGACATAATATCCTGAATGTGATTGCTCATTAATAGCAACATGGTAGTCAAAGGATGGTGTTCTTCTTAGTTATTAAGGTATCCGAGTGCAAACAATAATATATTTCTTGAAGTCGCGTACTGGTATCTACAGGATTAAAATTGGGATAACGCCTTGGGGTTAATAGGACTTCATATTCACGATTGATTAGAATTTTCAGTCTCTGTTGTGATGGTATGAACTTAAGGGGCCACGAAACCGGGGGAGGCCTGGGGGGGGGGAGTGGGGCTTCACCCATCCACTTTATTGGCAAAACCATGAAAATGACCAACTGATTGTGATTTTTTTTGTATCGTTAGCTCCGCAGCCCATGAATTTGTGCGTGTTTTCCATGAAAAAAATGTTATAATTATCTCAGAGTCACGAGAATGAGATGACGAAGATAGTAAAATGTGAGAGGGAGAGAATGAGAGAGAGCCAGAGGGGGAGAGGGAGAGAGAGAAAGAGAAGGAGGGGGGGGGTGGAACAGAATGTCAAAAAGAAGAAGGTACAAACATGACGACATGACGAAAGAGGTAAAAACATGAAGTTGTATAAGGTTACAACGTTTAACTTTTGAATAGAAAATAAATTTGGAAAACTTTGAAAGTAAAATATTAACCCAATTCGAGAAGTCATATAAATATACTTACCAGATTTTCATTTTCTTATTGTACATTTAAATCAAATTTATTATGAAATGAAAAAAAAAGCAGAAGTATCTACAACAAAATAAAGAGAGAAAGGCAGACAGAGGGATAAGAAGGAGTTGCAGAGAACAGGGAATGAATACATCACAGAGATGAAAATTAATAACCACCTTGAATTAAAATTGACAAACTAAGAGTCATTAAACGGATCTGTTATATCCGTATATTTGCGTAAAAAAATGATCACCTCTTAAATTTGTTTAATTGTTGAGTTTCGAAATGACTGATTCTCAAAGATCGTGATTTTTTTTAAAATGAGGTTGAATAGTCATAAAATGACTAATTGTAATTGAGTATATCAAGCAGAATTTATAAAAAAACATCATGATTGTATAGAACTGACGTAAAAATATTCTGACTAATGTTTGTAATTGCGATTATAAATGGAGTAGGTTTGTTGTACAAGTAAAGTTACATAATATTAATCAAATTATAAAATCAAATATATGAAGAGCTCAATCGCAAAGGGGTTAGATCCATTTATTAAATCAAATTTGATTTTTTTTCTCAAGACCTTCAGTAGCTTTATAAGATGATACCAAAGAAAATTTGAAGATCCCATTAAAAAGTGGTGAAAATGGCTAAGAAAAAACACGTTTTATCAAAAGGGGTTAGATCCATGTCAGTTTGTTTGCAAAAGGGGTTAGATCCACAAAGGTAATTTTTGGAGAAGCATATTTAAAAAATGAAGCCCGGCAGATAAACCTTTTACACCCAATTTTTTGTTCACATGGTAGGCTATCATGACAATTCAGTTTCGCATAGGAATATTGCAATAAGGGAGAAAAAAAAAACGATTTTCTTGGAATAGTCTTAAATGGATCTTACCCCTTTTGCAAACAAACTCTTCTGAAGAGCTCATTTGCAAACGGTTTAGATCCATTTTTTTTCATAAAATTTGATTATTTTTGGTTCCAATGTATAGATTTTTAGTCGCTCTGATGATACTTAACAAAAAGTTGAAATTCCCATCAAAATGTGAATAAGAAAGAAAAATCACTTTACTAAGAAAAAAATCAAATTGGGTTGTATCCATTCCTTTTCTTTGCAAAAGGGGCTGGATCCACACTGGTGATTTTTTAAAAAGGAAATGTCTAAAAGATATATATGATATACAGGTAGATTTCTTTTACACCCAATTTATGTTCACATGGTAGGGTAGTTTATCATGACAATTTAATTTCGCATAAGAATATTGTAATGGGAGAATAACTAAAATCCCGGAATGGTCTAAAATGGATCTAACCCCTTTTGCAAACAAACTCTTCATATAAATGGGAGATCATGGATTTGATCCCTGGCCGAGTCATACCAAGATCTTTTCTATTTAAAAAAAAAACAAGTTCACACCTAGTTACCAGCAATGCAATATAGCATTCCCATTTATTTGAAAGTAGGATAAAAGAGCATTGTAGATTAAATGCCTTGCGCTGGGGCATAGCTGCCGTGGCCGGGGATCGAACCCCAGACTTTTTTATGTATAGCCAGGCGCCTTAGACCACTCGGCCACGGCACCTCTTTCAAAATAGGATCTACTGTCAGCCATGCAGGCCCTCTGCATGAATATCCCTGGCCAGTTGGAAGGCGGGTTGGACGGCCAGTTAATAAACCTTTAGTGACATAGTTTTTGTTTTTATTTCCGTAAGATTAAAACAAAATATTACAAGCAGATTGTATAGTATATACAAATGAGGTAAAATTCCAGCTGGTATCCCATATTCAGCTGTAACTACAGTATTTGCTGCTGATCTTCCATGGGGCCAGTGCCGGGCCAGTGACGTATACGAATCAACGTTGTCATTTGATATTTCAATACCTACCTGCAATTTTGTTTTGGCTTTGCTGTGCTGCCCTCTATGTCGACCGACATTATAGAATTATGCCATACAGGATAATTAAACCTAGCTTTACCCTAGTATAAACTAGAATTTAACCTGAATTTCTATGGAATGCTGGCCTTCACAATAGTTCTTCTATCTTATATGTCAATTAATTCATTAAAATTCATATTTATTTCAATTTTTCTTCTCTTTCCATTTCACGACTCAATTACTTTTTAAACAACATTATTGTTGACAACTTGGCAGTAGGATGAAAATAATTGTTAATTGGTGAATAAGTTGATAATTGGCACTCTATAAATGTATGGTCTAAATTAACCCAGACTTAACTAAATCATGGTTACCAGAATACCATCCAATGAGTCCATTACCCGACTTCTGTATTTGAATGGTTCTTATGACAATGGACACTATATAGAACACTAAAATAATAAATTAGATTCACATCAGTGGAGATTTATTATCAAATCAAAGAATAAATATGTACATTGAAACACAAAGCAAGACAGAGTTTGACTGATTCAGCAAGACAAGATTCACAGTTCAATTCAAAATATTTTCTTCTAAAAATAATATGCAAGATCTAACTTCTACAAATGACAAAAATAATATATCTACTATATGTATATTTATATATTCATTACAATATAAATGACTAAATCATTATGAAGAAAATAACTACATAACACTCTTCCCAGTATACAAAATTGTATATTCTTTCATTATTCTCCTCTTCCTTACAAAAATATAAACATAAGTCATGAAATATTTTGTGTTGATAATTTCTCTTAAACAAATCACACTGTTGTAGGACAACACAAATGCAATGATGATATCAATATAAATATCCATATAAACTTGTAATGTTAAAAGTGATCATAAAAAGGAAAGGTTAAAATAACAAATTTGTTGGTTAATATGATGTCTGACCAGAAAAGATTGTAAAATCAACAAATCTCTGGTATGCTTTAAACCAGCAAGTGTTAATAATGAATAATATATTGGTCAATCTTTACTCCAATATATTCAACAAAACAGTTCCTTCTTTTGACCAATAACTCTTCAAAGTATATCTGCAATCAAGACAATTTACTAAAATGCAGTGAATAGTCTAGGGCTTAAATATCTGGAATACTTGTATCAAATTCATACGAATACAGTCAGTATTAAAGGACAAGTCCACCACAACAAAAAGTTGATTTAAATAAAATGAGAAAAATCCAACAAAACATAACACTGAATTTTTTTATCAAAATCAGATGTAAAATACGAAAGGTATGATATTTTTAAGTTTCGCTTGATTTCACAAAACAGTAATATGCACTTCCTGTTCTGTATGCAAATGAGGGGACAGATGACATCACTCACTAATTTTTTTTTTTTGGGGGGGGTTACTTTATGATATAAATTCAGTTCAATATTCTTTTCTCATTCATTGTCCTTTGAAACAAAGCTCTAGTCCTCCCTTAACATGTGGAATTACCATTATTTAACATTTCATAGTTGTCAAGTTCGTCCTTTAAGTCAAATCTGTAAAAATTGAAATTTTGTATAATTCAAACAATAACAAAAGAAATAGTGAGGGACATCATCGACTATCTCATTTGCACGTCACTGACATGTGCATATAACTGTTCTGTGAAAGATAAGCAAAACTTTAAAATGTCATAACTTAGTTATTTCATATCCGATTTTGATGAAATTTTCAGCATTATGCTTGTTTGATTTTTCTCTATTGATTAAAATCAACTTTTTTTTCGGAGGTAGAATTGACCTTTAATATTTCCAAGCCATATTAATGATGTTCTAATTTAGTCTGCCCCTTTCCAAAAAATACTCTATATATATAACAAAAAGAATGAAAAAAATTGAAAATGAAATTCCAATTTTTATTGTTTTGAATTAAATCTGAAAAATTAATCCTATGCTTTCTTTGTTAAAGCACATAGAAAGTATTACTATCTTAAAATGGCTGTAATCAACATTTGAGTTGTGTATCTTATGTCAGAAGTGGCAAGCATTATATATTTTTAATAAAAAGTACATTAGTCCATATTAACTTTACATGAACAATCCAAGAAAATTTGTGTAGCGAATCGAGGCATCAAAAGACCTTAATATCAAACATTTCAGATAAAAGTAGGAGCAAAGAAAAGTTTGATAAATATGAAGGCATTAAAATGCTCCTTCATATTAGAATTCATATTAATAATGTTATTACTACCACCAAAACCACTGACCCCCCCTGCAAGTTGCTTGGAGCTATAGCTCTGTTAAAAAATGTGCTACATTAACTGTTGGAAAATTAGTTTTTTTTTGTACATTTCATACATGAATTACATGAATCAAGGTTAGCATTTAGTACTGAATACATAGTATCATTGGTTGACTGCATAAACTGCCGATAAAAATGAATGGCTTTTACAGCCTTCTTGCATGCAAATGCCATACATGTTAGGAGTAGTGATTTACATGAGAGGTGCTTCAGAAGACTATAAGTATGTTACACAAATTATTTTCTCTTGTGTGAGTGCATTTCCTACTACCCCTGAATGAAATTTTGACAAATAATAAATTCAGGTGCTTGTTAACAGCAAGAATTTTAAACTTAATAGTTTTCATGTAAAAGGAATGATTGATAATTTTATTAATAGTTTTCAAGAACATGTTCCACTCATGCATAAAGTAGTTAAAAGCTATGCATCACTTATAAACAGCTTCCTAAAACTTTTGCTGGAACTTCCAAACTACTAAAACGATAATTGTTCTTAATTGTCTCAAATTTAATGAGACCTGGGTCTTACAAAGAGTTGCAATTAACCCCATCAATCTCAACTACATGGAAATCCATCAATGTCATAATTTTCTTATGGGGAATATGCACAAAGTCCCTTTGTAAACAAAAGAGGAGTACGCTGAATTGTCATGACAATGATGCATGTATGATTATACATATCTAGAATTCTTTTGAAATAAAGATGTATTATAGATGCTGACATTGTTGGCTTTCCATAGTTGTGGTCGATTGGACCAATCACAACTCTCGATAAGATGGGACCCTGGGGCGGGGATGGGAGGGACGGAAGTACCGAAGATTGGGGTGTGTACTCATACCCATCCTCATGTTCGAGAGTAAAATTGGAATACCGGTATACATATAAATCCACATTCTCATTATAAAGGAACACATCATAGATACGGGTTGGGGTGATAAAAAATTAAGCCCACATATAATTCAAAATGTCTGATTCTATGTACATCAATGAGAGAATTTGGAAATGAACCTTGGCTTGCTCAGTCTTGTTAAGAAAAATATATACAATACACAGAATTCATATTCGATTGCAAGAACATAGGTAGGGATCAGGCGTAGAGTAAAAAAAAAACTTTAAAAATAACTTTCAATCTTTAAAGTGTGGAATAAATTTTCTACCACATCCCTGCACTGGTTTTAATTCATTGAATCATGGTTGTTGGCTAAGAGCGACATTTTTTTAATAACATTTGGAGTAACATACAGGTAACTTTTACCAATTCAGAATTCAAATCAAGCATTATTTACATCAAGGACAAAAGATGGATGAATTTTTTTACAATATCAATAATAAAAAAATGATAATAAATTGAAGCAAATGATGACTGACATGTATTTCAGAAATATATAAATCATATCAAAGGAATGCATGTAGCTATGAATGCAAAGCTAAGGCAAAATGATGATTATTGCAAGTTTTAAGATTAATCTAGTACTGAAAAAAATAAAAGTATTTTTTTAGAGTTGAATTTCAGCACCAACTTTGAATGTAATGAAACCTACATAGCATGTAGCATGTGTATAAATCTTAGCTTAAAAAAGACATTTATATAGCTTGGATGTTTTATTGCTTTTAAGGAAAACCTAATATAATTACTTCACTCTTTAACAATAATTACAATAAGAATCACAACAATAACAATAATAACAATAATAGTAATAATAACAACAATGATAAGAATTATAACAATAATAATAACAATAATAATAATAATGATAATAATAACGATGATAATAATAACGGCTCTATGCGCTTGCAAAGGACATTACCCCCGCTTCAGTGTGGCGGTCGTAAGTACTTACAGCGCACACGCATTTCAAGAAATGAATTCCTACCAGGTACCCATTTACCTCAACTGGGTCGAGTGCAGCAAATTTCTCTTTAGAGATGAAACATCTGTGTGAAAATGATTTTGTGCGTTTTAGTTTTCCCGGAAAACCAGTTTGGTAAAATATAAACTTGTACATAATGAGTAAAAATAAAACAAACATTCTTTGAATCAATGCAATCATGACAGCATAAAAGCAACAACATGAAACATATACACCTGTACATGTATGTACATGCAGGATCTTCATAAAATGTACAAAGATAAAATTCCAATTAATGACATGATTACTTAGTCATACCAGATGACCTTCATTGTACACATTTTGATATGACAATATAAACATAAATATGTATAATATTCATTCATATCACATGGATATTAATCTAAATATAGAAAATAATACATCATTATGCTCCATGTAAACGTATTACCAAATATCATGATTTTGAGTATCAAATCAATATAATATTAACATTAGTACCAGACAATTCACATATTTTTTAGTATGAACACCCTTATGACACTTCTAAGTTCCTCATTATCATTGTCTTTTGATTGTTTGATTGATTTTGTGACTGTTTCATTCTTTACTTGAATTTCTTGTTTTTATTTGTTATTTATTCATCATTCAAAATGAATTCTTTCATAAAAGTTGACCTGATTAGTTGAATAATCAAAAATCTTATCGTTCTTTCTGTTTGTATTCTTTCTTTTCAACTATACTGGTGTTACATTTATGAATTTGTTTCCAATAATATAACTGTTTTAATACTCTCTGAATACTGGGCACAGCTTGTATTTTGCTACTTTTCTTTTGATTTTGTTTTTTGATTCCAAATTATAAATGAAAATGACAAGATGAATAAAACTGAATTAAACTGAATACACAGAAAAGTCCAAAAGCATTGGGTATCCCAGGCTAAAAATAATAAGATTTGAAATAAATAGAATAACATTAGTCAAGTTAAATGTTGGTTATTTATCAAAATTCATTGAAAGTAAAAGAGTTCTTAAAGTTTTACATTACTTTGATGAAGTGTGTATGCATTCAGGCATGAATATGCAATATGCAATATCATGTCAATTTTTACATACTTATTGTATTTTCTGTCAAATTCATCCTGTTTTTATAAATATAGGGAACACAAAGAATTCAATATTGACAATAAAAGATGAATCCAATAACAAATTCAAACATACTCTGAAGTGTCATACAGAGGAATGGTTACATGATTGGAGTACTTCTAAATAAGGACTCTTGTCAATTTCAAATCCAAAGCTATAGTTTCATACTTTTATCATTGTTCAGTTATAAAAAAATATGGATTTTAAAATAAACATAGGAAAAATTTATGACATTTGGCTAAAATTGTAAATTTTCACAATACTTTGTCAAGGTCGACAAATTTTACACACATTTTGAACTGTACATCAAATAAAATGGAATGCAAACTTGAATTCATGTAACACTCACACAAACTACACAGTACATATATATTATATACATACTATTCATATATTACAAATCAGACAGTCATTCCTCCTAAAAACTGTCTCAAAGTGCCATAGACTGTTACAGTACCCAGACCATAATACATAATTATATGATACATATTAAAAAGCAAATTAAACAATCTTTATATTGTTTTCTTTCCTAATTTCTTCTTCAACTAGTACAGTTCACCTCAGGGCAATTATCTATTTACATTTTCTTACAAGCACATTGTGTCCATATATACAATATTCAATACTGCTGTATCTGGCAGTAATTATCCTAACTTCATTAGTGCCCACAAATTTTAAAAACATTTTGAATGATTCACATCATAAACAAAACAATTCGAATTGCAAGACATTGGATCACTTATAGGTGACATGACATATGCTCCTGCGACATTTGATCTGGTCTTGACATCTCAGAGGGCATAGGGTTAGAGCTAGGATTGTAATAAGAGTTTTGGGTTCAGAATAATGTAAAGAGTAAGATTAGTGCTTATTTAATTTTGGGGGTAAAGTTTTACGTTTGGTTTAACATGCAGACTTTCCATTGGAGCAATTGTCGCCAGAGCAAATGTCGTTGAACCAACCCACTTATAATCCTCATTTAAACACTCACCCAGGGACCCAATCACATGAAATCAACAATTGATCATTGGGTTGTTTTTTAAGATCAATTTCACATAATGATCATGGCAATCAGTCAAAATATCAGTCTAGTGATCAATCTTTGCGATTTGTGAAACCAGACCTTGGTCGAATTTTTTTAAGACTGAAACAAAATCCTGTTAATGATGGCAAGTAATGATTAGTCTGCAGTCACAGACCCTGATTGGAACATTGATCAACAAGTGTACCTCCATGTAAAGACTAGCACATACAAAACTTGCCTGAGCGAGAGAGCCTTAAGTACACAAGGCATGAGTAGGCTGCACATTCAGACCCTTAACTCGAGTGAAGGGTTTGCCCAGCAGACTAAGTAATGTCTAGAAAAATATTTCGAAACATAAAATGGTGGTAAGAATGAAAGACGAAGATGGAGAGAGAGGAAGAAAAGATAAACTGGGAGGAATATATTACGGTCACAAATTAAGAGTTATAAACAATATACTGCGGTACTTGAACGACAGTGAAAGATATAAAAGAGGAAGCATATGACTTGAAGAAATGAGTGAATGACATTCTACATCTAATGAATTTTTTTTTAGTGAAGCAAATTTCTACTCGATATATAGCAGTTGATTAATTTAGATATTGCAGGTCTAAATTTAATGATGGTATACTTACATAGGCAAATGTATACATTGATCACTTCTGAAAACTTTTTTATAAACTTGTAAGAGTTGTTGTTGATAAATTACATGTAGGGTTTTGAAGAATTTCTGAATGACTTCAACAGGGGATATACATTGGCTTTATCATTAAAAAAATTCAAGTATGAATAACTGTTTAATATTTTTTTCTTTTTCTTCTAATTTTCACTGATATTTTTTTTCACTTTTACTTTCACTGGTATTTTTATTTTATCCATCTAACAAATCAAACTATCCCACTTAGTATGGAGCTGGTTTTGATTAAATCTAGTTTGAGTAAATCTGGTTTGAGTGAATCTAGTTTGAGTAAATCTGGTTTGAGTAAATCTAGTTTGAGTAAATCTGGTTTGACTGAATCGAGTTTTAGTAAATCTGGTTTGAGTAAATCTAGTTTGAGTGAATCTAGTTTGAGTAAATCTGGCTTGAGTAAATCTAGTTTGAGTAAATCTGGTTTGACTGAATCTAGTTTGAGTAAATCTAGTTTGAGTTAATCTAGTTTGAGTAAATCTAGTTTGAGTGAATCTAGTTTGAGTAAATCTGGTTTGACTGAATCGAGTTTTAGTTAATCTGGTTTGAGTAAATCTAGTTTGAGTGAATCTAGTTTGAGTAAATCTGGCTTGAGTAAATCTAGTTTGAGTAAATCTGGTTTGACTGAATCTAGTTTGAGTTAATCTAGTTTGAGTAAATCTAGTTTGAGTGAATCTAGTTTGAGTAAATCTGGTTTGACTGAATTGAGTTTTAGTAAATCTGGTTTGAGTAAATCTAGTTTGAGTGAATCTAGTTTGAGTAAATCTGGCTTGAGTAAATCTAGTTTGAGTAAATCTGGTTTGACTGAATCTAGTTTGAGTAAATCTAGTTTGAGTTAATCTAGTTTGAGTAAATCTAGTTTGAGTAAATCTAGTTTGAGTAAATCTGGTAGAGTAAATCTAATTTGAGTAAATCTAGTTAGAGTAAATCTAGTTTGAGTTAATTTAGTTTGAGTAAATCTACTTTGAGTATATCAAGTTTCAGTACATCCAGTTTGATTAAATTTAGTAACAATTCAGTTTGCCTAAATCTAGGTCGAGTAAATCTAGCAATAGTTAATCGAATTCAGTCAGAATACAAAAGAGGTAGAATGTTGCATGAATATCAGTTTAGTTCCATATTATAATCTCTGTCTCTTCAACTCCCTCAAAACTCACTTATTTCAGCAGACGTGTAGTAATAAGCTTGTTAATTAGCTTTTCGAGACTGCCACTATTGATGTTTTTTATCAGAAACATGGCGTAATATAAATACTGTGGATCATCATCATCCTTCAAGTACTGATTCAAGATTCTCAAAAGAAACACACTGTGTATGCACACGTGGACACATTAATCATCTTATTCTAAGAAAAAAACCTGGAAAATCTGGGTACATTTCGTGAAATTACACTTTGGACATTTTACCCGACAAAGTCTGTTTTGTCCTACAGTCGTCATAGTAACAGTGCTTCTAAGCAAATCAAACCATGGAAAGTTGTCATGTCTGACAACTTTGATGACAAATGGAGATGAAACGCTCTTCAAATCGCTTGCTAATTTCTATATCTTTTTGAAGCAATCAGTGATTCTTTTATCATGAATTTTTCATGAATTCATCTGTTGACTGTATGTTTTGCCATAGAGCTCCTGCTTCACAGTGTTGCCAAGTCAATATTACCAAATCACGGACAAGGGTACCACGGAACCATATCACGATTCTTTATGTATCCATCTGAACATAATCTTATGCCACAGACATAAGAATTTAATAAACTATTCATGATTGCCATCATTTCCACAAGTTAATTACCATTAATCTGTATCATGATATCATTACATTGCTGATGTAGATCAAAGTCATTGTAGGCTTGAAGGCATTTTTCTAATTGTCCTGGTAATTTTCGTTCCATCGGATCGTGCTTCCAGCATAGCTCCGACAATAATCTGGTCTTAGGTGAATCTTTGACCAGCTCAGAATATTCTTCCTTCACCCTCAGTCTCTGTATAATATGTATGAATATTGTATAAAAAAACCTTATATTGACAGAGTCAATAAATGAGCTATAAGAAGATACTTACTCTTCTATCTTTCTATACATTTGCCATTACGTTCACGCAGTGTGCGAAGGCATAACATTTTTTTATAGAAATTAAACATAACCATCTTAAGTAGTGGAAATTCATATTTTGTACTGATATATTACCCATTTTCTTTGAATTAAACAAATATTTCTGTTTACCATAAATGTAATGAGCAGAGTATGTTGAGAATCTTTGACTCTTTCTCCCAATATCAGGCAGCTAAGCTACATGTGCCCACCCACGATTCTGTTTTCATTCATAAATCGTTGAATAATTATTGCATATTGTAATTGCCGATTTTACAGATATATAAATAGATAAATCCTGTAAAAAATGAATAAATAAATCAATCAATCAATGAATGAATGAATGAATAAATAAATGAATGAATAAATGAATGAATGAATAAATAAATAAATGAATGAATGAATATATTTCAAAGGATTTTTATAGCTATACATGCAAAACAAGAATATTGTGCAAACCCCCCCAAATAATGTTATAGTAAATTTGTCTGAACGGATGCTTCGAAGATGTAATACAAACTGGATCCACAAAAACATTAATTGAAAAATGGACTAATCTTACCTCCTCCCTGATGGCATCATCGCTCAGGTGACTGAGATTACGATATGGGAGGCATCCATCATTGTATAGCTGATATAGGAGGCATCCCAGACCCCATGTATCTGACTTCACAGTCAATCCTCTTCCATCTAGCACCTTCAAGTCAGAAGATAGATGATAATTAAATATTCATTCATTTCTGAGTGTTTATTTCCAATAAGCCAGTTCATAGTTCCTTTCTGCGCATGATCAAAAGATTCTACCCATGATCAGAGGAAGGTCATTTGTACTAAAGTGGCATGGTGGTTTAAAATCTAATGAGATAAGCACCAACTTTGATGTCTTGATTTTCACATATTCTTTTGGATAGTGTTTTTCTTTTTAATACATCCACAAAAAACAACAATGCATCCACGAATGATTGGTATTTTACAGTTTGCCAAGTACATTGTGCAACATTTTATGATATGCATTCAAAGTAGGAATGCAACAAATACCTTCACAAAGTGTTCATTGGTGTGTTATTCTAGTCACCTTGTCTATTCAATTTCCTCATCCTGCAATGTAAGGCATGCTTACATAATATCTTTCTTTGAAATATGCCTATTATAATGAAAGAAATGAAAGGTCATTTGACCAAAATTGTACATGAAGTAACTACGAACTGGTCTACTTGTCTAATGCAAATTTGTTCATTGCCAACTAGTCGACTATCATTTGGTCTACCATCACTATCCAAATGATCTAATTGCAAATTCATTCACTCACCATTTCGTCTTATAGCCAGTTGGTCCAATAGCCATTTAGTTAATAAAGCATTTGGTCTAATTAAACTAAGTGTTAATTGTGCAAAATAAATGAAAATGAAATGGATATTAGACCAATTAGACCAAATGGGCATTGACGAGATGGTAATTAGACAAAGTGATGATTAGACCAAATGATTAATGGACCAAATGGTTGTTAGATGAAAGGTTGATGGACGGGATGGCATTAGACTTAATGAAAGTAGACCATGTGGTGAGTGGACATGTTGGCAGTAGACCAATTGGCAATTTACGTCTTTTTCACATGTTGGTGCAACAAGTTATAAATATATAGCACAAATAAAATTGACCCAACACATGGCTAATTCCATAAGATAATTTATTTTTTTGTAGGCCTACATCCAACACCAATTTTTCTCAATTTTTACATCACTTCTGGAACTACTCATACAAGCTATGATAATCTCATATGGAGCACAAAGTGGCTACAAATCATTTCAAGATGGTCCTTCATATACATACAAACTTTACATTGTCTACATAAAGAATATATATGTATAGTTAATAACATTAATTTTAATGATAGATTACACTAATCATTCAGTACAATAAACTTTATAAAAATCTGTGAATATGCTGTATGAGAGAATCTTGAGAATTGCACACAATATCCCATGATAAATCTGTGTTTTCTGTGAAAGTGACCCCTTCCCTTTACCTCAGGAGGCGCTATTCGAGGATCCAGCCCCTTTCTCACACGCTCCGGAACATCCGTTCCTCTCCAGTCTTCACAGAGGGACCCTCTCAGTTCCCCATAAGATGAGCTACATGAAATGTCTACAGCATAGTCAAAGTTACAGAGCTTCACACGATCAGGGGTCACGACCAAATGATCCACTGAAAAATAAAATGGTAAATAAAAGTATTAAAAGCAGGTCATATGAAAGAAGGTTTCTGATTGGTCAGATAAGCTCTCCTTGCCGTTGTTCAATTTGTTATATGATAATGATAGCATCATTTTTATAGTGTCTCTTGCCAGAGGATACAAGGCAGACATAATGGCCCGAATTCACAAAGGTGGTTTTGAAAACCCATAGTTCAATCCATGGTTTTATATAGATTTCCTGTATAAATTATGCTTAATTTAGCGCGTATCGGGCACTTGTATAAAATGCTGACGCGCGCTTTTGTCACAGTGCGCCAAATTGATGCCCGTTGCTATGGTTATCCAGGCTATTTTATTCATTCCCACTCTTCAAACAGTGGACACATGAATAAAAAAGCATATTTTACCATGGTAACAGGCGTCAATTTGGTGCACTAGTGACAAAAACAAGCATCAGCATTGGACAATTTCATACACGTGCCCAATACGCGCTAAATTAAGTGTAATTTATACAGGAAATCTGCATAAACCATGGATTTAACCATGGGTTTTCAAAACCACCTTTGTGAATTTGGGTCATCGAGTCACAGAAAATCCACAAATACATTACACACAATGCCCATAACCTTACAGAGTTATTGAAAGGCTCATGCATAGCTGAGTTCCATCTTGCAAAGAGTTGTGATTGATCTAGACCACCGCAACTATATGGAAAACTGGCAACGTCAACTTTTAAAATGTGTGATTGTTCAAAATAATTTGTAGATCTGATATACGGTACATATTTATACATTCATTGTTTTCTTGAAAAAAAAGGACAATGTGATCAATGGTAACTCTTTGTATGATGTGGCCCATAGTGCATCTACCATGGCATAAGCTCAAGCTATCACTCTATAAGCAGTGCTTACTGCATTAAAGGAATCAATTCTTACTCGCCAGCAATTACCACCACCACAGATTCATCTCTCAAACCAAACGTTCCCTTATTGTGACCTGGGGGGCATTTCATCAATATTTTCGTCCGACAAGTTGTCAGATCTGACAACTTTCCTGGATTCTGATTGGTTGAGAAGCACTGTTACTATAGTAACTGTCGGATAAAACAGGACTTGTCTGATAAAACGTCCGACAAGTCCTTTCATGAAACGCTCCCCAGGTGAAGCTTCTTGAGGTCATTATCAAAAATGATCTAAAGTGGGATGAGCATGTGAATTATATAACTTCCAAGGCTTCTCGGAAGTTGTATCTGATAAAGATGCTCAAACGTTTTGGGATGCCATTATCTGACCTCACAACTGTGTTCACCTCGTACATCCGCCCAATTTTGGAATACTGCTGCGTGGTATGGCATTCGTCATTGACCCACCAACAAATTGCAGCGATTGAATCTATCCAAAAGAGAGCACTGAGATTGATGTTAGGTAAGGAGTATGAATCATATGAACTATCTATGAAGCGTTGCACCTTGGTCACTCTGAGGGACCATAGAGATGAATTGTGTCAAAAGTTTGCCTTACAGCTTTTCAAGAACTTTCGTGACTGGCTCCCACCTGCAAGGTTATCACATCGAGAGCTCCGAAACAGTCACAGACTCACTGAAATTAGATGTCGGACGGAAAGGTATCGCAAAAGCGCGTACCGTACCTTATCCGCTTATTGAACTCTAAACTGTAGATCTGTCAACACCCAGTACCAGTCGGCTGCTTCTGGATCGCTGTTGCATTGTGGGACAGAGAGCAGTAGACTCAATGGACCGAGTCTATTGTTTTCTGTTTTGTGGTGTAGTTTTGAGTCAGAAGTGGCTGACTGGTGGTGTTATTTGTTCTTAATTATTTTTTTTACACTTTTAATTACCATGGCAATTATTGTATCCATTGTTTATTGTACATACATATTGAAAATGTTTCTTATTAGTTTACAATTTCATTAATTTAGCATAATTGTTTGGTAATTGTTCTTGATTTCTTCCCTTTTATTTCCCTTACTTTCTTTAAGTTGCTGTAATATTAGACAATTATATTTGCTGCTCTTTTATCATTTTCAATTATCAATACTGAATCTACTGAAAGCTGTTACAACAAATTTCCTTCTAATTCTTCTTTAAACCCATATTACATCACAATAATTTTATATTTTAGGAGTAAATCATTTTTCCAACAAATGTACTTTTTCAAGGCTTTCCAAAGCTAAGATCACTTCTTCATTATTATCATGATTTTACCGTAATTATTTTTGTAATTTCTTTATTCTTTTGTAACATTGCTTCAGCTGTAACAAGCTGCGATCATTTGTTCTAAAAAAATCTTGAATCTTGAAAGTTCAGTTTATGTAACTGTACCAGATCTAGATCGACGATGATATAGTAATACTTAACCTTGGTTTTACAGACTTTCTCACGAAATCAGTGTTTTACTGCAACTACTGTAATTTAGCTTTAACTATAGCAAATCACTTCATATGCCTTGTGGCAACAAGAAGAACAGTAATCAAGTGCAAAGTTGCAGTTAAAGCATATGACTGATTCGGTACGCCAAATTGAACTCAAAGTGCCCCATTTGTCATCCTTATCTCTTTGTAAATACCATTCTAATTTGGTTTTGAAGTTGGCTCTAAAGAGTACCTTTTCACTCTAGTCTGCTGTGCAAACCCTTCACTCAAGTTATTAGAGTCTGAATACACAGCCTACAATAATTCCTGTACAGAAGGTTCCTCTTGAAACAGCAAGTGATATGTGCTAGTCTTGTGTGAAGACCCATTTGTTGATCTGAGTTTCATTCAGGGTCTGCAACTGTAGACTATCTTAACCCTGCCACACACATCATCCCTGTAGACAACAGGGGTAAAGCCCGGTGGGGTCACTCAATATGACTTGGGGACCGCATGACCGTTACCAAAATCGCGGGAAAAGGGGTCACTTTCATGAAACGTCCGCGGACAGAACACTCCTCGAAGTAGTGAAAATAGGGGTGCTCACCAGGTGCTTACCGTCCTCGATCTCATGGAAATAAGGATCAGGAAAAAGGGGACAAACGCGATCACGGGAAGTCGGGCAGTAAAATCCGTCGCCAAGTCGCTGATGCACCGGCCGCGGAGGGCGCACGCTCATAGAACAAAATGGAGAACAAGGTTTGGATATAAAGAGGTAATTTCTCTGGTCCCAAAGACCTCATTATAACAAGGTTCAACTGTATTTAGTCATGGTCTGACCAAATGCTCCTTCTAACTGTTCATGCTCTCTATGTGGACAACTCTACATTTATTTTTACAAAGAAGTCTACTTGTCTTCATTTTCAAGAAAAATAAAAGTTCTTTTGGATTATTGTATCATGGCTCTTGGTCATCTATAAGGACTGAGCACTCTGATTCCTGTGTTGCAATTTCCTCTAATGAGGAAAGGGTATAAATGCCCTGTCCTTGAAATATGGTAAATAGGGGTAAGTTTGCGAAATGGGCAAAAGTGTCCTTACAATCTTGTTTTAAGGTACCATTTTACCGCAATTTTGTCCTTGTTTTGCATGAAAATAGGGAGGTAAATTTCACAAAAATGTCCTTGAAATTGACTGCAATAGGGGGTTACTTGCATTTGTGGTAACGGTCATACGCATCCCCCTCTGTGGGTGAGTGACCTCACCGGGGGGTAAAGCCTTCAATCAATCAACTTTAAAATTAGTAAAAATATATGTATACGTACCTTTCCAGTTGAGGTAGAGTATGTTTGACTCATGGAGCTTAACAGCGGCTTTACATGCTTCCATCCAGTATTTTTCAAGAGTGCCCCCGAGAGAGTTCAGAGAGGATGACAGACTTTTTTCTACAGGATTGAGGAGATTGAAAGTAATAATCAGGATTACAAATTAGCTTTCATTGACCCTCAGAACTATAAAGGACATGTTATCATTTCTACTTTTACTGAACTTAATTAATTTTGCCTTGTTTATGATCAGAATTAAGTCTGGAACGATTTCCTTTGAAAAAACACACAACAAAAAAAAGGAAAAAAATAAAGAAATACACAAGAAATTCATAAAACATTAAAATGCATAAGAAATTGATTTCCAAACCAAAGTATTTTAATTGCGATTGTTAAGAATGCTACAAAGAATATTTTTACTAAAAATTAGCATTCTAGGAGCTTCATTTAGTGAATTAGAGCAAAAAGTATGATTTATGCATAAATTAGCATTATCAATTCATACTAAATAAAATCTCATTATTTTTGGAAAATTTTTCCATACAGCCTTGTAGATTGCATCGCACTCTACCAGCGTGCAAATTTTTGCGTCGCTCGCGCGGTCGGTGGCCGAGATCGACATGTTATTTCATAAAATAAGTCACAATATCAAGAGTTGCGTTAAGATGATACGACATACATATCCTGAAAAGTTTTGTCAAATGATCTTCATATCGGAAGGCAATATTACTAAATGGCACTTTTCTCTCAGACAATTCATGCACTTCAGGATACATGCACCAACAACATTTTTTCATAATGAGAAGCCAATTTTTGCGTGGTGGTTGACATTACTTTCCCTGACAGATGTGAGTGTGAATGTAAAATCAAAAGAAATATTTAACTGATGGATGATTCCACAGTACATGGAAGGAAGGATAATGATTAATCATTAGAGCTACAAATGAGATCTCAGGAAAACTGAAGTTTTTATCACTTTGAAAGAGGAAACACTGTGATCAATGCCTGGCCATGAGTGCATTGGGTGATTTCAAGTTCAGTGTTGACCTTTTGGTGTTTGATCAATTTTTACACGATAACACCAAACATAAAATGAGGATGGTCGTGAAAAGTCACTCACTAGTTGTTTAGATGTCAATAATGTGATCTGGATCAGTTTTACAAACTCTGAATAAGTTTTGGAGCTAGGGGAAGCAATCGAAATTTCAACACTAACACCAACACCAAGGCCAACACCGAACTTGAAATCACCCACTGTCATCGAGCAATCTCTCATCAGGATGAACAGTATAATGAAGGTGCATGTACTGAGAAATGCACAAATTTATTGTGACACCTGTGTGTAAGTTTTGTATTGTTCTAGCTTTGCATGACCATTACAGTAATCAAATACTATCATTATTCACTTCGGAACAATCATTCAAACAATAATTCCATAACAAATTGGTAATAAGTTATTATCACCTTTTTCCAGGCATAACTTCCTGTGAGAAAACATTCAATGTAAAGACATTTAGTGACCTATGCTCACTGAATGTGCTGATTAAGCTTGAAAAAAAGAGTACAAGGATATACAAGGGTCGTGGAACGGTTTGCAAAGTGGGGGGGGGGGCTGACCACGTAAAAATCACAATCATATGGTAATTTTTACGTTTTTGTACACGGTTTTGGAAAAAAGTGGGGGGCTGAAGCCCCCCTGGTTCCGCGGCCCCTGATATGAACATATATTCTACACAAATTTAGAAATTTTCAGCTTCCAAAATATTTATTCAATGCATTAGACCATTGCCAAATCAAAACCAGTATTCAGAATACCACAAAAGTTTTATTGCCAATACTGGACACAAGAGATTTCAAGAATATAGAAGATTTATATTACCGGAGAGGTAGGTTGAGCAAATGAGAAGCTTATCTCCTTTCAATTTCTTGTGCCACAGACATGTTGAGATGATATCTTTGAGGCTTGGTGAACTCTTAGAGTGGAGTTTCGGGAGAGTAGATGTCAAATTTGAACACCATCGAACCTGGATGAGGGAAAGTGATTAGCATGATACTTTCTACTTATCATCTTCTATTGAAGGAAGACTTGTCTTCTCTTTTTTTCCCCACCTTCTCCACCGATCTCTCCTTTCCCTCCCTCCGCCTCTTAGGCCTCATCATCGTCTTTAATACTCCTCATCTCATTTTTGTTTTTTCTAGTCCTCCTCCCCTCCTCCCCCTTTTCATCATTTAAAGAGAAATGCCAGTAGTTGCAGTAAACACTGGTTTCATGAGAAAGTCTGTAAAACCAGGCTTAATTGTCAGTATATCATCGAGGATCTAGATCTGGTACAGTTACATAAACTGAACTTTGTGAAATCTTGAAATCTACGCTGAAAAATGTTCACACTGAAGATCACCAACAGAGATAGGTACACGTGGGACAGTGTATTATTATTGCTGGAATAAAGACCCGACGGAAGTGACCAAATCCGCGCTTATTTTGCTGATTTCTCAGCAATTACTAGTACACAATTTCTTCCAGAATCCTTTGGCACATATTTTTTATTCATACAAACAGACACTTGGGTGGTCATTATATTAGATTCTGTAAAAGTCATTTTGAGATCGTTACCAATACTGGAATTTATCTTTAATTCTCCCTTCCTTCTTCCTCCTCCTCATTCTTACAATTTATGATTTCTACATGACTAGTACTCCTGGGACCTGTTACACAAACATTTCAATAAATGTTTATTGCCAACAAGCAAATTAACCCACTGCCTACTCGAACCAGACGATCCGTTTACAAAGACTACAGGAATCACAGAAGTCAGTAGCCAAGGGTTTAATTATTATACACATGTCCAGGTCCTCTCTCTAACAAGTCTTCTCTTATACCAATACCATCACAATGTTAAACATATAATCCAGAGGAAATTAGAAATTACCTTTTTAATGACAATACTGATCTCGTGCTCCCGCTTCTTGGCTTTGCAATGGATGGGAGTAAAGTGCCCAAATTTGCAAAGTCTGCCCTCTGTTGTCAGTTGAGCGAAAGGCTGGCCCCTCCTCAAGAAACTTTCTGCGTTTGCATCAAAACTCTGAAAAAAAAATCAGCAAGTTAAAATGTAAAGAAAATGAAAATAAACTGAATGACATGGGTAAAAAATGACTTCTGTGAAATAACGTAAAAAAACTACAAACAGCTCGTTTAATCTTTTATTTATTTTGTCACGAAACATTTCAAACTAAACTTTATTTCTGAAAGCTAGGTCACTTTAATACTCCACTACTGTACCCTCTAATAATATTATTATTTAAAATGTATAACAAAGTGCGATAGAAATTAAGAGCAGCACTGCATTGGGGCAACCCAACCCCAATTTTTTTCAAGAAGTGAAAAAAAGAAAGAGAAAAATACTAAATATACTCATATTGAGAAAAACAGTATTCAATTACTAATGGGTCTACCCTGCTGAAATAAAAAAAAAAATAAATAAAATAAAATGAAAATAAATAAATGAATACGTACGTACATACATACATAAATAGATAAATATAAAAGGAATAATTGAACACTGTAAAAGGATGCTGGGCTAGAGTCAGAAATTTCGAAGTTCCTCTGGAAACACGTAGAGATTGATACTTGACAAATGATATACAAGTAATTAATATCATTATTATTTTGTTTGTGTCAAAACTATGTTGTTAATGTTACATGTATATCAGCATGAATCACATCACTGGCTGTGTATACAATCAGTGTAAAATCTTGTGTGACCTTTAACCCTAATTCTCCGGGGGGGGGGGGGGGGCATAATGGCCCCCCCTCAACAATTTTCGTGATATATCTGCTGCGTAAAATTTTTTGACCTCGCCGCTTACTGACTTTTTACTTTCAAGTCTCACGCAAATTTTGAGACCAAATTTGTAACGCCCAGGAACGCGGTTACGACATTACGCAACATTTTATAAGTGCATGTCAGACCCAAAATTGCTCATAACCGTGATTTCATGTACAAATCCAATGCAAATTGTGTATTTAGCCAAAATTCATAAATGTATCATTTCTACTTTTACTGATTAAACTTAATTAATTTTACCTTGTCTATGATCAGAATTAAGTCTAGAACGATTTCCATTGAAAAAACAATAAAAGAAAAGTAAAAAAATAAAGAAATACATAAGAAATTCATAAAACATTAAAATACATAAGAAATTGATTTCCAAACCGAGGTTTTTTTAATTGCGATTGTTAAGAATACTTTTACTAAAAAATAGCATTCTAGGAGCTTTATTTAGTGAATTAGTGCAAAAAGTATGATTTATGCATAAATTAGCATAAGTAATTTATATTAAATAAAATCTCATTATTTTGGAAAATTTTTCCATACAGCCTTGTATATAGATTACATCGCACAATACCAGCATGATTTTTGCGTCGCTCGCGCGATCGGTGCCTGAGATCTTAATGGCCCCCCCCCCCCACAAGGTACCAATAGGCAATGGGTTATATGTCCATCTCTTGATGTAACGTAATAACAATAAAATTCAGGATTTGTATAGCGCACGTATCCTCCTTGCTAGGTGCTCAAGGTGCTCCTATATTACCCCGGCTAAGCTAGTCTACCGATTCTGGTGCGCACAGTTTTTTGAAGAATTACTTCTTGCCGGTACCCATTTACCTCACATGGGTTGAGTGCAGCATAGTGTGGATAAATTTCTTAATGAAGGAAAACATGCCATGGCTAGGAATCGAACCCACGACCCTCTGTTTGAAAGGCGAGAGTCAGAACCACTAGACCACGACGTGCTCACACTGCAAATAATGAAAATACCCTGTCCACAAATGTGACTTACCCATAATTCCACTCCGTCATCAGTAGGACGATGCAACTCTTCCAGTTCATGAAGTCTTTCTAAAACCTCCAATTCTTTCTTTCTCATCAAACATCCTAACACATCCTCCCAGCGACGCATATCAAGGTCATGAAGAAGCCCCGTCTCACTGCAAAGACAATAATAATAACATGCAACATTTTAGCGATGAATACCATGTTTCTAAGCACTGCATACAATTACCCCGGGTTCAGAACGGCTATCCTGATCAGATGCTTGAGCATTCAAGGAATTCCTTCCAACTGGATACTACTACACTTGGGTGGACAGCGGCAAATACAGATGAATGCCAATAAATTGTCGAGGTTTGTTCAGTTTGTATCCAATCGAGGTCTTCTAAAAGATGGTGTAATTATGAGATCATCTAACCCCATCGTAGCTGAACCCATTGGCCTGTATTCTGAAGTCAGCTTGTATTAGACCATGGTCTAACTCTGTACTAAAATTATGGAAAGCCAAAAATGTCAACATTTTCTTACATTGTACGTTTCCTATGCTTACTGCGCTCTTTCTTAACTTGTGAATGGTGAAGAGAGCTGTCGTATTTATCCTGTTGAAACAGTTAAGAATGAATCGAGAGGAAAAATGAGCTGATACATTGAAATTATACTTTTAGAATGCCACTATTGGCTATCCATAGTTAAACTACAACTTTAAACCAGAGTTTAAATTAAACCCAACATCAGAATACGGTCCATATGGTATAACACTCAATAGGACTGTGGTGCTGGTGTTCCATTAAAAACACACACATATGTGATCTTATTTCCAATTCATCTACATATCATTTTGCACTCTGTCAAATACATGTAAATATTTGTTTGAAAACAATTATTTATTAACAAATATTTTAATCATATAAATTAAGTGCTGTTAGACCAGGTCAAGGAACGGCGTTATTAAGCTATTATTAAACTGAAAATTTTACAAAAGAATAGATCTATTACTTGGTGTGCATACAGTTTTGACTAACTTGTGAATGGTGAAGAGAGCTGTCATATTTATCCTGTTGAAACAGTTAAGAATGAATCGAGAGGAAAAATGAGCTGATACATTGAAATTATACTTTTAGAATGCCACTATTGGCTATCCATAGTTAAACTACAACTTTAAACCAGAGTTTAAATTAAACCCAACATCAGAATACGGTCCATATGGTATAACACTCAATAGGACTGTGGTGCTGGTGTTCCATTAAAAACACACACATATGTGATCTTATTTCCAATTCATCTACATATCATTTTGCACTCTGTCAAACACATGTAAACATTTGTTTGAAAACAATTATTTGTTAAATATTCTAATCATATAAATTAAGTGTTGTTAGACCAGGTCAAGGAATGGTGTTATTAAGCTATTATTAAACTGAAAATTTTACAAAAGAATAGATCAATTACTTGGTGTGCATACAGTTTTGACTAACTTTCTCAAAAACATCTATCCGATAATAATAATAATAGCTTGATTTATGAAGCCTTTTTTGCCCAAGGACAGAAACACTGCTATTAATACCCTGACTTCAGCTGTGCTACTCATGTAGGAGCTCAATTCTTCCTACCAAGTACCCATTCACCTCACCTGGGTTGAGTGCAGCACATGTGGGTAAATTTCTTGCTGAAGGACAAAGGGCGATAAGGTTATCAATTTACATTCACTTGGTCTAAAAGCATTCATCAGATAGTCACATGAGCTAGACCCATTTTGGCCTACTATCAATTTGGTATAATTATCATGTAGTCTACACCACATTTGGTCTAATACTCATATAGTCTGATCCTCATTTAGTGCAATTCCCATTGGTCGCATTTTCACTTTTTCTTCATATTAGTTTTGCTTTGTCAAATAAAAATTTGGTTCTCAAACAGATCATGTAACCATATAGTGTCAGACCAGGGGCCTGTTTTACAAAGAGTTGTGATCGATCCGATCACTCGCAACTATGGAAAGCCAGCAAAGTCAACATGTAAATTGCATGTTTGTTCAAAAAATGTCTAGATATGAATGTATATCCATACAAATTCAATGAATTTTTGACAATATGGTGTGTTCCCATTTGTTTACAAAGGACATTTTGCAAATTCCTGCATAAAAAATTATGACACTGATGGATTTCCATAGAGTTACGATTGATCGGATCAATCATAGCTCTTTGTAAGACGCTGCCCAGGTGGATATTACACCAAATGGGTTTAGTCTAACTATAAATAAGACAAAATGGAAAATGGGCTGAATGGCAATTAGACTAAATGGTTAAAACACAAACTGGTAGAAAACAAACTAGGATTAGGCTATATGGGAAGAGACCATATGTAAAGTAGACAAAGCATGCGCAGATAAGTAGGTAATTTACCAGACATACCTACCTGTATAGATCCTTGATGAAGACACAAAAAAGCAGGCGCAGATAAGTAGGCAATTTACCAGACATACCTACCTGTATAGATCCTTGATGAAGCCACAAAATGGCAGCACACATCGGTCTGACGTGCAGCTCTCGCTAGACAAAGCAGGCGCAGATAAGTAGGCAATTTACCAGACATACCTACCTGTATAGATCCTTGATGAAGCCACAAAATGGCAGCACACATCGGTCTGACGTGCAGCTCTCGCTATGATTCCAGTATGCTTTGACCATCTCCTTGCAGTGGTCACACCGGTCAAGCGTTCCATTCCGATAGCACTCCTTAAAAAATTCCACATGAAATTTTGTCTGTGGATCAAAGTCGATTATAAAAAAAGAAAAGAAAAATGTGATACATTACAAAGAGCACATTGCACATAGCAGATTGTATGTCCCTACATGCTAAACTGTATAAGTAAGAATATAAGTATGTGGATCCTACACAAATGGTTGGCTATGAGATGGTCATATGACACACATTTCTACTGTAGGTTTAACCTGGAGGGTGTTTCATACTAAAAGCTGTTCATAAGTTAGGGGGACTTTAAGAACGACTGGTGAACCTTTCTACTGGTAAATGGCATAAACCAAAATGTTCATTGGCGATGGTTTAATGCGAAAGAAAGGTTCACCAGTCATTCTTAAAATCACGAACAGCTTTATGAAACAGCCCCAGGCATTTTTTGCATGCATTTGAAAGTCAAATCATGTGTTTTATATGTTTATGTGATTTCTAGTATCAAGTCAAACATGATGCATAGAGGGAAACAATGTATATAGGCCTGAATTGAATACAAATGGATAATGCTTCTCCCCCTTATTCTTTGCTAAATGAAAATCCATATTTTCTTATTGTTCGAAAAGACATCTGAAATAGAAACACCTCGAACATTCATTTTGCCCAATTGATTGTCGGCCCAGCAGCCACCGAGCAGCACCAGATCAACATTGCTCTATCCATTGAATCATTGAACACCAAACAGGGTAGAAGCAACTCCCATCTTTCAACGTCTTTGGTCTGATGTCACTGGGGTTTGAACTCCCAGTTGTAAGACAGACGCTCTACCAACTGAGCCAACATAGATATGTATATTACCTTTGGGCATTGGGGGCAAGTGTTGTGTCTCATTTCCTCACAGTATGCGCTCTCCTCAAGGATTGTCTGTAGGTTATTCTTTGTTTCTTCATCAAGGGCTGCATGATCAGGAGCATCTCTCGGAGCCTGCCAAGGGAGTTACAGTTAAACTTGACATGAAATCTAGAGGTACGGTCACATGTGGGTGTGTCATAAAGCTGCTTGTAAGTTAAGAGTGACTTTAAGAACGTCTGGTGATCACTTCTTACGCGCTTTACCATCGTATTTTGGTGTATACCATTTACCACAAGAAAGGATCACCAGTTGTTCACAAAGTCACTCTTAACTTTAGAACAGCTTTATGAGACAACCCCCTGGTCTGTATTCTGAAGCCAGGTTTAATTTAAACGCTGGTCTAAGGTTGTGGTTTAAATATGGAAGGCCAATCGTGACATAAACCTCTAACAGTAGAGGTTCTCAGTATCAGCTCATTTGAATCTCAATTCATTCCTAACTGTCTGATAAGATATTTGTCTTCACCAACTAGGAAAGAGCACAGGAAACATAACAAACATACCATGTGAATAAATTTTGATATGTTTGGCTTCCCATAATTTTAGCAGATTCAGACCTAGGTCAAAGTTAAACCGGAGTTCATGTTAAGGGCCACAGAGTCTACACTTACTTGGATGTTAAGACGTAAAGCAATATGCTTATGCATACATATATATTTTTTTTGCAAGGTCTGTACTTCAGAGCAGAGGCAGTTGAATGTCAGGCTCATACAATGAAAGTGCCAGGGGGGGCACCTATTGTTTGGCAGACTCTGCTTCAGAGGATGGTTATGCCAAAAATTTCGGGTCCTGATTTAAACTGATTCAGTTGCACTTACAACTGACTCAGGCAGGGAATTCAAATTAATGCAGCTCCTCAGTGAAAATGAATTTTGGCAAAAAGCAGATCTGCATCTCTGCTTCCTGTCCTCTTATACAGGAGTCATGGATTCGTTCAAAGAACAGATGAGCATCAACATTGTCTATCCCTCTCATAATCTTGAAAATCTGGAAACCTTCTATATGCAAGGCTTTGTAGTCCAAGGGCTTTTACACTTGTAAAAATATCCACTTCAAAAGATACTGTACTTTCTTCATATTTTATCATTATCAAGTCAATAAATAATTTCATATTAATTGGTGTACAGCGTATTTAGATTATCGATAAAATAAAATGAAATAAAAATCCTAATAAACCATACCCGGATTAGGACTGCAATATCATGTTGAGATTGACTTGATCCTAAATGAAAATAAAAAAGTCATAAAACATAATCATTAAAATCAACATCACTGTTCGTTACTTAAAACAAACTTTTCTTTCAGATACACAAATATAATATTAGAATAAAAATGTTGCACATATCTCTTTAGACATATACTATATGCATGAAAAGCCTATAATACTGTTCAAATACCTTGTGGACAAATCTGTGGCTTGACAACAATTTGAATCCCATTATAATATTTTAACCAAACCTCCAAATCTTTCAAACTGAAAAATAGGAAATGATTTCTCTAAAGAATACAATGATTTCTCTCTCTCTCGAAGAGAGAAAAACCCAACACTCTTCAAATGAGTGCTTTGTATTTACAAGTATGAAAATCATATCAAACAAAGAAAGAATTCAGATTAATAAAACTTCTTTAACGAGTCTGATTCACAATGTTAACACCAATATCAATACCAACATCAACTCCAAACTTGATATCATCCAATTAAGATAAAAGAAACATATTAAAACAATCATTATCACTTACCATCAGGACTAATCTCTAGCTCAGAGGATCTTTCAGGCAGATCCATCACAATCTTGTCATTTTGTGGTGAAGATGGCTACACAAATATCATAAATCATATACACACATAGAAACATATGATAAATATACATTCGTAATAGATTATAAAATTCAAGCACCATTTTCAATTATTTTTAAGACCTAAAAAATGAAGTATTTTTAAAAATTTTATTCTGGCTAGTGAGTACCTAGAAAGAAATACGCAATTCAATGATACTAAGACCTTATTTTTTATTCAAGATGATAATAAATAAAACAAGGATGAAATAGTTTAACTGACTGTATTCATCCTTAACAACGTTACAATGTGGACTGGTCTTTGGTTTTGCGATTCATGAATGATAAACCAGGGATGGGGTGCCAGGGTGTTATGATAAACGGAGGGGGGGGGGGGGGGCAAAGGAAAAAAGTAAGATCATTTTTTGTTCTCATTTGAATAAAAAGGTAAATATAGATATATGATCTCCTTTTTTTAAATAATATTCTTTCTTCTTTTTCTCCCCGCCTTTTCCCCTTCTTCCTCCTCTATTTTTCACTACTTGAAAAGTCATGGGATGGGGGGGGGGCAACTCCCCCACAACCCTTGAAAATTACCTAGCAGAGGTCAACATTGGCCTATATAAGTTGCTTTAATTTCAGTCCGGACAGAAACAAATTTATCAGTTCATGAAAACTCATTAGAATAACCAATACCCACAAGTTAATATGCAGGGGCACTAACCCTTTTATGCACAAGTAAAACACAAATTATTAATTTACATGATTAAGTTATAATCTACACTTATACAAATATCCGAGTTGCGCTAACCCTTCACAGAGCCACATTGATACTTACCAGGTTGCCATTGAAGAGCACAGGTGAGGCTGTAAAGAGCAAATAAAAAATAAATCACAACCCTTTCAAAAACACAATATTTAGCAAATAATTTTTTGTGAAAACAATTGGATAAACTATAAATATGAGTATAGGTATATAAAAAGTGATGCATGATTATTAAACAACTCCAATTCAATGCAAACATATATTTTGTTCATTAAACATGGCAAAAATAAAATGAAATTTTTCAGAGTTATTTGGGTAGTGGATGTATATTCATTGTAAACGGTTCCATGACATTTGCTCAAGTGACAATTGCTCCGAGGGAAAATCTGCACGTTAAGCCAAACCTACAATCTAGTCTACAAAATTAAATAAACTCTAATCATTTTCTCTACATGTCATTATGCTGAAACAAAACTCAATTACAATCCTAACTCTGCCCATATGCCCTCTGAGATTTCATTGCCCTCTGAGATTTCATTAAGACCGGAGCAAATGTCACAGCAGCAGATGCTGTGTTACCATTGTAAACATCTAGCTAGAGCTGATTGGAAAATAAAGAGGACAGACAATAATATACAAATGTGAACCCAATTTACAAGAGAAAGACTTGTTCTAATATTACAAGAGGGAGAAAGGCCAATAGAACTTGGATCATCATATCTAATGAAATTCTTATCAAACTTACTAGGTTCGGAAGGTTGCAAGTCATACCGGAAAACCTCCAATAATATCAGTTCCTTCTGCTGACGATATTCCTCACCGGTGAGATCGTGTTTCATTGTAAGGCTTGGATCAGACAAAATCTCCTTATGAACCTCATCAGCTACCCATCTGTCTGACTTACATGAATTGAGTCTATCTCTTAATCCACCGATGAATACCTCTGTGTCATCATACTCTGATGATGTAGGTGAATGTTCTGTGGATGTTGCTGACTTAGCAGATGTTCCTTTTGCTAGATCAACAAACTTGGCTATCAAGGATCTGGCAAGATCTCCCTGGTAACCATTACCAGAATGATATCCACTGCTCCCATTGCTCCGTTGCAACTGTTCTGATGAACACCGACGTTTCTCTGCATGGAACTGGGCGAGTTCATTGTCAGTCCTCTCCTGACTTGACTGCGATCTCTGCAGCTTCCTAGGGGCCAGATTGTTGTTGACTTCTTCATTGGGAGCATCGCTCACATCCCTGGAGCGGCTTCTCCTTGGCTTTTCATAGCTGGCTTTTCTGCACATGGACCCAAACCCAGAATCATTGAGCTCATCATGATCATCTACTTCCTCCTCGATGGCGTTCTGTCTCGTAAATGAGGAATGTTTCCGAATGACCGGTGGCGGTCTAGGGCTTGTTGGACCACTATGAGTGTTGGGTGTCAGTGGGGGTCCATTAGTAGTGAATGGATCTTGCCTCTGTGTTTCATCTACAGCCTCCCCAGAATATGAATAACGGAAAGGAGCACATCGGGCAGAGTAACTCTGAGTTGGCGATTTGTCAGGATAGCCATTCTGCAAATTACCCTGATAACCGTCCGAGTTAGAAGTCAACGAGAGTCCGTTCAGGGTAGGTATTTGCCCTTGAAAATCATCTGAGGTTTTCCTAAAATCAAAGAATTGCTTAGGTTCACCTTGAACTGGATATCTTGGAGAAGTATGAGGGCCCATGTTTCCATTCTGCAAAGTTTGTTGCCTGGGATCTACCATGTGATATGACTCTTTAGCGAAGGGCCCCTCCAGAACTGATCCTGGCATTTGAGACTGACCCACATGATGTGGAGATTTGGGAATACACCTGGGATGATATTCCAATGAGCTTTCACGGTCGACAGAACTGTAGCCGTGGTCAACAGAAACACATGCATCCTCAGAATTCTCAGGGCTTCCATTGGACATGACTTTATGCAGAAACTGAGAAGGGTGGGTGTCGAACTGTGCCTCTGTGACAACAATATTATTGCAATTATTTGAGTGAGGTCGATTCATCATGCATCTATCAGCTTATGTTCAATCCTACATAAAAACGTGTTCCTGTATTGGGCTACATTATAACCGCGGCGATAATAATGGCTTGCTAGTGGTGAAGTCTAAGATCCAAAATACTGTGCAAGCAACATGTTGTAATCTCAAGGGGAATTCTGCCTCACACTTGGAGGTAATACCAAGTCAGACTACACTGGACAGTACTGGGCATCCTTGGCACACTGATCTTACTGTTTGGTGATAATGGCCGATTCCTTATGTCTGAACCTCTGATGATTGGTGAAACAGGAAAGTCTATTCAACATTCTGGAGACATTGCAACTTCTTTGGCTTCAACCTACATACCAAATGAAAAAAAAAGGAAAATGGGATTATTCACAAGAAGGAATACCAACAATAAAGAATTAAAACATTGTCTGTGCTACTATTTTAACATACACTGTATTGAAGTAATACAAAAACTTTTTTCTGCTAATTTCAATATGCTAGTTTGGGGTAGAGCCTAAGACCATGAAGAAAGGAAAAACACTTACAGTACATGTACAACACAAAAAAATAAATTAGATTGTCTTTTAATCAGTGTGGATGCATTGTGGTGTAGCAGTTCTCGCCTTGTTATCAGAGTCAGGTGTTCATATTGAGATATATCTATATAGACTTCTCCTACAATATAAAATAGAAAGTCTGCTTGAGCATAATAAGGAATGAAATAATTGCAACTGATTTTATAGTAAAGTGCCTTAAATCAGAATACATGTATATTTTGAAAGGATCGTAGCTCTCCAAACTGAAAGGTAAAGTCACATTCTTCATCAGTGTCAATGATGTGACAAAAAAAAAGAAAACTCAAAATCAGTTTCCATGGGCAATCAAAGACTAACATTTCTATGTAGAATATAATGCAGAAATATGTGCCATAAAGTAATGGGCTTATTCACAGGCAAATCATTTTACATTTTCCTCAGATCAAAACATTTTGAATAGGATGCTCACCGAATACACTGAACAAAAATCATGAAAAAGCCACTTTCCAAAGCACAAGACTTCCAAAGAACAGTTTGTGTATAGCTATGCTATGTACCATTTATGAAATATCAAACTGCTCCAACAAACATACATGTGCATGTATACTGCAAAGTATAAAGTTTAACATGATTATACGTATGTATTTCAATCCAAGATTTCTGAAGACCTGTACAGTAAGATCAAGTATATACAGCACAAACAGCATATCATTTTACAAACTAAACAATACACATTCACAGACCACTTGTCACTCTCAGCGACTGCTTACATACATCATGGACCTACCAGCAAAATACATGTATCTTCGTGGGGAATACCACAACTTCTAAAAAGACAAACACCTTCCAGTGATAAAACCAAATAATAAAATATGAATGAACATAATTTCATTTGTTACACGTACTTCCCCAGCCTGTGCTGCTGTGTGTCCTTAGCTACTAGAAAATGTGAATATTTCTTTTTTCTATCTTTCTTTATTTAAACTTCCGGTGACCTCAATCATTGAATCAATATTCTTTATAATGCATGTTTTTGCATTTGGGGTATTTCCCTGTAGTAGCACAATTCCTTAAAATGGACTTATATAATATCATAAACTTGTTATGATTCAAGATTGCACAAGGAACTTTAATAGATAAGATCAGTAATAAACACTCCTGTTATCAAAAATGAATACATGTAGATTAATTCCCCCCTTCCCCTCTTTCCCTGCCTATCAATGCATCAATATCTAAATGTACCTGTATGTATGTATCTATTCATGCTGGCAAATCTATCTATATATCTATCTATCTATCTATCTGTCTGTCTGTCTGTCTGTCTGTCTGTCTGTCTGTCTGTCTGTCTGTCTGTCTGTCTGTCTGTCTGTCTGTCTTTCTTTCTTTCTTTCTGTCTATTTGTCTATTTTCTGTTTCTCTCTTTAAATTTGTAAAGCAAATACTTGTAGGTCTATTAATCTGTACTTGCAGAATACAAGTTGCACTATTAGTTTTCCATTGGTTCCAATAAAGAGGTAAAAAAGTTTTTTTGTTTAAATAACACATCAAGATGTGCATTCATTGGTTGGCAGTTCTGCAAAAATGATATTATTTGCCTTGCCTTCTGTGGTTTTACGCTTCGAAATCAATGCATTGTCAGTCTCAAGGACAATCGCTGTTCAAATATGTGACGTACATGTACTCAGCTCTACTCAAATAAAATATTTAGATAAAAGAGTTCACAAATATCTTTGCTAGAGTTTGCTGAAGGTACAAGATGTACAATGTACATTTGTAGACCATGTGGAGAATTTCATGAAATAAACAATCAGTGATTTTTATGGAGTTTTTGTACAGGGTCACTAGCATACCTACGGGGGGGGGGGGGGGCCTGACAAGTCACAACCCATGCAAGGGACCTTTATGTATCCCTGCCTCCCTGACGAGAAGTTGAAGACTTTTTTTCTGCTGTGAAATAATATCCTTTATATCCTGTTGAGGAGTTTTTTTTTCTTGTCATTTTTTTTTGCTAGCATGAAATCCTTTATTTGTGGTTGAAGACCTTTTTTTTTTCCTTATCAATTTTTTTCTGCTTTGAAATAATATCCTTTATATCCTGTTGAGGACCTTTTTTAAAATTTTTTTTGCTCGTCAATTTTTTTTGCTGGCACGAAATTGTTTGAGGTTGAAGACCTTTTTTTGGGGGGTCAAATTTTTTTTGCGGACGATTTTGCCCCCCCCCTCGTGGAAAATCCTAGGTACACCACCGTACAGGGGAAATCTAAACGATCAAGCCGAAATTACAAGCGTGGACATGTAGCTTTTTGTGATATCCTCTCTGATCCATGGTTTTGTGTAAAAATAAAGATACCAATGTCAAGCACCCTCAAGTACTTGTCTAATTCCGAAGGTTCGTAATTCCGAAACACGTAAATTGCCTATACCTCGATGTTTGTTAATCCGAAAACGTAAAAGGGTTCGTTAATCCGAGCATTTGTGGCGTTATTCCGAAGGTTCGTTATTCTGAAGGTTCGATAATCCAAAAACGAAATAAGGTTCGATATTCCGAAGGTTTGTTAGTCCGAAAACGAAATAAGGTTCATTAATCATTACGTTTTCGGACTAACGAACCTTACGAACCTCATTTCATTTTCGGATTAACAAACATCGAGGTATAGGCAATTTACGTGTTTCGGAATTACGAACCTTCGGAATTAGACAAGTACCTGGTATTTTGTGATCAGGGTAAATTACCCGAACAGAATATACCTGGAACTGATGAACTTTGAGGCAGTCTGAAACCACCTCATGTCAAATTATGATATCAGACAGTACACTATGGTACAAAAATACTATAAGTCATGTCAAAAGGGTTTGATTGCCATAAAAAAGCAACAAATAAAAAAAAATTATCTAATGTTTCAATCTATACCAAAATCTTCGGTCTCTGCAAATTGTACCCCTTTCATAAACCCAATTATGCAGCTAATAGCAGCATAATTTGGTCGTAAAATCGGAGGAGGACCAGAGTTATCCGCATTATTCTGATGCTGCAATTATCCACATAATAGCAGCATCGGGACCAGATTTTGACTTTATGAACGCATTTCGAAAGTAATGCGGATAATTGCAATGGTGCGGTCACAAGGTCACCCTTTTCCAACGCAACCGCATCGGAGGGGGTGTGTGCTGTTGCCATGACGATTATCCGCCTTTTTCAGGATGGGCGCTCATAAAAAAAGTGCTGATTATTTTTGGAGTTTGTGAACGCAATTTTTATTGAATTATCCACATTACTCTTAGGCGGCTAATTGGAGGATGGGTTTATGAAAGGGGTATTGGTTGTTCCACTGAACTCTGTTGGCTCCACTTACCAATTACATGTTGTAAATGTGAAGGAAGAGAAAAGTTTAAAAACTTCTCAAAAAAATGGATTTCAACTGTCTAATATCAATCTTACAATACAATAATGCAGTGACTATTAAAAATCTTATTTCGACCATATTTTAGAGGGTGAAAATGTGAATTTGATTTTTCTTAAACTAAAGAAAAAGCTTCTCTCTGTGATGCTTTGAAATGTATTCTTTGAAAAGGACACTCAATTTGTGCATTTACCTATAAACAATAATTGAATGGATATCAGAATGCTATGGCAAAGATTATGTCATGAATCCTTGGGGCCAATTTCACACTTTTAATGAAAATAAGAAAAATATGGATGTTTTTTCAATTTCGGCACCCAATCAAAATTAACTTTCAATGTAATATGGCAAATATCATATTCAATAAAACACATTTTACTCCACATTATCACAGCTATTTCACCACATACATGTACATATTCATATAATATACACTGTATTAATTATGATGAGTTGTGCGGGAAGGCAACTGAGGACAATGCCCAAAATTTTGCATGAAGGTTTGACTTCACTGTCCGATGCTACACTGTGAGGTGTTCCCATAGCAACAAGATCAGGAAAGACTGATGATAGCATGACTGTGAGCGCTAACAGACCCAAATGGAGAAGTAATATCAATATGAGATAATGGGAGAAAATGATTAGGCCTACAGTTGAATCAAATCAGTATGAATTTTCAAAATAGATTTGAATCATGTTTGTTATTTTGGCTCACTGTGTCCCAAAATTACAGGCATGCTGAAATGGCAGATGTCATACAAATAAGAGAATCATGTTGGAAATTTTGGTGGAAACATGTAAGCCCAAATATTGGAAATGGTAAAACTTCTATAAATCAATTAATCAAAGAGAAATCAAGTAGACAATAAGGAATTTCACAGCATTAACAAAGGTTTGACAATAAGGCTACATCCAGTTAGCAGCCTAGTAACTCCTAGCCACAATACACACAATATAACAAATGGTGGTTTTGAATGCAAACGATTCACTTCTTATTTACATGGCACTATTATTCCAAGGTTACTACGTACACATGTATACACCGACCGCCCTGTTTCTCATGGAAATCCTTGATATTTGAGAAAAAAATATTTACTGATTTCCTGTTCCTGCTTTCCAAGATTTTGTTCCTTTCTCTTTCCACCATCCTGGGTTTTCCCACTACAGCACACTGGGAGACCAGGAATAAAATACAAATTTCAAAAGGATAGGGGGAGAAGTAGGTTTATTCAACTTGAATAATTTTTGAAAAGATGGAGATTAATCACATTCTCTGAAATTAATTCAATTCAATTCAAATTTATTTCCACATCTGATCAAAAACACAGTCAGAAAACTCACAATCCAACAATTTTCTACAAAATCTGTGATTCATGCATCTAGTATTCCTAGTTTGAAATCAAATACATCATTTAACTGTATATATATATATATATATATATATATAGCCTATATATATAAATAGTCTGCTTCGGCATTTGAAATAAAATAATCATAAATGGTTTAGTAAATGCCGTAGAAATTAAATCATAGATTTTAAAAGGAGCAAGCTCTCAAAAATGAAAGGTAAAGTCACACTCTTCGTCAGTGGATATATATATCCACTCTGTAACAAAGAATACCAATTATATTCCAAGCACCTTTAATCAACACTTTATTATTTCCTGCAATTGTTCTTGATTTTCAAAAATATTTTTGTAACCAAGGGCCTCTACTTTAATAAGGAGATATTAATTTCATTTCTTATTCTTATCCTCCAATTCTGAAGAGAGAAAGAAAAAAATATAATCTAGCCAACTCATTACAGAAAATACAAGTTTTTAACATATGGGTATGTAGTCCATACAGTACTACATGTACCTGATATAATGTTCACATTTTCTTGTTTTAATTGGCCCCTCTGAAAGACTTGTTTGAATGAGTGTCAATTAGGCTACAAAACCTCTTTATATGCATAGCTTTGAAGGAAAATAAATTCTATTCATACATTACCTTATTAAACAAATGGAGTGCCTCTGGCAGTCTCACCTGCATCACGGACGGAATTCAATATAGGGCAGGTCCAAGCTATTGTCCCCTCTGAAGCCAAAATTAAATCTTTGCCTAAATCTAACATATTGTACTGTATGTCATTTTAAAGCTTATACTCTGAAGTTTTTTGCCCTATATTTTTTCTTCTGAAAACGTAAAGTTGATGAATGCCAAGGTCACAATTTCAAGAAATCATTAATTAGCATGACGTACGGGACATCACATTTTTTGATCTGCAGATAATGCAAATTCTGTATTTGAAAATATTTCTGTGGGGATTTGTTGTGCTAAGTTCATGCAAAAATTTGAGAAAAAAATGATTTTGAAAATTAATTAGTTAAGTTAATTATCTGGCGTCCAACAGGCAGTGTTCCGTATGTCACAATTTAGCATATGTTTTTTTAGATTCTAATTAAGAAAAAGTTGAACAGTTTTCTTCACACTTTGGAGAGTTCTAATTTATATTACTATACATCCAAAAATTAAATTGAATTTACTGAATTAATTTCATGTTTAATTATATCAGCTAATTAAGCTTTGTGACATACGAGACAAATGTGTGACGTACGGGACACACCATAGGATTTCTATGTAATTTTATTTAGGGTTATTTTTCAATAAGGAGCAAAGATATTGTAAATTGGGATAAATAATATTATATCAGTGGTTGAATATTGGTAAAAGGCTGATATCAAAGTTTGATTTGTAGTGAATAACATTAATTATTTAAAGTTATTAATTAAATCTTTCATAATTATCAGGTCATAAAGTTTTCTAATGTTTTGTTTAATCATATACTATAATAGAAATATATATCAATCAAAATAATCCATGTAAAATTTACTTACTTTGGTTTACATCCAATTAATTATAAATTTTGATGAAATTTCATTTTCCCCATTCGTTTAGCACATGGAATTATTTGCAAGACATCTTTCATAATATTTAGAAGGTCATAAAGTATTTGCTATGTTTTGTTTCAGTGTATGTTATTAAATAAATATATATCAATCATGATAATCCATGTAAAACTGAACTTACTTTGGTTTACATCAAGTATTTTATCAATTTTGATGAAATTTCACTTTCCCCATCCGTTTTACACATGGACAAATGTCCCGTACGTCACAGCGCGGATGTTTATATTTTTATATATTATATTTTTCAGGTATTACATAATAACATCAATGAGTTCTATCATTTCATTCATGGCGAATGAAACTTGATAAGGTACAAGATGAAAACATGAAAATGAGAGATTTCCAGCTTATTCCAATCCACAGTTTTAATGACAACTTTTTTTCAAAAAAATCAGCTTTTGTCTGGTCCCGTACGTCACAGCGCATAGTAATTAAAATATTACATCGTTAATGGAATTGTAGATCACTAATTTTTTTAGTGAATAAAGAGGGCACGTCTAGCCTTCCAAAATCCATAAAAGATTCTCTGTTATGCATTCATTTTATATGTTACAAAACTTTAAAGCCTCTAAATGTCCCGTACGTCACAAGTCAAATAGCTTGGACCTGCCCTATAGCAGCAGTGCTGACAATCTACATTAATTCATTTCCTCTTTAAGGATATTCATAGCATATAAAGATTAAGACTATCTCAGAATGTCTCAGTAAAGCTTTGTTAGGCATGCCTTTTTAATGAGATAGAGTAATTTTTCTTATTTCTTGAATGTACAAAGATACACATACATAAGAGACTCATACATAATAGAGACTCCTAGTGGTAGTGGAAATGGACAACAGGATTAGCTATTAAATTAAGAGGCTTTTATAAGAGGAAATTATGATTTGTTTAACAAATTTTCGGCATTACTCCTATTTGTTTAAGACCAGTGGGATTTGAACCTGCCATCTACTGAACCAGAATAGCCTGGTGGTTGAGTCGCTGCCCGGAAAGCAGTAGATGGCAGGTTCGAATCCCACTGGTTCCAATTTTTTCTGACTTATGATTTATGATTTTCATACAGATCGAGCATACTGATCTTATAATTTTCATTACAGATCGAGCATACTGATCTTAAACAAATAGGAGTAATGCCGAAAATTTGTTAAACAAATCAGGATTAGCTATGTTGTTTACATAGTTAATTTCACTGAGGTCATTCAAGAATCTTCAAAAATTAGACCGCTCTAGAAATTGGTAGAAAGTTCTTTTTGTAGACAATAGTAGAAGCTTCCAGAATAGTGAAAATTTATATAAGCTGGCAGTTTCTTCATTATATCAGATCAGAACTCAGAGTTTCACACCAGACTTTATGTCAGAGCATAGTTTATTTCCAACTGGAATACAACATTTATCTTCTGTGGAATTATTTGCACGGCATCAATGAACTGTTAGCAGTTGCTTTGAGAGAGGAAATCTCAGTTCTCATCAAGATCATCAACCTGTTTTAATGAACGATTTTCAACCCATGGATTGCTGAAATTGACTGTTAATCATCATCAACATCGTCTTCAAAGACATTTCAACTCGTTACATTGATTCTTGTTATTCATCGTGCTTCAACATCAGTTTCATCATCACCATCATTGTGAACTTTAATTTAAGGAATCTTCACCAACCAACTTTGATTTTATCTGGATTTAATACAGGACTATCATAACTTTGGATTTGGATCTAACTCTTCGAGACATGTAAGATGTTTGCTTTTGTTTTGTTTAGTGTATGATTGATCTATTTCCTGTGATAAAAGAAAAGGAAATCAAACTTAAAACAAAATTTTCATTGTTATTTGTTGCAGTATCGTAACAAATAATTTGGGGGGCTTGTCCAGGAAATGAAAGCCAATTTGCACAAAAAGCCAATTTGAAACCCAAACCAGTTTTTCGGGAAACGATAGCTAATTTGATGCAAAAGCAGTCAGAAAACATTTTGGAAATTCTTGGAAAGTTCTAAAATGTAGTGTACTGTGTAATTACTTGCTTGTATTTCTGTATATTCCACCATGGCTACATTTGATGATGAAGAATTTCTTGCGATGACAAAATTTTCACATACCATAATCATTTGAAGTCACTGAAAAAAAGATGATTTGATAGCAGTTTGTGATCATTTGGGTGTATCTCTACCCCCAGGTTTAAAGAAGGCAGAGATTACTGACTTGTTAGCTAGTCACATGAAGCTTATAGAGTCTAAACTCTGAAACTTTTGTCATTGTTTCAGATGATGCTCAGATTTAACAGGCAAAGTTTGAAATGGAAATGAAAATGAAAGAGAATGTTGAGAAGGAAAGAATCAGAGAAAACATTGAAATGGAGAAAATAAACATTGAAAAGGGGAGAATGAGATTAGAATACCAGTTGAATTGAAAGAAATTGAGTAAGCTCATGCAAATACTAACATTTCAACCTAGTTAAGATTTTGATGCTGATTCCCCCAACATGGTCGAAGTTCATTGACCCCAAATGACCTTTGACCTTGGTCATGTGACTTGAAACTCAGGCAGGATGTTCAGTAATATTTGATTTCCCTTATGGCCAAGTTTCATGTACTGGGTCCATATATTTTTTAAATTACGAAGACATTTAAAAAAATTAACCTTCCGTTAAGATTTGGTGTTGACGCCGCCGCCATCGCCGTCGGAAAAGTGGCGCCTATGTTTTTGTCTCACTCTGCTATGCAAGTGAGACAAACACAAGGTCAAAACTCAAAAGAGCTTTTTATTTTCTATATCATCTACTTTATACATTATTGCAAGCACTTCGAGAGTAGAATCATTAATTGTAAAGCACTTCGAGCATGTTTTGTAAACTTTATTAAAAAGTGCCAGATAAATAAATGCTATGGGAAAAAAATGGATGTATACACAAATATATCATTTTCACTTACCTTTATAACAAAAAAAATCTAAATCCGTCTACATAATCATACATATATGTACCTTGCACTTTTTCCACATACAAAATGTTATAAGAAGTCTGAAATTCAAATATCATTTAAAAACAAATACATTTGTAATTGAACAATGTCTTCCTTCCTGTTTTGTTAGGTCCTGGGTTTTTCCAACAGCATGTTTTTCACAGAGGAAAAACCTGGGGTGTTTCACAAGATCAAGGGTGCAGATTTAAAGTCACACGTTCCCAGCTGTGTGCGTTATACAGTGCATCCCACAAGAAAGAAAACCCGGATTCCCATATATTTTTTCTTTAGAGCAGAGCTACCAAGTCTCACGCATTATGCGTGAGACTCAAGCATTTTAGACTCTTGTTCATCCTCTCAAATCTCTGTCTCACGCAACTATCACAGACTATCCCCATATATATTGTACACAATGTCTGTGATCTCACTCAGATTCACACAAAATCTCACGCATAGCTGGTCTTTGAACTTGGCATCTCTGTTAGAGGCAAATTAATTATGCTACTTCTGAGTACTTCATTTACATCACCATACAATTCAATTATTCCTCTACATTTTGATAACTAATATGTGATGAACACTTCACGCATTAATGAGCAAGACAAGTTTGAAATTTGAATGTCAAAATCAGGTTGCAGAGAAAAATTGGACAAGATTTTTTTGTGATACGACAACCATGCTTATTCGACAATTGGCTCATTAGCATTTCTTTTATATTCTTTGCTAAGTTACTCTATACTGATCCCTGAAATGAGAGTGGATTCAGATTAACACGTTAATTTCTGCACAAAATTGTTTCTGATAAGCCTCATTATTTATTGTTTGTAATCTGCCATGTGTGAATGATTTGCAATTAAAAGCTGTTGGTCTCAAATTAAAGATAAGATTCCACTCTTACCATAAGTATCAAATCAATAGTAAAAACATGTTTAATAATTGTGAAATCTATCTCTGAAAACAGGTTTCCTCTTTGTGGGACGCACTGTATAATGCATCAACACACAAGAAGATGCTTGCTCATTTCTTGAATCTGTATACAAACAAGATTGCATGTTAAATATCATGTGCATATCGATAAGTCTCAGCCAAGAAAAACAGAAATAAAACATTACAATTGTGAATTGACATGTGATTCCAACATCTAATGAATGCAAAGAGCTGAACATTAGAGAGAATTCAAGGCAGATTGCTTCTTTCATTGTCTAAATTTCCTTCATAATACTGCAAAGCCATTTGTGACATGCTGGACAAAATTTAGTCTCAACTCTGGACATCATGAATAAATATCTGTCTCTTTGGAGTCCTTTGACAAAAGAGATTTAGGGGATGTTGGAAGAAAATCTTTTTAATCAGTTGCAAAATTCTGTTGCGATTTCACAAGTAGTAGATAAATTTTAGCTGTAGCAAATTAATTCTTGCAGCAAGAAGCAGATCAGGGCCCTGTCTTACAAAGAGTTATGATTGATCCAATTAATCGTAACTTTATGGAAATCCATCAGTGTCATAATTTTTTTACAGGAAATTTGCAAAATGTCTTTTGTAACAGAGAGAATTTTCACTGAATTTTCAAGAAAAGAATGAATGTATATGTACATCACAGCTAGAAAATATTTTGAACAAACATGCATGATACATGTTAATGTTGCAGGCTGTCCATAGTTGTGATTGATCGGATCAATCGTATTTGTAAGACAGGGTCCAGAAATCAACTGCAAATTTGTAATCAATTGCAAGACATATGATTAAGGAACCCAAAATAGATTTGCAATTGATTCTAATTTCCTTGAAATACCCCATTAGAGCATCTCTTTATTTTTCAAAATGAACAGTTTTCAAAAAGTTCAGTTTTTGATGATACACACTGTACTGCACCATGCAATGAATACCTATAAAGGAAATTTAAAAATTGTCAACAATTTCCTCCAGGAAGTTGATGGGATTTTCTGATAAGGGAAATCTTGATATACCAGCCAAAATGTGTTGAAAATAAAAAAATCAGCCTTAATTGTGACCAGGGGCAGATCCAGGATTTTCCAAGGGGGTGGGGGCACATTTTCCCTGGGGAAAATTTGACAAGCAAAAAAAAATTTAAAAAAAAGTTCTCACTTGTGTATAAAGGATCCTCCTGGATCCGTCAGTGATTGTGACTCTGTATATCGAGGGGTTTTGTTTCTGCCTTACCATTCTATCCCCACCACCCCCCCTTCTCTCTCTCTTAAGGCCTGGTCACACCGCCCAAGCATTGTTGGAGCAGTCGTGAAGCGGAGAGAAAAAAATCATCACCGCTCGCTACCATTCACCATTTTCAATTTTGATTGTTGTGGGTTTTTTTTTCCATTTTTTCCCCAATTTTGTGAGTGAAATTCGACCCTCTCTCCCTACCGCTCCAACAATGCTTGGGCGGTGTGACCAGGCTTTTAGACTTTTTTTAAATAACTGATATCAATGCTGACTGGTTTCAATCTAGGAAAAAAGTGTGGATCACAAGGCCAAGGAAAAGATATCATCAACACCCAAATATATGGAAGGGTGATGATCAGGCCTGGTGATGATGATTGAACTTAATGAGTTGACTTGAAAAAAAGACAACTACAAATTACTACCGGCCGGGCATGGTGGCTCATTGGTAGAGCGCCCTCCTCATGACTGGGAGGTACGAGATCATAGGTTCAATCCCTGGCTGAGTCATACTAGATTTTAAAAACGGAACACTGCCTTCTTCATTTTCTTGTCACGTGCTCGACATATGAGAATAGAGAATGGTAGTAATAACATGTTATGTTACGCAAGGCCCACTGGAAGGACAGCTGACATGGCTACCCTGGGTAAATTTATTAGGAAGACCACAACAGAGTCAGATTTGTTCACCAAGTTGGTGCTAAATAATGACCCCCAAAGTGGTCCACTCTTTCTCAATGCGAATCTCACAGTTGACCTTGATTAGATTTTTCTCATCGAATGTTTGGTATCTGGTGAAAGGACAAGTACGGTTGTCATACTGTAATTCATTATGTTACTAGAAGATGAAAATGAAATTCATGAGATCTAGTCAATAATAAAGTTAGATAGATATCTGGGGTGGTATTCTGAAAACATTCTTATCTTTTTCTCATCTTTCTTGCTTTACATCTTATGCTGAGCGTGTAAACTTATAACTTGCGCATATAATACTAAAGCACACTATTAAAACAATTAGAATAGAATGTCAATAAGAAGTATTCTGAAAACATTCTTATCATTTTGCTCTCACATTTTAAGATAGCTAGATGGCCGATGGTTATCACAGCCTCGTTCTCTCTTGCTCAAATTCGACAGCCACTGCCAGGAGCAGGGTGACCAGACGTCCCGTATTTCCCGGGATTGTCCTGTATTTTGCTTCTTTGTCCCGGCGTCCCGACAAACCCTTCCCGGGACGCCTATTTGTCCCGTATTTCAGAATATTGAACAAAATGTATTTAAGAGCGACGAATTTTTATCAAAATAACCAACAGATGACGAAGCAGAGACAACTATAAAATCGATAAATAAACTTTTGAAAGTTCTGCGGTGATTTTCTTGCTAACCCAATACATCGCAAAAGAACTGGCCTCCTGGCATTGTGTGGCAGGCTGCTAGCTAGGCATGTAGGATCTAAGCAGATTCTCTCCACCAAACATGCCAAAATAATCACAAAATCGGCGGGAAATTTGTATGACTATTCTCAGATTACTGATTTGGAGATGTAATCTCGGAGGAACAAGTTATTGAGTTTTCATAACTAGATCTACATGTAGTTGTTTCAGCTTTAGAATTGAATTGAATTGAATTGAAAAGGTTTTATTCAAAATCATTGCACGTTGCAGCCAAAAGGCTGAATTGTGTACAATTTACAGGTATATACATGTATAAATAGGTGATTTAAAAACATCAAAACTTGAAATGATTAAGAGAATATAATGCAACTTAACAAAATAACAACTAGAAGACTGAAAGGTGGCGGTGGAAGAATGCTCATTGACAAACATCGCCACTCAAATTCAAACAATAAAAAACATAGATTTAAGCAAGTAACAAAAGAACTAAAGACAGGAGGGTGTCTGGGGACGAGCGAGCAGTCAAGTTCAATGCACAGCTCCAGCCAGGGAATGCCAATCCCTCAACAACACCATTCAACCTGGGCAATGGAATTGGTTATTCAAATCCATCGCTCAGGCGGAACTTAGGGTCAGCTAACCTCACTGGAGCTATGCATTAATAGGGCCGACAAACAATCTCTTACAAAAAAAAGAAAAAAAAAAAACATTCACATTCACAACACACTCCTCATTCATCCAACAACCATAAGCACGTTAAATCAAACAACTGCACCCACCAACCCAGCAGTCACCCCTGACACCTTGCACTCATTAAGCATACAAATAAAAAAAAAAAAAAAAAAAAAAAAAAAAGAACCAAGGGGGGGGGGGTGAGTGGTCGCCCGTCCCAGGAAACCGTCCTGCTCAATCCTGAGAACGATTACTTAAAATTTGAAGAATGACGCAGTTTGTAAAATAACACATCTTCCACCACATGAGAAATCTTAATAAAAATGAGTAAAATATTGGCATAAAAAACATTGTTTCCCTTTAGTTGTTACAATGTGAAATACATGCATTAAAATCATGACTAATAAAAACCTGTAAACCTATTCAATTGTGTTTGAGTTTAAAAAGTTCTAAAAATTGTAAAATTTCCATCTGAAGCTTGTGAGCTAATAATAATAACAAATTAGTATTAGGCGCGATATATTAGCAAAACACAACTTGCACAGTAGATGTTTGTAGACCTATGTATATCAACCGGGTAACTAGCTATATCAAGGAACACAAACTTATTTCAAGTTAGTGTTTAATAAATTTATAAAGTAAGGTAATGGGCTGTTTTGGAAACGTTTGGTTTTACAATGAAACTGATGATATTTAAGTCTTTTCCTCAATGAGTAATCAACATCGTTGTTCATAGGTAGCCAATGGTTACAAAGTGGGCTGTTGGCAAGGGATACAGCAAAGTTCATACACAATTGTTTTCGTCTTTCAGATAAAGATTGTAAAGAACACACTTCTAAAGCATCGGTATAATTAGTGTATTTTTCACCGAGCATAATTTTGCATGCTCTTGACTGAATACGTTCTAAACAGGAAACTTGGTTTTGTGTTAGGTTTCCGTTAAAAACTGGTACTCCATAATCCAAAATTGGCCTAATGTAACCCTTATATACTGTTATTAAATCGCAAAGTGGTAATTTATACGTTTTGAGACAACGAAGCATATAGAGCTTTTTATTACTACTTTTATTACTTTTTATTTTGTTAGATGATTGGATTTTTTTTGCTTGAAGTTCGAACTTTTTCCTCTTTTTTCTTTTCTATCCTTCTTTCTTCATCCTTCTATCCATCCTGCATGCTTGTCCGTTTTTGTTCCATATATCTTTATTTCCTACAAATATATTTGTCTTTCCTGATCCTTTCTCTGTGTGTTCATTTTTCTTTCTTTCCTCCTTTTTCTTACCCGTATTCTTTATCAAATTTCCCTTTTTTATATTCTTTCTTTATTGATTTTTTTCTCCCCCCTCCCTTCCTCTCCTTTTTCTTTTAATTATTTCTCTTCTTCCATTATGTTTTCATTCCCTCCTCACTTTAAATTCTTCCTCCCTCTCTTTCCTCCTTTCTTTCATTCTTCATTTTACTTTTCCATCTATATTTCTTTCACTTATTCTTTCTCTCCATCCCTCCCTTAATTCCTTCCTTCCCTCCTCCCTTACTGCTTTTCTTCTTTCTTTATTTGCTTCTTTCTGTCAAATTTGAAGGAAACATTTTTTCTTTCCTTCATTCTTTCTTTCCTCCTCCTTTTTCTTACTTTTTTTTCTTTCTCTCCTTTATGTTGTCTTTCACACATTGTATTCTTTTTCCATTCCTTTCTTTCTGTATTCAATTCAAAGAATGACGGAAACATTTTTCTCTCTTTTATTCTTTCTTTCATCCTTTTATTCTAACTTTATTTTATTTATTTTTTCCTTCATTTTCTCCTTAATTTTTTCTTTCTTTCTTCTCATTTCTTTTCTTTCTTTCTTTCTTCTCATTTCATTTCTTTTCTTTCGTCTTTTCTTTCTCTCCTTCATTCTTTTGTTCACCCTCCCAATTATTTTAAATTTTTCACAGGTGTAATACGTACTGTGTAGCGTTCTTTGTTGATCTTTTTTGTTGATTGTCCCGTATTTCATTTTGTGAAATCTGGTCACCCTGGCCAGGAGCCTCCTGGCTCCTCTAAATCTGAATAGTTGGATCAGCAAAATGTTGATGAGAGACACATCCATGCTCTGGACTGGACTAATAATACTAATATAAACAAGAAACTTGAAGTATAATGGCAACTGGGCATAATATAACCAGTTTGGTCAACATTTCTAGAGGAATTCCTAGTATAAATAGTAATGATAAAATTCAATATTAGACACAAAGGCCTACCTCTCTGGCACTGAGCGAGCTACGTTAAGGCCAAGCCATAAAGATGTGTCAATAACATCAACACATAGCTAGACTCCACGACTCTGCCTGAGAAGCTTGTCAACCGGCCGGAGGACTTCCGAGGGTGCGGATTACAAATTCCCGATGCCAAAAATCCTGAGCCGATCTGAGCTTCGCTATATCTGCAGCAAACCAACGAAGTGTTTGATCCCTTCTCCTAACGTCGACATTACAAAGAAAGAAACATGGCTACACAAATGCTCAAATGCGTCCTTTTTGAACTTAATTTCAGTCAGTGCCAAACTGCAACTACCGGTGATTTTCTTTATTTATTGTAGATCTATTTTTAGTGGTGGAACTTCCCCAGGCCTGCGTCGCGTCGCGTCGAGCTGATAGTAAAACCGACTATAGTCACGCATGTACACACTATCATGACTATAGCTATAGGGCTAATGAAACGCTGTGGCGTTTCATTAGGGGTTTTCCCTAAAAACGGAGAGGGGGAGAGATCTAGAGACGGGGGGGGGGGGGGGGTGTACAGTGTACATCAATATTGGCCCACCCTGTCCCACCTACTATTCTCTAGATCCTCGCGAATTGTGACAAGTTTGAATGACAGTTGTTTTTATTAAAACTTGTCACAATTCACGAATCTTCCCTGAAGAGCTAGCGAAAATTTGGAGAGTGAATAAAAGAACTTAATTGTTGGCATTGCAAAAACTGCATTGCTCGTGAATTTGTTTCGCATTCCTAATGTCTTATTATTGCCAATACGTAAAAAATAAGATGCTATATACATATATACATATATACAGTGCGTCCCAGAAAAAACGAAACCGAGATTTAGCGATGATTTATCATAACTTAATCATAAATAAAATAAACAAATGACCTATCAATGTAAAGCTTAGAATCTCATCTTTCATCTGAAATTACTTAGATTATTTTTCATTCACGCATGAGTGAGCAAAAACAATTGGAAATGGGGATACCAAAATGTCACTTGGCTGGCCGTATCTAGGTTTTAAAAAGAAAACAACATTTTTAAAAAGTTCAATATCTGCTCTTTAGTTTGATACCTCAATTACAGAAAATGGTCATGAAATAACAAAGTTCTGGTTATTTGAAATAAGGCTTGAATTTCAATAATTTCAGAAAATGAAGAGGTTTTACAGGCTAGGGTTCAAACTCACTCGACACTCCTTTTTGTTGACGATCAGCCATGCATGAAGTCTTTTGTTACCGTGCGATAGTTTCTGCCGGAAACCGGTGAAAACAAGTTTATTTAATGAAATTAGGGAAATACGAGCATTGTTTCGAGGGATCATAACTTTTTTAATTCTCGACCATTTTCTGTGATTAAGGTATCAAAGAAAAGAGCAGATATTGAACTTTTTAGTCATGTGATTTTCTTTTTGAAATTCAGATACCCCCCGCCAAATGAGTTTTTGGCATCCTCTCTTCGAATTGTTTTTGCTCACTCATGCGTGAATGAGGAATAATCTAAGTAATACCAGATGAAAGAGGAGATTCTAGGCTTTACATTGATAGGTCATTTGTCTATTTTATTTATGATTAAGTTATGATAAATCATCGCTAAATCTCGGTTTCGTTTTTTCTGGGACGCACTGTATATATCAAGGGCGCCGGAAGCGGGGGGCAGGGGGGCACTTGCCCCCCCCCCCATGTGCCCCCCCCCCTAAAAGTAAAAAAAAATATTATTTAAGGACAAAAGTAAACGATGAAGGCACTTTTCTGCCTAAGAATTGTCATTTCCATTGTCAAAAATGAAAAAATTTCGCCCCTGACGGGGCAATTACACATCATAGTAAGCCTTATGTCTTTTGACGAATATGTCCCTCTGTGAAACATACCTTTGATAAGCGCCCTTTCCATCTTATTACAGTGTGATAACGTGTAACCTTTTAATAAATACATTTCAGATTAAAACCGAATGGCAAATTGAAAGTGGTTCACCAATGCTGTGTCGGCTAACAAACGCGCGGTCGCCCAGAAACGCTCAGACCGGGGTGGTGTTTCATCAATATTTTCGTCTGACAAGTTGTCAGATCTGACAACTTTCGTATCCTATATTCTGATTGGTTGAGAAGCATTGTTACCATATAGCAACTGTCGGATAAAACAGGACTTGGCGGATAAAACTTCCGACAAGTCCTTTCATGAAATGCTCCCCGGACCCGATATCACCAACGCGCGTGAACGCTAGTTACTCGAGCAACATATATATGGAATCGGAAAATAGCTGTAAAACCGAAAAGTTTAAAGAGTTATATGAGGCTTGAGTAGTTGCTTATTGGATAAATGAGAAGATGCTAGCTTGAGTCGGCGAATGGAGTACTCATCTATCAACTAATCAAGCCTCTTCAAGTCTTCTGGTTTACTGTCTTTATCAGGACTACGCTCATTGAACAAAAAATTACTCGACTATCAACTGTCCACTTCCTCCTATCAATTTCACTTCTTCCTCTATCCACTTTTTCGAAAACTCCACAAGGTGTACCGTCAACCACATCCGCTATTGGAATGTAATTGTTTTCTTCTAAATAATGTACATTATTAACTGCCGTAGTTTGTTAATTCATGATTATTTACAAATGAATATTTCCTGGAATTTGATATTCATCATAGTTATGGTCACATTTTCCCCAGATATGTAAAGAAAAAAGAAGATTTTGAAGGGGTCATCCAAAAGTGCTTCCCAGCCATACAAAACATGCCAAAGGAAACACATAAATCGAGTAATGTTATAAATTTTCAGAAAAGTTTAAAATTGTTAGACAATAATTAAGCAGGTCATATTTATTTTTTCCTCCAGTTACAGAATATGAAACGTTTTGCCTATGCATGGATAATCAGGGACTGACTATCTCCAATGCTGAGTTCAGAAATGATTTGCATAAAGTGGGGATATAAGTGCTTATCGGTCGACGTCTGCCACGTCAGAACAGTATACATTTTGAATTTGAAAAGACATTCATTAGAATGTATGTTGTTTCTGTTGTTACGCTTCTTCTGCTTAAAGGGGAATCCAGCCTTGGCCATAAACTGGTGTGTTGGGAAGAAGGAAAATAAATTAAACAGAATGGTGAAAGTTTGAAAGAAATCGGTCAAGCAATAAGAAAGTTATTGCTGTTTTAAAATTGAGATCACAAATACTATGTAGATTTCAAATTGGCAACTGGGTAAGTAAATTATGACAAGGGGGCAAGGACAACTTTCCCATAGGCCATGTACTTTATTATCAGGGATTTGTGGTTTTCTCCTAAGTACCCATTCCCCTGGGGCAGTAATCTAAATATAACCCAGATAGTATATTGTTTTATGTCCTCATGAAAGAAAAATAAAATTTTAAATAAAACTTTTTGGAAAAATGACAATTTAGCCATAATATGTATTGGAGTACATGGAAGAGTAGTCCTTGCCTTACATCACTATGACATCCCATATGTGGCCAATTTGAAGTCTCCATGGGTATAGTGATTACCAATATTTACAACTTTTAAAAATTCTTAACTTTCTTGTTATTTGTCCAATATTGGTCAAATTTTCAGCTATAAACTTGTCTGATTTTTCTTTTCCTTATAAAAGCAAGTTTTTATTTGGGTTGGATTCCCCTTTAAGATAATTGTGCTCTCTCGCGTCGTCCGTGTATGTAAATGTACATAAATAATATTTCTGAAAGGATAATGCTGAAAAATTTCTGGTATTTTGAGTCAATATTAGCGTATTACGTAATCTAATTGATCAGACACAAAAACCACATTTTGCGTGTAGATTTTATAGGTTCTCATAAACTCTGAGTATAGTCTTTCGTAGTGAATTCTATGTTTAATTCTCAAGAAATTTATTTTTGAATTCTCTTAGAAACGCAAGTTTTATACTCCATTTTTAAAACAAAATCCTTACGGGGGGGGGGGTCCAAACCCCTCTCCCGCACGATCGCTTCGGTATCTCACGCTGTCAAATATATTGTGCCCCCTTCGGGATTTTGCCCCCCCCCCCCAAACTGAAAGCGTTCCGGCGAGCCTGATATATATATATAGGCAAATGTGTGTGTGTGAGATAGTTTGTTTGATTTGTGTGATCGAGCGCCTTTGGAAAGTTAGGCCTAATTCATGATTTTGCCCCCCCCCCCAATCTGAAAAATGGATCGACGCCCCTGTCCGTACATGCGTACATTCTCGCGGGGCTCGGAGTAATACCAAGGCCCTCGGAACAATTTTTTGACTGGGGGTGCTGAAGTGATTTGAAAAGGGTACTGCAAAATGAAGGCCCGACAAATTTAAGAGGCCAAAAAAGGGGTTTTCCTGTATTTCTATGGATTATACACGCAGCATCCCCGCTTCCAGGCCAGGGCCAGGAGTAATACTCAGCACAATATAGGTAGAACATTTTGCTCTCACGCTAAAATTCTTTGTTTTTGTAACAAAAAAAGGAGAATATAAATGATAGTTTAAAGGAAACCCATCAAAGAATAATAGAGTTAAGATATTTTTTAAAGTTTTTTTTTTTATTCATGACATCATATTAAAAGCAGCTTCCAATTTAATATAAACTCAGAAATTCCCAATTAGAATAGTTCATGGTTTTGTTTAAAGGTCAAGTCCACCTCAGAAAAATGTTGATTTAAATCAATAGAGAAAAATCAGACAAGCACAATGTTGAAAATTTCATCAAAATCGGATGTAAAATAAGAAAGTTATGACATTTCATAGTTTTGCTTATTTTCAACAAAATAGTTATATGAACGAGCCAGTTACATCCAAATGAGAGAGTCGATGTATCACTCACTCACTATTTCTTTTGTTTTTTATTATTTGAATTATACAATATTTCAATTTTTACGAATTTGATGATTAGGACCTCATTGCCTGAAGCACAAAATGTTAAAATAATGGAATTCCACGTGTTCAGGGAGGAATGAAACTTCATTTCACATGACAATGACGAGAAAATAGAAATATTTCATATAATAAAATACAAAAGAAATAGTGAGTGAGTGATGTCATCAACTCTCTCATTTGGATGTAACTGGCTCGTTCATATAACTATTTTGTTGAAAATAAGCGAAACTTTAAAATGCCATAACTTTCTTATTTTACATCATTCCGATTTTGATGAAATTTTCAGTGTTATGCTTGTTAAATTTTTCCATTTTTATTCAAATCAAGTTTTTGTTGGGGTGAACTTGTCCTTTAAAGAAACTTTCTAGTATATAAGGATAGAGGATATAATATTTCTGAAGATATATATTGTTAAAATCTGTGAACATTTGATTTAGTGAGGTGTCAAAAAAATCAAATATTAAAAATCCGTAGCTACTATATGGATGTCTTAACCTTCATAATTAGGGTTTTTCTATCTCTTTTTTATCTTTTAATAAAGCAAATTTGGAGTTAAAGTAAACTTTACTTTATTTTGATCTCTTGTTTGATTTTACTTTATACTCCCTCCTTACACAAGGCCTATTGGCTTTATTTATGCAGTTCCCCATTTCACTTTCATTTTTACTCTTGCTTGTAAATATATTGTTTTTCATACCTTGCTTTATAATTGTTTTTATCGAGAATGAAATAAATGCAAATTGAATTGAATAAAATACTCCTTTTTTCATTTGATTCAAACTATATCCCCTCTTAATGATAATAATAATGTAGGTATATTTACCCAGGGAAGCCGCTTCAGTTCCGAAAACTGTTCTCCCAGCGGGCCCTGCTTTTATTTTTACCCCGGCTTTAGCTGGGCTGCCTAGGCGCTCAAAGCATTCAAGGAATTTCTTCCTACCGGGTACCCATTCATCTAACCTGGGTTGGGTGCAGCACAGTGTGGATAAATTTCTTGCTGAAGGAAATTACGCTCTTTCCTTTCCCTCTCACTCATCTCACTCACCCTCTCTCTGTTTCTACTCCTGTCTGGTTTTTGTTTCTAATTTATCAAATTATTCAACGAGATCACTTCCAAGGGACATATTTTAAATCCAAATGACCATTCACACACACAAAAAAAATCCACCAAAAGCAATAGAAACAGTACAAAGGGTCATTTTCTTTTCTACAAAAGGATCATCGATTCTATTTACAAACTACAATGCAATCACCATTCTACAGAGAGGAAATGAGCAGTAAATATAATGCTCACATATTGATAATTGATTACCTCGTACTATGGAATATGTGGGATACATAATACAATCAAAACTACACAGAATAAATTCACACTTAAAAATATGGTTTGAATCATGTATTCTTCAAAATTCTCAGTCGGTTGTGATTCAAATTCATTATCATCATTTTTTTTACAAAAAGTACTACACAATGTGCCAATATTTGTTCAATTGGTTTTAATTGAATTTTGATTAATTGTGTATTCCTATAATGTGCAATACTTTCTCAATGGTTTTCTGTGAGGGCATGATGCCTGTAATATACTGAATTTATTTTCCTGAGCCCTGGCCCATATAAAACCCTATTTTTACTCTCTTGTCTTTAATCAATTTTTTAATCATTTATATTTGATTACTCAAATTGTATATTTGTATTAGCATTGTACAGTTTGTATGTTTTATGGCCAAATAAATAATGATAATTACAAAAATATATCAAGAGGGTAGGAGCCTGATTATCAAACTACTAGGGTCCAGTATGTGTGTGTGTGTATTTGAGTTTTGTCAGACGTGTATCAATCAGTAGCATTAACATTTCCAGTAACTTTGTCATCCAATGGTAAATATGGAAAAAGAATAAAAATGCAGATAATTGAATACCTCTTTTTAAAGTTCACTTATTTCATGCCAAATTAAATTATTCAAACCATTTGTGAGTGATTCTCATGATACATACACATTGGGTTTTTTTACATGCCAAGCTCTCGAGTGCAGTAGAAAAGATACCGAATAGCTAAGAATAAGGCTCATTCTGCTCCTACTTGAATATATTTCTTTTTAAAGGACAGTTAAAAAAAATATCATGACCACTACAAGAGTGAGTCTTTTCCCTGATTTTCTATTAGAACTAGAAGCACTGCAATCATGTCTGTACAAAAGTATAAAATCTATCATAAAATATAACAGAGTTGTACATTTCCTTTCTTTAAATTAATCTACATTTCTTTATGTTGAATGTAGCTGAAGATTGATTTTTAACATCAATAGATCGCCATCACTGAAAAAAATGGTACATATTATATACCAGATCAACCGGAATGGCAAAGGGGAGAGAGGGGGCTGAATATCCATTAAATTGCGATTTGATGGTAATTTACAGTTTGATATCTCTGGAAGGTGTTCTTTAAAGTTGGTCAGACACATTCTGACACAAACTTTACTATACATAAAGAACGATACAAAAAATTACAAATCATTATTTTTTATTGTAAATTGACCCATGAGATTATGAATTCAACTTGTGAGTTTTGGGAGGATCAGATGATGCTACACATTCTGGTCTGCCCCCCTCCTACCAGAGCAGTGTACTACTGAAGATCTGGAGTCATTTAACACCAAGGCCAGATCCTGTACCCTCCATTGGACAGGTCTTGTGTAGTAACCCGACAAGAAGAATGAATTCAACTTCAAACAAGAATGCTGAATATTTGTAAATAGATCCTATTCTAAAGGCCTTTAAAATTGACTAAGTGACCACTAGCAAATGCTCTTGAAAACGACTTCCAACCCAATAAACAGATTTGATAAAAAATCATAAATCTACATATTTGCCTGTGTTGTGTGCTTGTTTGTATTCTGATTACCTTTTGGTCGAACTCAAGCAAATTAAACAATAACTTTGATAAGATAACCCGACATGTATAACATTTTTTTCAGAGAGATAATAAATTATCAGCATTGGATTTGTTTGATCACTTGATATCACAAATGCTTAGTTATTCAAGATCAGGATATGTCAGAGTACATCTTTGCCCCTATGAACTGAGTTATCTTATCAAGTTGACCGATGGACTGAATATTCAGTATAAGTTAGGAACAAAAGAGGAACTGTACCTAGTTCCTATTTACAATGAGGTATTATATAATTTTCAGCTATTATTACTTCCTTCAATGTTGTTTAATGGGTCAAATATGGCTTTGATGGAATAATTTTAGATATAACATTCTCAAGAAAAATTAGGGCATATTGGTTTTTTAACCATGAAATAACAATAAATCAATAATACCAGCTATTTTTCCCCAGTTTCAAAAAGAAAAGAGAAAGATATCAACAACTTAAAAGTTAACTAATTGTGAAAGCTGCAATCTTCATGGTAAGACAATTTAATGCTAGTGATAAGGTTTTCTACCTATGTTTCTACACAAATATAATATTTGTAATTCGATATTCTCTAAGGATAAAATTTTCACAAATATATACAATAATTTAACAAAAATTTGCAAGATTCGTTCAAAAATAATACAACTCTTGATAGTGATCTTAGATAAAGAATAAATGTTGCATAATCAACCTGGAAGACTACATGATTTCAGAAAAAAAATCAAATAAAATAATATCATATGCTTCTGTGCATTTTCTTCATAAAAAAAAACACACGACTTGCATCCTGGGGCAGGTTTCACAGAACCAATGAGATTTTAGTTTGTGTCCATTTCCTCAAAAATGTATGTTGTTTGTAATGATGTTTTCTATGGATAGTCCAGTAAGTAACATTAATAATGGTTTGAGAATCAGACCTATGAATATATCATTTGATTATAATACCCCCCCCCTTCCCAATAAGTGCCCACAGTAAACAACATCATGCTTCCTTTGCTATGTCTTTAAAGGACAAGTCCACCCCAACAAAAACTTGATTTGAATAAAAAGAGAAAAATTCAACAAGCATAACACTGAAAATTTCATCAAAATCGGATGTAAAATAAGAAAGTTATGACATTTCAAAATTTCGCTTCATTTCACAAAAACAGTTATATGAACGAGCCAGCTACATCCAAATGAGAGAGTCGATGATGTCATTCACTATTTCTTTTGTTTTTTATTGTTTGAAATATGAAATATTTTGATTTTCTCGTCATTGTCATGTGAAATGAAGTTTCATTCCTCCCTGAACACGTAGAATTCCATTATTTTAACATTTTGTGCTTCAGGCAAGGAGGTCCTAATCGTCAAATTCGTAAAAATTGAAATATTGTATAATTCAAACAATAAAAAAACAAAAGAAATAGTGAGTGAGTGACATCATTAACTCTCTCATTTGGATGTAACTGGCTCGTTCATATAACTATTTTGTTAAAAATAAGCGAAACTTTGAAATGTCATAACTTTCTTATTTTACATCCGATTTTGATGAAATCTTCAGCATTGTGCTTGTCTGATTTTTCTCTATTGATTCAAATCAACATTTTTCTGGGGTGGACTTGACCATTAATAAAGATCTCTCAACCAAGTTAGCAGAACAAAGCTAGTTTGTACAATATGACACACTCTACCCAGGACAACACTAGACAAGACAATGCATTTTCATGGATGCACGCATGTACTAGGTATTTTGCTATTCAAATGTTCAAGTATGATCAAAAGACCACTGGTCTGCACATTCTCACAAAAATATTGTTCTTCTGTCTATGTTAAAAAAAACAAATAAACATTTGAAAGAGTTAAACTCCAAAGGGGAGTGGGAAAAATAATACAAAGAGTAACAGTACGTACATTCTCTTCTTTAAATCAAGATGCTTCATTTTACATTTTCAACATTTAACAATATTACTATTCTGGGGGCTAATGGTTCCTTGCCCCCACCTCATTTGCACCTGTATGTAACTCTTCTAATCATACCACTCAGGGTATTGTTTCATAAAGCTGATGTTATGCATATCTTGATTTAAGCAAGACTGGTGACCTTCTATATGAGATACCTCAATACATTGTTTCCTATCTCATAAAGTGGGGACGAATTTCCTATAACCTTAATAATCAAATTTGACAAATAATAAATTTGCATTCAAATTCTTGTTTAAATATCATTCTAATATACAAAGATTAGATTTCATCTTTCTTTATAGCTGATGTGAATTAAAATGATTATTAAGAATCTGGTGGGCGTTTCATAAAGCCATTCGTAACTTACTGATGACTTTACGCACGACTGGTGACCTTTCTTGTGCTAAATTATATATCTCTATACAGTGCGTATCAAAAAAAAGTTTACACTTATAAAAAATCCTGTAAAATAATACACTTGGAATATCCTGAAGATTTTTCCACATTTTAACATTGGTACAGATCCATTTAATCAAATGACGATATAACTGTCGAAAAATATTTCCGCTTGAGTGAGCACCACTTACTTTTGAAAAGCTGGTGAAAAATGATTTGCGCAGAACTTTGAAATAGTTATGCAAATAAAAGTAGACCTTAATCATGAAGAACACGTGGAATTTAGCTAGTGAAATTGATTTGAAGATCTCTTTAACTTTTTAAAACTTGTTTCCTTTCCCAAAACCCTCCGAAGAGTGCATTGCGCCCCACACACCGAGGCCATCGTGACGATATTTGCTTTACACTGAGCTGTGAATTACATGAAATAACTTAAGCTTGATTTTCATTGTGTTAATCATTTTCAAGCTTGGGAAAAGTGTGGAGAAACAAGTATTAAATGAAAAATGAAATGTAAACCCACTTTAAATGATAACAAGTGGAATGCCTCTGGCCGTCTCACCTGCATCACGCAGTTCAATATAGCAGCAGTGCTGACTTTGAAAACTACTCTAACTCGCACAAGATGTTTAGTGATACATGGTTACTCTTATGTCCACTTTTTATGAACTAGACCAATAAACTTACAGAGATATGATGGTTATTCAACAAAAAAAACCCAACATGGCCAAAGTTCATTGACCTTACATGACCTTTGACCTTGATCATGTGACCTGAAACTCGCACAGGATGTTCAGTGATACTTGATTACTCTTATGTACAAGTTTCATGAATCAGATCCATAAACTTTCAAAGTTATGATGGTAATTCAACAGATAACCCAATTCGGCCAAAGTTCATTGACCTTTGACCTTGGTCATGTGACCTGAAACACGCACAGGATGTTCAGTGATACTTGATTACTTTAATGTCCAAGTTTAATGAACTAGATCAATAAACTTTCAAAGTTATGATGGTAATTCAACAGATACCCACAATTCGGCCAAAGTTCATTGACCCTAAATGACCTTTGACCTTAATCATGAGACCTGAAACTTGCACAAAATGTTCAGTGATGCTTGGTTACTATTATGTCCAAGTTTCATGAATCAGATCCATAAACTTTCAAAGTTATGATGGGAATTCAACAGATATCCCCAATTCGGCCAAAGTTCATTGACCCTAAATGACCTTTGACCTTGGTCATGTGACGTGAAACTCATGCAGGATGTTCAGTGATACTTGATTAACCTTATGTCCAAGTTTCATGAACTAGGTCCATATATTTTCTAAGTTATGATGACATTTCAAAAACTTAACCTCCGGTTAAGATTTCGATGTTGATTCATCCAACATGGTCTAAGTTCATTGACCCTAAATGACCTTTGACCTTGGTCATGTGACATGAAACTCTAATAGGATGTTCAGTAATACTTGATTAACCTTATGGCCAAGTTTCATGAACTAGGTCCATATACTTTCTACGTTATGATGTCATTTCAAAAACTTAACCTCAGGTTAAGATTTGATGTTGACGCCGCCGCCGCCGTCGCCGTCGGAAAAGCGGCGCCTATAGTCTCACTCTGCTATGCAGGTGAGACAAAAACTTAGTGAAAAAATGCTAGAGATGTCTGATTTTAACTTTTCTTCAGATTCACTTATGTCCTCAGATCCTGCTGGCACAAAAATGGTAAAGGTTGTGATTACTAAGTGTTGAAATTTCAATTTAGGTGGACAATTGTTACAAAATGGTTAAATGTATCCGTTTCATTTCAATTGACTAAAAGTGCAAGGGAAATGTATGAAAAATGTTTCGCAGGGTAAGTTTGATTTCGCCCTTTCCCCTTGACACAGCGTGAAAACGAGCATTTCTGTGCAAACAGATTTCTGCGAGCTTTACAAAAATGGACAGTGCTCACTCAAGTGTAACATTCTGTCAAAACTTTTACTTTTATGTGATAGATGAGACCCTAACCCAAGATTATATGTCCAAAAATTACCCACATGTTGTACATTTTTTAATTCCCAGAGCTTTTTCAAAGTGTAAACTTTTTTTGATACGCACTGTATAGCTGACTTTGCAGCTAATAACATGTTCCAGTCATGCATAAAGTTATTTGTAATTTTACAAACAACTTTAGAAATCCCGCCTGGTAACCAGTCATGCGTGAAGTCATGTGTAACTTAGGAATAACCTTATGAAATATAGCCCTTGTATACTTTCATCTTAAGGTAAATCATCAATGGCAGTCTACTAATAAACGATTGTTGAAACTATAATTGTTAGAACTATAATTATAATCAATGCACTTTTTTTCCAAAATGTAGACGCATTAATCTTAATTGATATGGCATTCTACATCATGCATAGAGATCAATTTGCTTGCTCATACATCTACATTGGAAGCTACAACTATGTGTATAACATTTAGATACAATATCAAATTTGATTCTTCCTGTACTTTGTCTCACAATATACTTATAATAGAATTACAAGTTCAAGTATAAATACAATAGAAATATATTTTCAAGGTGATGGATAACACACAAGTATGACATAAATTCTGGGATAAATTTGGGGGTACATGTAATACAGTATTCTGAAAACAGGGTTTTTGTATCTAGGGTTGCACAATATTTTATATAGGTGGGTATTTGATTATCACCAACTGTAAAAAAAAAATATGGCAATATAGCAATGTGTGGAGATGAGATAAAAATATTGGTAGAGATTAGAAGATTACAATTTTATTACCCTCTGTCTGGGACTTCAGAGAGTTAGATTGGCTTATTAAAGATAATGTCTGTGTTTTATAACATTTCAAAGTAGATTTCTTGTGTGAAAAAGTCATGGAGTCAGTATAGTCTATTAACTGAAGTTTCAATATCTCAATACAATATCCATATTGTACAGCCCGAGTTATATCTTTTAAGGATGAAAGAGGGTATTATAATCAATAACTTAACAGCTGGACTTGAGAATCAGTTAGAATGACTGTGACAATGACAACCAAAACAAATGAAAACAATAGATAGGATCAGCAGTCTTGGAACTCAATGTCACAGTTTGCCCTATTATTTTCCAATGCAAAACTGCTTTCAGAATACTACAGGTCAGATTTGGATGGGTAATTCTGGGCAATGTATCCTTTACAACATAATTGCATTTTTTCTTTGCCTTTGATTTATCTTTGAATTCAAATCAAACTTACTCCCCGAATCTGATGCGATCATCAATTTACCAGAATTCAAAGGCAATTATGGTGACAAATGCAGCTTTTAATCATACGGCTTAAAGGATGAGCCATTGATTGCACAGAACTGCCCTTACATGTATAACAAGCAACACATTACAAATATTCTTCATCCCTGTATTTTTCACAGATAGCTCATGAAGTGTACATAATTTGAAAATCCACAAATCACCACACAGATCTAAAATAAAACAATATTAAATACATATAAAAAATATCTTGTGTATAAACTCTGCCATGTCAGTAAGAATAAGATTACCAACTTCAGTAGTTTTCTAGTACAATGACATGATAGCTTTTTGTTGTTGGACTGTAAAGAATACATGTAAGCCTGACTAAAAAAAATGCAGCTCTAGTACTGGGTGGATTTATGTAGTTCTGCAATATCTAATGCCTGCTGTAAAACATTTGGTATACATGTATAGACCTTTGCTATCTAACACCTGTTGCCATAGAACTTGGATTAAAGTCCTATACTATATAGACGTAACACCACTCTCTTTAATGGTAGATTGGTGCCATCTAAAACCAGTAACAAAAGTACATGTATTCATATACTGTGATCTACTTGTAAAACTGGGGCGGTATTCTGAGGTCATTTTATCTTTAAAATATTTTATTTTTTTCTTAAAATGAAATTGGTAGTCTGAGATAACATTTTATCTCTCAGATAAAATTTAAAATTTTATCTTGCGTAGGAATTTTATCTTGCCTATCTATGATGATACGCAACAAAGCAGTGGCTGCGTAGACATACCCATTGCATATCTGGTCATTGCAACGCGGGTAATGTGCTTGCGCCCAAGTTACTCTGAAGAAAAAAATAAAATAAACTTAAAAGAGGGTAGGGCTATTTTAACTCCGCGACTTTGTTTTTGTCAATATTTCTAGGTGAATTAACTCCAAATGTTGACATGAAATAAAAGAAATATGATATATTCATTGAGAACAACATCTTAAAGTTATTCCTGTAAAGTTATTCCTGTACAATCGGGAAGTATTTCATAAGACTTTTCTTAACTAATATTGTCTTTGAAATGATGCTTGAAAAGATGCGAAATAGATTTTTTTTAAAATTTGAGAGTATTGTCAGTTTTGTTAAAAAGAAATCTCTGATAGACACGCAAGCGTATTTGAAGTCAATAAATTGATGCAATCTCACTCCTTTGCCACACCTTCTAGTGGAATGGATTTCAATTGGTTGAGTGATATGAGAGAGCTATAAAAGCGCGTTTCTAATTGGATAATGATTGAAATATAGGTGTGTCTTACAGAGATAAAATGAAGATAAAATTGTTCTCAGAATACCAATTCATAGAGATTTTAAGGGTATTTTATCTCACTGATTTTAACGGAGATAAAATATTTTATTTTATCTGAGATAAAATGGATCTCAGAATACCACCCCTGGTCACCACAGCACAAGGTGTGTATTCCTGTGACATCTAAGCCACATCGCCACAGTACTTTGTGTATAGTCCTGTGCTATCTGATAACACATGTAGCTATGGTAATCTCTGTAATGGTAGCCTGGAGTTATCTCAAACCAGTACCCAAAGTATTTAGTGTACAATCCTTTGCAATTCAACACCAGTCGCCATAGTATCGGCGTATATAGTCTTGTGCTTTCTAAAACCTGTAGCCATAGTACTCGGTGTAACGGTAGTTCTGTGCCACCTCAAGTGCCTTGGCCAAGTTTCGTGACTTGCGAGATTGGCGGGCCCTCTTCTTTGTTTCCAGGGCCTCAGCACGGCTCATGGACCGGGCCTCTCGAAGACTAGCATTCTTGGACTTCTTCCATCTAATAGCAAAACAAAATTAAAAGATAATTACTACAAATGTGCTATACTTCTTTTCTGATTTATGCATTTCAAATGGGCCAAATACACTTTCCTAATGGGCTCAATTGCAAGAGTAAAAAAATCAGGGTAACCTCATTTAAGTGGTCAATTGACACACCCCGATCAGTTCTATCAAAGAGGAGAAATCTTCAGTTCCCTTTTTGCCTCCCTGGCACTTGATGTCAAACAAAATAATAATCACAATTTGTCTCATCCTGTATGAATGTTATTAAAATGGTTAGTAAGCATTACCGAGTCATATATGAATGAGGTTTTACAATAATCAATCCATAGAGGCAGCGTGGCTCAGTTAATTGGATAGGTTAGAGCGCCGGTTTTGGATAAGATCGTTTGAGTCCCGTTCATGCTGTAAAACCTACAGCACTGTGTATTTTTGAGCCTCATTACTGTATTCAGTGCAGGTGTGAATGCAGTTGGAGAACACACCATCCATCAGAAAGGATGCAACGTTGGCCCCGTGTAGTCAAAACCTCTGCATGCTAAAACCAATACACTATTTGATCAAATGTACATGTAGGGTGTTCATCTAGTGAACTGCACCTGTCGGTCCCCAACAAATAGTACAACTTTACAAATATACACGAAATGTAGTCTGTACTGAAACGGAAGAAGAAACTTACTCCCTGAAAGCCCTCTCACAATCTTCTCTGCTGCGCATGAAATAGGCCTGCTTCTGTTCCTCTGATAACTGCTGTTTGACGTTAGATTCTGCTCTTTTCTGGTTCTTTTTCCTCTCAAGCCAAGCTTTGAATGCCTCCTCTGGAAACCTCTCCTCCTGATGCAAATATTAAAGCAAGATGGAGAAAACCAAAGATCAAACGTAATTCAATATTTCAAGTTTTGCAATTTTTATGATAAGGAAACTCTCTATTGAGTCACAATAGGTTGCAACAATAAAAAATCACAAGAACAGATAGAGGAATCAAACCTTGCTTAAAACATGAGAATAAAGTAAGCACTAAGATATATCTAATATCTCATAATAAACAGAATGAAACTCTAGTGGGTGGGTAACATTATACAGATATTGCTTACCTAGAGATTGAATATAACAGAATTCATATCCCTGAAGGTTGACGGAGTTATATTTTCCCCAAGAGATTTTATTTTGCCTGAAACACTGAGAGCTGAGGGAAAATATTCTTCAGAGGGGAAGTTGTTTATTAAAAAGATGGATGAGGCAATATCTGTTTATATATTATTTAGTCCATCATGTAGATTCGCCATCACTCAGAGACTGCATTTGTCACCTGGCTTTACATGTATGATAAACCTAAAATTCTTGCTGTAGCTCTGATCCATCTACGTCATAACAGAAATTTTTTTGGAAAAATACAGCAAGCGCACTCTTCATGCAATCGACGCATAAACACTAAGACATACATCAAGTAAACTATAAGATTACGCAATATGTATAAAGCAGCGAATGTCATCACCTGACTGAATATAACACCACAGTTACATGTATATTCACTGAGGTGACGTCAAAACCTAGAATATAACAAATGCAATCTTCGCAGCTATGGTCACGTGATGGCGTATTGACCTATCACTGATTCGAATCTACATAACCTATATAATATAATTGATTCCCTCATTTTAATACTGATCAGGATGAGCATATAACTGCTTTGTGTAATTATGCAAATTTCGAAAATGTTGTAGCTTTTTAATTTCACATCCAACTTTTATGATTTCGTCAACAATATGGTTATTAAATTTTCTTAATTTATTAAAATCAATTTCTTTATGGATAGACTTGGCCTTTTAGTGAGATTAACAGCATTGGCATGTGAAATGTTCATCTTACCTTGTTTTCAAGTTCTGCCCTTTTTCTGTCCCTCTCTTCCTTCTTCTGTTGAGCGATCTCCTCCTTCTTCTTCTCCACCCAAGCCTTGAAGATTGATTCTGACAACTCTTCTTTCTCCCTTTTCTCCTGTTCTTCTCTTTCCTTCTCCTCCCTCATCCTCTGCATCTTAAGGCGAGCCTGCTCTCGTCTGAACTCCTTCTGCTCCGGCGTCATGCCATACCTGGAACGGGCATTCCCAAAAGGCTCCTCGTAGATCGCCCCGTGACGATCTTGTCGATCGTACTCCTTCTGAGTTTTAGCCGACATGGCTCGTCGGGGTGATGGCTTCTGGTTTCCGACCCTAGCCCCACCTCCAGTAGCTGTTGCGGGGCGTGGTTTCTGAGGGGGCCTGGGCTGCACCGCTGGTAGTTGAGAATTACTGTCTGATTGCCTAGGACTCTCCTGTAACCCAAGAAATTGTCTTTCCTCTGGACTGAGGTCATTGACGTGCACATGATAGAACTTCCCACCACGCTCCACAAGCACAAATTCTTCTTCCCCTTCTCCCTTTGTTGCGTTCATCTCCTCTCCCTGCCTGTTGTTTTGGCCTACCAGTCTATTGTTCTGTACTTGAGGCCTAAAAGTCAATCTCTCCACCTCCAAATCATTTGGATCACTGCTGCTGCTCACATGAACACCACCGCTATCAGAACTATTGACAGTCCCATCAGGTGCATCATATGGCAGAGTGTCCTTCTGATTGTCCTGGGGAGTGGCACCATCCTCTAAGCTCTCATGCCTGTTAACAACTGGATGTTGAGCAACCGGAGGATCAATAACCTTACTTTGTTCAGTAACACCAGTGTTTGTATCACTTGGCTTTCCAGAATCACCCTCAGTCCTATTTGGGAGAGATTCTGAAGGACTGGGAGACACCAACTCAATGTCCTCTTGTCCACTACTGCTACCAATATGCTTCTCCGCTTCAGCATTTTCCTGCTTTTGTTCAGCAACTGCATCTCTGTTCGTCCCATTTTCTGGAGTACCCCAACCTTCCCGTACTGCTTGGGGTGTATCCGAACCATCATCATTCACAGGCACTGATTGTCCATCCGCTTTGCTCTCCCCTTCTTTCTCTCCCTCACAATCTTTCTTCTCCTCTGGATATTCTTCAGGTGGAACAGCCATGCTAATGACATTCTCCGGGAAGTTAACTTTCCTGTTTTTCTTTTCCTGGATGGGACCCTCTTTGGCCAACTCCTCATTGAGTTGCTTGACACGTGCAGCGATGTCATACTCTGGACCCATGTCATCTGGAGACGTAGAGTCCATCTCTAGTTCCTCTCTGAGTTTTCTAAGCTCTTCATCAATCTCCCTCTGCTGGGCATCAAGTCTCTTCTCCTTCTCGTCAGGTGACTGTTCAAATATTGAAGAGAAAAAAAGAGGCAAATTTTAATTGGAGCAATGTTATCAAACTTACAATCAAATAATTTCTAAAATTATACACTTAATTCTTATCTATAAAAAAATATTTCAAATGGTCACATTAAAATTCCAAAAATCATCAAAAATATCCCTCTTTTTTAAACTTCTAGATCCAATTACCTGTTTTATAATTAGACCTATACAAGTATTTCTTTCCTTTTTCTATTTGGCAACTTCTCTAAAATAATATTGATTACGTTAAGAAATAAATGAGTATCACGTTGAAGACAATGATTTAAAGTATTTTTATTAATAGATATAATGACAATGAAAACAATATGATAATAACAAAATAAAAATAAAACAATAATATTAACAATAATATTAATATAGTAAAAAATCAAAAAAGCAGTTATACAAATAAACAATATTAATGACGATGATACCAAATGCATGTATAATACCAATAAAATTAATAACTATTGTGCATCAATTAAGAGTAAATCGCTTGTTCATATGTTAACTTGTTAACATGATTTATTTATTTTTACTATAGATTAAAGAATTTATTACGAGATTAATCGCAACCAAGATCTTTGCTATATTATTCTGTTCTCTTTTCTATCTTGTATCATGCCTCGGCAGTAATAAGCCAGGACCTGGGCTACTTTTACTTCCATTGTTGTGTTTGTAAACTACTATGTAATCATTTTATTTTATATGTCATCTGATCCTTTATGAATATTGAAATAAAATGATACAAAATCAAGCAAAAAACCCAAACAATTATGCCAGAGTAATAAATTAAAGCAAAACGTCTCAAAACTTTTCTTTTTTTAGAATTCCATTTTTAATTGTTAATGGTAATTTTCATGAACCATGGCTGTAGTCTGGAAAGAAAAGCATCATCAATTCATTTTTTTTGCAGGGATACTCTCAACACTTTGTGATGCTGTTAATGTTACATTAATAACAAATAAACAATCCAAAAATATTTATTTTCCAAAAAGTGAATAAAAAAATCAATAAAAGTTGGAAAAAAATTATCTTTTACATTGATGTTTGTAGTTAAATTCTGAAAAATTATCCATATAAAAACTCTAACGTCAAATACCAAATGCGGCACACAGAAAGAGTACGCTATATTCAAATTTTGATATACTGAATACAATGAAGAACTCTTTAATTCAGCAAAATTAATGTGGCCATGCAGTCATAAAAAATAATAATCCAGTAAAATTAATAAGCTGAAATTAAATTGGCCTTTAAAGGTTGGAGTTTGCATACAATAAAGAAGAGGCAGCTCTCCGCATCAAAATGTTTGATTGATATTGCACTATTGTCTATTGTCTGTGAAAGGGTGACATATGAAATTACTTGCCATTAGCCATTAGACCACATCTGGGATCTAAATTAATTTACAGAGTGCTGTCATAAGGTTGCTATGGCAACAGAGAACACCCTTGGTGATACATGTAGCTGATAAACACACATACAGTACTCTGGAAAATGTTTTTGCATGTCAGCGGGAGGAAAATGCTCTTTTTCACAGGTGTTGGTGTTTGCTAATGGGTGAATGATAAATCATAATTTCTTGGGTCACTATTAGAAGAGTGACATGAGTGAAATTTTGCACTTTGTTCAGTTTGTAAAACATTTACAGGAGTGTATAGTGAGTGATTGTATTACCGACCGGCCTTGTATTACCGAACGCGCGCATCATATGCGTCAGAAAATAATCAAATACGCTCAAACCTTTGCAACTTCCTTCCAAAGGGAACTTAAATAGAAAAATGATGAAAAATTATCAAAAACACAATTTCGAAGTCTTTATATCCTCAAAACAATAAAATATGGTCAAAATAGCTCATCAGTGACTTTGCTGTTTTCCCAACTTTTCCCATAGAAAACACACGTTCGGTAATACGATACCTTTTCAAGTGACCAAAATATTTCACTTGCGAAGAGGGGTCCGATTGGAAGCTGATGTCGTAAAAATGAAAAACAATTTCGGCAAAATTTCTGCATGTTTATATTTTGTAGGTATTTGTGTATTTATGGTGAAAGTTTGGTGAATTTTATTGGAATAATGTGTTTGATATGATGAAATTCATGAAAAGTGTTCGGTAATACGATCCACTACCATACATGCAATTAATGGCTAATAATGAGTGTTGATGTGAATAATGAAAGGACAAATTGAAACTTGTCGCATCTTTTCTTCTTGTGATAAACATATGTCATGAACCAAAAATTTATATACATGTTATTAAAAATAGGGTTTTTAATGTATACTGTATGGTAGGCCTACATTTTAACAAATCACATCAGTAAACACAACCACATATCTTCTATCACCTGCCTTTGTCTGTTGCTGTGTAACATCTTACCGTCTATAATGTTAGGTTTTTGCCCATCCTCAAAATTTTGAAGATGAAGTTGATACTCTTATTTCCATGGCAACACAATATAATCACATGCCATACTGTATGTAAATTTAAACCATAGGCCTAATATGGATCCTTGACTATATTTGGAATAAACAGTGTCTGGCAGTGCATGCATTATTTGTAGAAGCAGCTATGCTTCCCAATGCTCCCCAAAACCAATAGAACTCCTTTGACTCAATAAAAGCAATTGAAAAATCGACTATTGTCTGGCCAGCTTATTGAGTGCTGGATTAAAAGCCTGTTTGCAGATGCTTTACAAAAGGGAGTGATAGTGGAGGCATGGTGATCCTTTGTGTTCTCTTTTGTGAGGTCTGTCTCTCTTTCAGTTTACAGGACAATGTTGATGATAAATGATGAGAATTTTCATGTGAGTCATACTGTGTACTACATAATGCAATGCGCCATATATACATGTATACATTCTTAGAAATAACACTGAGACATGGCTGCATTATGCTGAATGTACATGAAGAGCTCAAGGTGTTTATATAACCTGGCAGTGTGTTTTACAGATAAGGCTATTTTCTCTACTTTATAACAATTTGTTTACCATGTTGTGTTTATTAGTTGCTTTTAATCCAATATAAGATGCAAACATTTTCATAGCTAAGTCAATAAACTTATTTGCCTCTCGATGACTTCTCATGAAGAATTCCGAACATTATAGTGCTCTAAAGAAAATTTCATATTTTTCCCTTGAGCGATTCCCAATATATTTGTCTCAGCATACATGTATGACCAAAATAATACGAAGGAATATTATACAACGAGGTATCATTCATAATATTTATAGACTGATCATCAAATTATAAAATCTTTAGAGCCATGTTGTAAAGGTTTTAATACAACATAGGGATGTGAAACATGATTTGATTGTAAAACCTGTACCAATGAGAATCACTTTTATAGAATTCTTCAATTTGGGTGGTGGCAGATAAGAAAGTTTCAGATGTTTCCTTAAAGATTCTAGACACTAATACTGCCATAGAAATATAAACTAAAGCAGTTTTCAGCTCAGTTAACTCATTTGACCCTAACCCTGAGCTTTTAGTGTATTTATTGCACTCATTGTTCGCTCAATGGCATAAAGATAGTACAGTGCAAGTGCAACAAACCTTTACCAAAGATGATACTCAGTGCATTACTCTTTTTGCACATGTATACATGTACTCAAAAATAAATTTTTGCTTGTATAAACTCAGGCGCGTAGCCAGGGGGGGGGGGCGGTGGGGGCGGTCGCCCCCCCCCCCCAAAACGTCCCCAAAAAGAAAAAAAAAGGAAAAAGAGAGGAGAAAAGGAAAAGGGAAGGAGGAAAGGGAAGAAAGGAAGGTAGCTTTGTGTTTTTTTTTCTTTTTATTCTTAATTTTTTTCTCAAAAGAGAAACTCCTTCACTCTTCTTGCTCTAAATTTATATATGAATTTTGCTCCCGCGCTGCGCGCGGTGAGATGACAATATTGAAGTTCTCCATTGTTTCCCCCACCTTTTCTCTAACCGTGTTTTTCCACCTCAGCTATGTGCTTCTTGCCAGTTAAAGTTAAAATTGTATACATTAGGGCGTGAATTTGAGTAGGGTTAGGCCGAAGTAAATATATGAAGTTATCTTTTTTTTCAATTGATCGCGCAACTTCTGGGTCTGGTCGGCTCCGGGCGGGTAAAATCTGCAGAAACTGATCAGTTTCTGCCGTCACCTCCATAAAGTCAACTTCTCCCGCTTTTCAGCTCGTTACTAAACAACCATAATTTTGGGGCAAACAGGTTCCTAATTTAAAAAGAGGAAGGTATGAAATTCGTGTCGTATTAAATAAAAAAGTACAATATTTTTTTATCAAATTGTATTAAATTTCATGTCATTTCCCTGTATACATTCATCTCCTGTCCTGTTTTGCGCCCTCAGTTTGAAATTTTGACTGACACTTAAGTTTCTTTATATTTAAAATGAAGCGCTTCAGGATAAGTAAAAAAATTAGGCATCCTTTTTATATATAGATAGTTTCAATAAATCGCAGAAGTTTCAACTTTTTGCACACTATTTTCCTTGTAATGAAGTTCAATAATCTTAGAAAATCAATTTAATTAGAGCCGATTGGGTATTCATCTACATTTGATGAAACGTCCGCCCTTTGAAATTTCAGAGTTTCATTGCTCTGCGAGGAATATCTTCCTCTACCAATCTTCTCCTCTGTTTTGCGAGTTAAAAATATGCACTGTTGCTTAATTGTTTGTAATCAAATCTGATCTTTCCAAAGAAAGTATTCAATATATCTTTGAGAAAACCCTTTTCTTGGGACCCTTTTTATGGCAAGAAAAATTGATAAAACGCTTTAGCTTCCGCGCTTCGCGCGGAGTTATTACCATTTTAATTTCCTCCATTGTATACCTCTTGTGCATTCACAATCATTTGAAAACAAGGTTCAAAATCGCAATATAGTCAACCGAATTGGAGGTACTAGAGACAAGAGAAACGGCTCCTTTTCATTTTAATTTATGAAACACTAAAATCTTCGCGCTTCGCGCGGGAGGGGGAAACTCCCCCTAGGGAGCGCGCTTCGCGCGCTCTGTAAGTGTTGCCACGCTTCGCGTGCATTTACCGCCCCCTCCAAAATGAAAACCTGGCTACGCGGTTGTATAAACTACATTATAAATTAATTGGAGAGATCATCAAAACAAGCAGAATATTACCTTGACTTTTATTTGATGGGATAATCTTAAATTTATCACTTGAAACACTTTTCATCAATTAAACAGCAACTTTCTAATCATGGAATATAAAAATGAACCAAGGGTCAAGAGAAAGGCAACCACATGGTTAAAATCTTTATGGAAAAAAAAAAGAAAAAAAGAAGCCTTTGAAAATCAGTTGCTATTGGGAATGATGTGAAAAATACATATGTACATGTAGTCACACCCGTCACTTTTAGGTTTTCACCATTTTTTAAAAGAAAAATCCTCAAATGCTTTTTCAGTTACAGACTTAGAGATAACATACATGTACATGTAGTTCACTCTACCTAAACCATTTATTACTGACAAAAGCTCTTGACAGGCTAGGTTGCATCCCCCCCCCCCCCGGGAACCGGTTCTTACCTCGGACTCATCTTTCCCCACATCTTCCAGCTCCTTGTCTATCAGTCGTTCTAACTCCTCCTCTGTCTGAGGTTCTCCAGGCTGACTAATCTCATTGGTTGCATCATCGTTAGATTCTGGGATGCTCGGAGTCATGGTTCTCTCCTCACCATTTTCCTCCATTGTTAATCATTACATGCAGCTGACGTCTGGTGTTAAAACCAGCTAGAAAATGACCATTCTTCACCAAATGACGTAATTATCTGGTTACTTCTGTACATGTAAATAAAATAGAAGTCACATTTTAAATTCTATCATGTAAATATATTCTATTATACTTATAACAAGTACCGTAAGGGCACTAGTATTCAACCCGTTTGGAGAGTTTCCTCAAATATATAGAAACATAGAATTTACCTGAATTTCAGACCCATCTTATTTCTAAGAGCAAATGCTGGTTATTCTTTTTCCGTTATTTTTTTCTTCAACCAGTCGACTGTGTGCGCGGGCGATCAAATTATACGGCGACGGTTTTTTGCACTAGTATTCAACCCGTCTGCACTAGTATTCAACCTAGCGATGAAAGATGGTCCTGTCTCTCAATCTGCCCTTGTCCCATCCGACTATGGACTAGACCATTTGAGATGAGACCAAACAGGGAATTAATCAAAGCCAGAGACTTACATAGATCTAGATCTAATTTACCAATATAAACCCTTCTGAGATTTGCATCTATCCTCACTAGGTTGAATAATAGTGCAATTCAGTGCAAAAGGCCATCGGCGCATAATTCGATCCTACGTGCATACAGTCGACAGATTGATAAAGAAAATACCGACAACAGATTACCCTGGAAATAACAAAGGTATGAAATTAAGATAGTTTCCATATTTCTAAATATTTTTGGAAATATGTCAAAATCTTTGAATTATGCCGGGTTGAATACTAGTGCCCTTACGGTATTATAATTAATTTGTTTTGTACCATTTAGCCTAGTCTTATTCTAAAAAAAAACCCCGTTTTATTTTCATACATATATCATAAGCATTTTAAATTTATTCTTCTTCGATTGTGAGTACTGCTTAAAAGGTGCAAGAGATATTAATCATTCCAGTAGTCTTACCAAAACTGCGATTCGGAGAAATATAAATTAATGGCCATGGTGAAAACATTTTTACAGAGATAGACTACATGCAATAGAGTATTTTTTATCAACATATAACATCCAATATTTTAAATTTTCGATATGGTAACAAAAACGTTTGATATCATACATTTCCATTCATAAACTTTTAGTTTCACAAGTACTATTTGATGCATGCATGTTGATGTTGAGAAACCGAGATCCAAATCTATTATTTTAACGAACAAACAAACAGTCCCCACAACATTCAGACACATCTGCATTCCTAACACACATCAATACCGGGTAACTAAAAAATTGTTGGTTACTTTAGATCTCGGCACTAGGCCAAACTACTTTTGAGGTTTAATAATGTTACCGTATGTATGTTTTCTTCCCTTTGTGCTTTTCCATGAAATAGGGGGCTTATATGTGCCTTTATAATCATGAATCTATTACAGATGTGATATGTGTTTTCAATTCAATTGTTTTCTTTTCCACTTTCAATTTCATATTTACAATTATGATACAACTGACATACATGTACATGTAGTAACATATAATCACATTTGATGTATATATACAAAAATTGATAACATTATAACATTACAAAATATACAATAGACAATTATCAAATTGAAATATAAATAATTGATGCCTTGTTCCAAGGCTACAGTTAGCATCTGGCGCTAGGTAGTTTGTTCTCATTATGTATCATGTGTGTGATGCCTTGTTACTTAGAGCTAGCTAACACTACAGTTATGGTAGTATCCATGCTCTCATAATTGATTATGATTGTATTGTGTCTATATAGGACTATTATTTTGACATTTGGTTTCCTTTAATAGTTTAGTTATTTACAGTTCAAGCTTTTATATTATGAGGAAAAACAGAACACATTCGAAATTGAAAATGAAAAGCAGCAAAGGTACAAGAAACGAAAGAGAGAGGGACAAGACAATAGAACCTCAGCAACATTAAACGAACCTAAACATCTCATTCTCTGATGCAGAAACTTTTATGTTTTACTTAGTTAATATTTTTAAACAAAATTCTTTGTATCAAGCTCGCGGCGGCACAGCCGAAGTGCAGCTGCAGCAACTGGACGCTGCGCTGCAAGTAGTAAAGAGTGAAGAGACACTAGCACTGTGCGTTAATTCTACCATGTACATGTAGTTGTAAGACTAAAATCTTAACTTAATCTTACTAGTTACTTGAGAGAACGCATTTGATTTTGATTGGCCAAGACTGGGCCAGGCATGCCACTAGCTAGGCCAAGCCCAGGGTGCAGGTGGCGGTGGTCTAAAAAAGACTAGGCCTAATCTAAACTGACTAATTGATTGAACGCTAATAGAGTTTCCAGAATACGAATTTGGAGGTCCAATAACGCTCTATTAATCTTAGACAGCTGGCAGCCGTCTGTTTCGAGTTTTTTAAACATTTTTTGTTTTTTTCAATTTCTCCTCGTACACAGACGGCTCGCTATTGTGCAGCCACCATTAAGGGACTTGCAATGCAAAATCCCCCCGTCGGGCTCTTCAATTTTTGTATTTAATCAAATAAAAATTTTGAAAATTAACGCAACCAAAATGCAAATTAATATTCCCTCTTGGCATTAATTGCCCAAAAACGGAGAAAAATCAAGTTAAAAGGAACAAAAACAGTGACTTATCTCGGCTGTCGTGCAAATTCACTTCCCCGTTTTATCCGATACATAAACATATGGCCATTGAGTCCCCTGGGCTGTAGTTACAGTTTGCGCTAGGCCTAGTACTACTTCGTCTTCAGTCTCTGTATTTGGTGAGTGAAGCCAACGCCGGTTCAGCTGAACAACCAACCAACTGCAACCAACATAACAGAGACCGAAGTTTTTGGTCTATATTAATCTATGACTATGAGGAAAGTTATGAGACTTTTCAAAATACCACCAACCCCCCCCCCCCCCGTTGATTAATAGTACTAGGCCTAGGCCTAGACCTACACGAAAATTCCTATGTGGGACTCTAAAAAAATTGCTTGGCACTAAATGAAGACTATATCGCACAATGTCGCAATTTTCTACACCAAAAAACAAAGAAAACCATGCAAAATTAGTGAAAATACAGCCTGTTCTCACCTTTTAAGGAATTTCAATTATTTCATTCCGTCAATAATCCAAGAAACGCTCAGAAATCAAGTTAATCTTGGTCGACATCTGCAGAAATTCCACTCCAATTAACCACACACATTCTTGGTATCTATGCGGTTTGCGTATTGTTTATGGAGCAACCATATAAAATCTGGAGCGAGCGATCGAGAGAGCTCGCAAGAGAGGTCGCGATTCGATCAATCAATTAGCGGATTAGTCTACTTATCCAGACTCATACTTGATTACGAGTATTTTTATAGTCTAAACAATTTACAAAGTATTCCAGATATCATTATGAACAGAAGAATCATAAAAGATCGATGTATATGAAATTTAATCTATAGTTTGATTCGTCCTGATAATTTTGTTTAATTATTAAAAAAAATCTATTTCCACATTTAAGACATTAAGGTCTTTAAGCGTACACTAAATCTGAGACGGCTATCAACGCTGGGCGTTGTGGCGTGCGCCTGTAATCCAAGCTGTGGGGAAGTTACAAATTGATGCAGAGGTTCGAGCCCTGGTCACGTCTTTCGGATGGTGACGTTAAAGGCCGGTCCCAGACGTAAATAATCATATCTGATTGATACACGTCTGACAAAACTCATACACACACACACACATCTGATTTTGTAGCTTATGGCACTGCCTCCTATATTTTGAGCAACTCAGAAAATTGTATTCAAATGAATTATGAAAACTATTGAGAGCAACCATTTAGGCCTTATTGTTTTTATTAAAAATCACATATAAAAATACAAAATTGATCTATGAAGTGGATTCAGATCTGCTAAAAATATGAAACCAATAATTATATATAGCCCAGGCCCACAGCCAGGATATTCTGCGGCGCCGGTATACTAAATTATAAAAATTAGTGAACTTTTTAGTTCAGGCTCGCATTCACTTTTGTTACTTGCAGGGGCGGATCGAGCTTCCCCCAAAAGGAGGGAGGCGGAAAATATTTTAATCCAGTTTTACTCCAATCGGCAGCTAAAAACTAACCAAAGACTGATTTTTGTAATGCATTGGTGTCACATTGTTTTTTTTTATCATGATCTCTGTATCCAGTGGCGTAACAGGCGGGGGGGGGGGGGCAGGGGTGGACAAGCTACCCCCTGGCGGATTTCACCAAGAAAATATTTTTTTAAAACGGGGGAAAATGGAGGGAGAAAGAAATGGAAAAGGGAAGGAAAGGGGAAAAGGAAAGGGAAAAGTGAAATGACAACGAAGAATAAAAAAATTTAATGGAAAAGGAAAGAAAGTGGGAAAAGGAACGAAACATTTGAGAAAGAACAAATCATTCCGAAACAGGCCTATGTAATGCACTAGCATGATGGGAAATAAATTAAAAGATGACCAAATGGCAAACGATAGCGGGAAATGAAGGTAGAACTTGAAATTAGTCAATAGCTAAATTTTAAAACAAAGAAAAGGGACAAGAACAAAACTTAATAACACGACCGGGCTGCCGAGGATTGAAAATAAAGAGCGGGAAGAAAGATGGACTGCATACAACATTGTGCTATAATAAGCTTGCTGAATTTTATGCAAATGAGCTACCAGGGCTTTGCACCAGACCCCAGACAGTATAGCATCATTTATAACCTTCAAATGGCTCTATATAACACCCCCGGTAGGGACCCTTCCTACATGAAGCTTTACGTTCAATCACTGGCGTACAGGCGCGGGAGGGGGGGGGGGTCTTGGTTCCATACCGCGCAAGAGCAAATCAAATAAATTCAAGGAGACGTATATAATGACATGAATGGAAAAATGAAATGTGTTATTTGGAAAAATCTATATAACATAATTAGAATTTAATTTCAATAGGCATTTTTTTCCAGCTCGCTTTGCTCTCTGGCGACTTTTTACAAATTTTCCCACATTGTTTTGCCCCCCCAAAAAAATATTTGGTTCTATTGAATAAATGTGTTGTGTAAAAGCTATAATCTGTATATACCCGCGATTTGATTAAAAATAGCGGCAATCTGCGAGGTTTAAATGGCTTTGATATCAAGAAGTTCCGGTGGCTCTGCCCCGGCCCCGGACCCCAACCGCATCACTGCCGTATATGAGTATGGAAGGGTTGGTTCATGGTCCCCAAAAGTTTTACATCCAAGAATAAAAGGAGGAAAGAAAGGCAAATGCAAAGTGTAGGATATGGTCGTATTTACTGAATAATTTTTATGTCAAAATATATCTCAAAGTTAGATTCTCATAAAAAGGTGATTTTTTCCTTGCTCGCTTCGCTCGCTTGGGACTTATATTAAGCAACTTTTTAGCGCATTCACCATACTTCACGCTACTGCGCTAGCTGCCGCAAAGAATCATGTTTACAGTGGCGTACACGGTCTGTACAGACCACAAAAAATGAATGGAAAGAGAGAAAAGTGAAATATATTGTTCTCTGGATATCATGTTAAAATCTGTCACAAAATTTGATTTTTGCGTATAAATTCTGCCTGAAACGCAATGTCTGGCCCTCTCAATATCGTCGCCTCATCATACGTCTGTTCATATACCATGGTATGACCGGGAAATTTTTGGCTCTTGCCCCCCCCCCCCCCGCCGCCACCGACCCCTGTGACGCTGCTGTATTTTGTCCATAGTTTGTTTGATTTTAGAATATTACTTTTCTTTCTCATGCCTTCAAGTGTTTTAATGGTAAGCTGTTGTTTTCCTGTAAGATATTTTGTTTAAGCGGATTGCATTGCCAAAGATTTATCATTTACTGTGTAGAGCATTTTTCAGTTTGAACGGTTGGAATTCCCCAGTGGAATTCATATGAAGTCCTGTTTACCTTCCTGTTTGATTGCTTTTCATGCCTCAATAGTTGAGGGTGCTATGGTTTCAGTCATTATTTCAAGGCCAAACTGTAATTTTATGTATAACGAGCTACTTCGATTTTCGGTTGATGATTGCAGTAATTCAGAAAGTTAACAGAAGGGGGAAATGATGGGGAAAGAAAAAGCGATCATGCCATTGTGGATTACTGCCCTCTGTTGCTTAGTCATGTATGTGTTTGCCCCTTTTGGCTAGCTCTCTGTAAGAGGTAACAATGTTAAATACAGTTGAGTTACACAGTAAAAACGCTGTTTAAGACTTTATACAACGCTGTTTACTATATGAACCTTACAGTATGTGTTTAACCGTTTAAGCAATCATGTTTAATTTATTGAAGATTAGATATTGAAAATGAGACTTTTGTTGCCTATAAGATTTAAACACTTGTTTAAACAGTTTAAACAATTACTGTAAGGTTCATATACTAAACAGCGTTGTATAATTTTTTTTACTGTGTAAGAGATCCTAATATTACTATGAATTGACGTCCGTTCATTTAATGGTGTGAACAAGATAAGGTTAAAACGAACAAGAATAATAAAACATGAATAATGAGAGCGCGAAACGCAAGCCAAAATTTGTAATGTACTGAAATTGACATGGCAAGGATTGTTTGCAGTGGCTCATAAGGAGCAAACTTCATAGATGATGCGAACGCGAAGCGCAAGCTGATTTTTTTTTATGCAGAACCTAAAGCTTGTCATTCTAAGCATTATTTGTAAACATTGTCAGGACGGGTATCTAACCAAACTGATGCGAGCGCGAATACTCAAACAGTTGTTAAGCACAATTTTAAATGATAAAGGACCACAAGAGCGCGGATTTTTTTTTTTTTTTTTTTTGGGGGGGTAATCTACACCTAAAACGGGTCATTATCAGTTTTGTAATTTCTAACAGGATGCATGCACGTACATCAGTAAGAGTGCCAAGCGTGAGCAGAAAATAATGTAATACTGTGATCTAAAAAATAGAATGAAGGTTTAATGATGTTTCTAAATAAAGAACAAGATAGGTCTATCCAATTATGGCTAACGCTAAGCGTGATGTGATGTTTTTAAGGTTAAGACCTTAAACGGGACATTGTATACACTTTTAAAATCATGACATAATCTGTAGGCCAGTTGCTAGGTAAATGATGCGACCGCGAAGTACTGCTGGGTGAAAAGATTTAATATTCTACTGTGCATTCTAAGCATGTTTTTAAATAAAGAACGAACTGTTTATCTCGAAAAATACTCGATACTGTAACCAAAAGAGCATACGGTAAGCGCCGTAGAGGTATTATAAATAAGAAAATGATGAGAGCGCGAAGCGCGAGTTGAATTTGGGGGCGATTTAGACCTTAAAAAATCATGACATTATTGTTATTATTTTATTCGGCATTTTAAAAAAAGATCAAGTTACAAAGCAAATATTACATGAATATTATCATGATTATGAGGGAAGAAAAGGGGATATATACAGTTCAAGTCCATGTTGCCTGGGAAAGGAAAAAATACAGTAGCTGTAGCCCGCTGACTTGCCCTCGAAATATTGGGGGATGATTGTACAGGCCATCCCCCACCTGATTTTTTTTGGGATATCTCTCATGCACCCCCCCCCCGGATCGACACCCATAGCATGGATCCAGGTACATTCAAAGACTGTTTATGGGAATGGAAGGGGGATACGTATCTAGCTAGTCAAATAATAAGAGTGCGTAGCGCGAGCTAATGTGGGTTTCATATTTCTCACTTTAATCAAGGAGCTTCCTGCTATAATAATGATGAAGATGCGTATCTCCTTGGAACAAAGGAATGAAACTCGAATCGCGGGCAAAGTAATTTGTGCATAAATAATGACTTGCAAACGGGAAATTTTAAGTCACATGTTATCCTCTTGAGCAAATTATTATCTCCCTCAAGGCAATTTGTGAAGTGCGAGCAGTAATGACCTGATTTTTGTTCTATTATCCACTTGTTCTCCTCTCTCTAATTATTCCTTATCTTATCTCTTTTTTTTCTCCCTTAACAATAATGATGCGAGCGCGAAACGCGAGCTGAAATTTATATTCTGAGCTCAAATTTGGAAAGTCTATAAGTACTTTTGGTAGAAGAACAGGAATGGTGTCTATCTCAACATTTTATGCAAGCGCAAAGCGCGATATGATTTTTTTTAAATTTCCGACCCAAAACTGGACATTCTAGACACTTTTTGTAGCCATGAACAGGATGGATATCTTTCTAAATAATTCATGCGTGCGCGAAGCGCCAGATGAAAATTTTAGATATTCCGACCACAAACTGGACATTCTGAGCACTCTTGGTGATCATGAACAGGATCGTTATCTAACTAAGCAATTGATGCGAGCATAAAGCGCGAGGTGATTTTTTTTTATATTCTGACCTAAAATTTGGACATTCTGAGCTCTCTTGGTGATCATGAACAGGATGGTCATCATGCGAGCGTGAAGAGCGAGCTGAAAAAAATTATATTCTGCCTTAAAAGTTCGACATCCGACCTATATAACTGGACGTTCTAAGCACCTTTTCTGACCATGAAGTATCTATCACAACAATATTGACGCTCACGCGAAGCGCACGCTGAATTTTGATATTCTGACCAAAAATTTGGACATTCGAGTAAGCCTTTTTGTTAATCACGAACAGGAGGAGTATCTGAAAAACATTTTATGCGAGTTCGAAGCGCGAGCTAAAAAAATTGGATATTTCGACCAAAATTTGGACATTATAAGCACTTATCTAACCATGAACAGGATCGTCACCTTACTAAAAAATAATATTGATGCCAACGCGGATAGCGAGATAAAAAAATGATATTCTAATCTACAAATTTGACTGTCTCAGCACTTTTGGTAATCATGAACAGGACGGGCATCTAAATATGTATTTGATGCGAGCTCCTAACTCACGGGAAACATGAATTTGGCGCACCCGGTCTAACATATTTATATTCGTCTATTATACTATCGTTTTCCAATTGAATAATCAACACCTTGTTTAAAAAAATGCTTGATTATGGTAATGTCTGCACTTTGTGATAATTTCCAATAGCTGTTTCACCAATGGCAATATTCCTTTAATATTATCCATTTGGTGTTTGAACATGCTGGGCATGACCTCTCCTTCAATTGTTATAACTCCATGGTCCCATCCACGGGGGATTTTTCTGTTTTTGCTTAGCATTGTCTCAGCGCCCCCCCCCCCCCTCCCTCGTAGCAATGGATGATCCTGCGTGGATGGGTCCATGGTGAACTCCTAACTTTTTGTTCACTCTTGCCACATCTTTAAAATAATTACTGTGAATTTGGTATTCCTGATTGTTTCTCAGAATACATAAAGGACCTGTTTGATTACGTTAATTTATCATGCCATGCATGTTATATCCCTCACATGTTTCAGTATCTTGCAAGATCATAAAACAGCGTCTGAGTTATGCAAATCATGAACTACAATGTCTTCAGTCTCGATTAATGCCAATTTTGACTTCCATATTTTTGTAACATTAGCATTACCCAATTATATATAAAAAAAATAATCTGTGTTTACTTGCTCTTGATCATGCCAGGCATGCTTGCATCACTTTTTGTTGTCGGTTTTACTATGGATTACAAGTTGAATAATCCACATTTTGTTTACACAATACTTGAAAAGGAAATATCTGCCTCTTGTTAATAATTACTTTTATTAACATTAAATGAAAATCTTCCTTTTCTATTATCCATTTGACATTTCAACATGTTGGGCATGTCCCCTTCTTTCAACTCATTGACTTTGTTTTTGTTCGCTCTTGCCACAACTATGAAATAATTTCTGAGTATTTGGTGATTGGTACTCTTGTTCAATTATTAGAATGCAAAGATTATTAGAAGACTTGTGCTCAAATATGTTCAATTATCATGCCATGTATGTCGTATTCCTTTATTCTTTACTCACTATACGTATTTGAAATTGTATCTTGATATTTGAATGTACTATTTTATAGGTGTATCTCACTACATTTTATTTTATTTTGGAGCTTCTCACTTTATCTCCTCCGCCAATGTCTGTTTCGATAATCGTTCCGTTCTCACTGACTTTGCATCGTTCACACTTAGAGGTCTTTGCCCTACGTTCTCGTTTTTGCGTAAGAATCCTTTGTGTTGCGCCTCCTCGTCCTTCATGTTCTATATGTGTTTTGTGTTCTTTGCCTTCTCCCCTCACTTTGTTACTTTGCTTTACTGCCTCTTATATGACCTTGACCGACACTTTATTGGACATAACACAACACTTTCGGATATGTACTGACTTCTTAGCATAGACAATACACCTCAGTTTCCATTTACATCATTGGATAATGATGACCTCTTCAGCGAATTGAGACCTCAGGATACTGTACTTAACAACCCAATGAATCCTTCATTTTATGATAATTTTGTTACTAATAATATAAATTTAGCTTCGGAAGAATTAGATCTCGATTTTGAACAGGATCATAACATATTGCAAAATCCTTCTTCTGAGTATATTACGCAACATCAGGTAAATAATCTTACAAAAAATTTTAACGACGATACATTCAGCATAATGCATGCTAATATAAGAAGTTTGAATAAACATTTTGATGAACTTCAGTTACTTTTGAATAACACTTCAAATTCTAAAAAATGCCCCTTTTCTTTAATTGGCCTTACTGAGACATGGATATCGTGTGATTCTAACCATCAATTTTCTCTTAACGGATATGATTTCGTAATGAATAACCGAGAAGACAGACCTGGGGGTGGGGTAGCGTTCTATATTTCACATGACTACGAGTATACGGTTTGTGATTATCTTAACTCCATGAACGCCACTGTAGAATCTCTATTTATTGAAATTAATATTCCTGGTAGTAAAAATATGATTATTGGTGTAGTTTATAGACCCCCAAACTCAAATACAAATGACTTTCTAACTTACCTTTCCCAAACAACAAATAATCCAGCTCTCGTTAATAAGGATGTAATATTTATAGGTGATTTTAACATTGATTTATTGAAACACAACAATATATCTCAAGATTTTCTTGAAACTTTTTTTTCGGCCTCCTTCTTGCCTCTGATTTCTAAACCAACTCGTGTAGTTAATGAAACTGCTACACTTATTGACAATATTTTCTGCAACATTCTCCCTCCTCCCGATTCTTTTATAATACTTTCTGACATGACGGACCATTTCCCGATTCTTACTCATTTTTCATTAAGACGACCAATTAGACCGATACACTCCCAACAACGAAGACGTAGACCTACGCACGAAAATACAGCCAGTCTAGGTGCTTCTTTGGATAATGTCGACTGGTCAGTTGTATACAATTCTGTAGATGTTAATGCGTCCTTTAACCTTTTTATGAATATAATAAATGAGAAATTAGACCTGCATATACCCTTAAAAAAAGATAAGCGTAATACATACAAAACGATTTCTAAGTCACCATGGATATCGCCATCTATCTTACGTTCGATTAATAGAAAAAATAACTTATTTTATAAATTCAAAATGAAAGGTACAGAACAATCAAAAATAAAATACACATCTTATAAGAATACACTTACTAAAATATTACGCATTGAAAAGAAAAATTACTTTGCGAGGCAGTTGGCTCTATATAAACACGACATGCAAAACACATGGAAGGTTCTAAAACAGACCATGAATCTCTCCAATAATAAATCAAGTATTTCCAAAATTAGATTTAATAATGTCATTGTTGATGATGGTGGCAACCTTTCAAATATTTTTAATAACCATTTCTCTTCCATTGGCGTAAATCTAGCTAAAGATATTCCTCCCGCGACGAAAAGTTTTTCGGACTTTCTCGGCCCGCCTAATCCAAATTCAATATTTTTTGCTCCAACATATAATCAAGAAGTTATTGATATAGTATCTGGTTTGAAAATTAAAAAAAGCCCTGGCTTTGATGAAATTAATAATTTTATTTTAAAATCCGTAATAAATTCTATTGTTTCCCCGCTGGTGCATATATTTAACCTTTCCTTAGAAAATGGTACAGTACCAAATCAAATGAAGATAGCCAAGGTAATTCCTTTATTTAAAAAAGGTGATAAGTTGGATGTCGGTAATTACCGACCTATTTCTCTTTTGTCCACATTTTCTAAGATCCTTGAAAGAATAGTATACGTCAGAACAGAAAAATTTTGTCAATGCATAATATTTTATCTGATGTTCAATTTGGGTTTCGCGACAAGCACAACACCACTCATGCCCTGATGAATTTTGTCAACAAAGTAGTCAATGCTCTAGACAAATCTAGTCACCTTGTGGGTATTTTCCTGGACTACTCCAAGGCCTTCGATACCATTAATCATGAAATCCTACTTAAAAAAATATCTCACTATGGTGTGCGAGGGAAGGCCTTGGAGTGGTTCAGGAGCTACCTACTTAACAGACAACAATACGTGTTTGTTAAAGATCATAACTCCAATTTGAAATATGTTAACTGTGGAGTCCCCCAGGGTAGCTTATTGGGCCCACTTCTTTTCACAATTTATATAAATGATTTCTGTAGATCATCCAAAATATTATCCCTTATCTTGTTTGCAGATGATTCGACCTTATTTTTTTCTCATCAGAATCCACAAACTTTAGTTGATGTTATTAATTCTGAACTTAATAATGTTACTGAGTGGATAAGAGCCAATCGATTATCTTTGAACCTTAACAAAACAAAATACATGTTATTTAGTAATTCCATAGACAAGTTACCGATGAACATTATATTTGATAATACCCCATTAGAAATGGTACCTTACACCAAATTTCTTGGAATAACAGTTGACAGTAAACTTTCTTGGAAAAATCATATTGAAAATATATCCAAAATAATTTCACGAAATATTTGTATTATTTATAGGCTAAAATTTCGCTTTCCCTCCACATCATTAATCATGCTCTACTCATCCTTAATCTTGCCTTATTTGAACTATGGGATTCTTATTTGGGGTGATACCCATCAATATTTATTAGATAAATTGTTGCTTTTGCAAAAGAAAGCACTTCGTATTATTCATAGTACATGTTTCCGTTCTCATACGGACCCACTTTTTCTAGAAAGTAAACTGTTGAAAGTCAAAGACCTGTATTTACTACAGTTAGGGCACTTCATGTATAGTTATAATAATAATGCACTTCCCCATATTTTTGATGCCATGTTCCCTAAAAATCAATTTTATCATAACTACCCCACGAGACACTCTGACGAACTTCACATCCCACTTTACAGAACTTTACTGGCCAAAAATACATTCCTATTCAACGGTCCTAAATTCTGGAACTCACTCGCTAATAATGTTAAAGACAGTGTCTCCTTGAATTCATTCAAACGTAAACTCAAACGTATCCTGCTTAATTCCTATAATTCTTCTCAACGGAACTAACACTTCATTATCTTGATTATAATCCTTACATTTTTCACTTTTATTTTATCTTTTTTCATCTATATTGTCCAGTCATATCCTTTGTTATTTCACCAGATCAAGCTGGTTCATGGTCAGCCCTTTCCCATTCTTAGTTTTACTCCTTTTTAAAAACTAGTTGTCTTGTACTGTCCTGTCTCTTGTTTTGTCTTGTCTTCTACGTCTTGTCATCCCCTCTCTCTGTTTTTTCCTGTCTTGCGCAACATATCCTTTACAACGAAGACCTCTTTGTGTGAAAAGCTTTGCATTTGTTCAGTTTTTATGTTTCCGTCAATATGATTTCTTTTTCTCTTTTTCTTTCCTGTAATACATGCATGTACGCATATAGTAAGTCGACTATAATTTCTTCTTTTCCAAGGGGGATCCACAATTTTACAAGCTTTGCTTTTTAGTGGATCCCCTCATTTCCATATCCATTTATGCTCTATATTATACTGTGTTTTTTTTTACGAAGTAAGAATGCCCTTCTGTAAAATTGTATTTGATTTATATTGTTTTATATTACTTTGTATTATGTTTTGAATGGAAATGAAATAAAAGAATTGAAAATTGAAAATTGAACATAAATTGGCACACCCCCAACAAAAGTTTATTTGGTGCTCCTTCATGTCAGGTCAATTTGGCGCCGCGCCCGCATGTGAATTTGGCGCCCCAGGTGAAACATCAAATTGGCGCCGAAAAGGTCGAAATTTAGTTTGGCGCCCCTCCCTAAGTTGAACACTCAACCACGTCTCTGTAACACCTATTATAGTCATATAGAGCAATTAAATTTTAAAGATGATAGTAACATATTTAGGTTTTCAAAGCTTTTAGACAGACTTCTTGCATTGCAATGCAAGAAGCTTAAGTAATGAGATTGTTGCTTCCCAGTAGGTGGGTTAAACTCATTCGGAACATGAATTTGGCGCCCTCGGAAAAACATCAAATTGGCGCCCAAAAGGTCGAACATCAATTCGGCGCCCCCTATGTTGAATATCAATTCGGCACCCCTATGAGACTTCGATTCGGCGCCCCTCCCCCTCCTTCCCTCTTCTTTTTTCCTTTTCTCTTTCTTTCCCCTTTATTCACTTTCTATTCTTTCTTTCCCTCCTTTGAGTCCCCCCTTTCTTCCTCTTTTTGGGGCACCGAGCGCCCCCCGCCCCGAATACGTGTATACCAACCCCCTGCTGGCTACCGGCTTATATAGTAATATGATAAAATATTATAGTGATATATTATATTGACATTATAGTGATATGATAAAATAATTTTGATTGGTGCATATATATTCTCTTTTTAATGAGGGCGCCGTTAAAATCCAACCAAGGCTGCTGTGTTGCAGGTGTTCTTTTATTCAATAATAACGGAGACAGAAATGTTTGAATATACCCGGAATAAACTTGGACAGAGTTCATGCTGATTAATATGAACCTACACGGGTTAAGATGGGTTTTGATTTTATGAATCTTTGTTGGCCCATGGCTATACAAAATAATAAAAATAAATATCACTGCAAGACCTTTAAAAATCACATGATATTGATCAGTCATGTGATTTTCGGCTCTACAAATAAACAAAGCGCATGCGCTACTTGCAACTCAGCACTCTATGATCCGACGAATTTGTCAACATGGCGAAGAAATATTATGGCATAAATCTGTCGAAACTGCTAATAATACAGAGTTTTACTCTGGTAATGTTCAGTGGAAGAATGAATACATCTGCATGCACCGTTGGAAACTTCAATCTTACAAGTATCCAAACGTGGTAAGTGATAGAAATCTACCGGTAGATGGCCGTCGTCGCGTCTTGTGCGATTAGAAGCATAAAACTGAACTGTAGTCCCACACGTAGAAAAATATGTGCAGTGTGTATATTTTTTCCTGTACTGAGACTCAAATTTTTTGTGTTTATGGTGTAAATTTGGACTACTTTAGGCGAGAATGTAAACATTTTTCTATTCATATGATCCATGGAGATTTAGCAGATAATTTCCTTGCCAGCACCAGTAAGTAGTGTCGAAAACAAGAAGTCTCTGACTCTGCAATGTTTTTTTTGGTTAACTCTTCTTGAGTTTTGTTTATATTTTAACTTGTCTTCTTAATTTGAGGTTTGAATCTGATCAATTTAAAAAGCCAGCAGGGGCTTGTTGGATGAAACAAAGGGTCTTTCGTAGAACCGTTTTATGTAAGAACGAGATATCGCTGTGTCACAAAGCTGATTTGGGCGATGCAAAGAATGGTCCTTGGGAAGATGCCTCCACTCATTCAATCATGAACAAGGCTAAAATATTAACTTGTTCTCAGTTATGTCTCCATGTGTGACAAAATAAGGGTGGCAATGTTTGGCTTATTTTCTCTTTTTCTTTGGGGCAAATGCATGATTTTTTTACACTGACAGTTTTCATTAGACCTGTTAATTCATACTGCTTGGCTCTTATTTAAATTTGATTCTTTATATAATTTTTTCTTAATTAAAAATAGAGATCAAAAATGAAAATTTTCTTGCCATATTACTTTCCACCAATAGAGGGCGTACACAAAAATATGCCCAAATTTCAAGTTTTTGAGTGCTCTGGTGAATACAAAAATTATTCCCACATTACTAATGATAAATAAATTAGAACTGTATGGAAATGAGTAATTTTGGTCACAAAAGTGATATTTAATGATTTTTTGAAGTGTGTGCTCGATACAGCATTGGCATACCATAGTCCTACCTGTAGATTCTCCACAGGCCAGATGGTAGCAGTGAACAAATGGATGCCTCCAGACATGTGCATGTCCTACGTAGGCATGATCTTTTTTGCACACCGCCCGCCACCATCGGCATTGAGAGAAAATGCGTTTACGGCAAGCCACACTAACATATCACCTTTAAACATTGTTAGGGGTCATTCAATTGCACTCTAATGCATTTTATCTGGGATAGCGAAAAGTTATTTTTATGTGGGGGCTGTCATTAATTTCACAGCAAAACATATGTCATTTTAACTTCTCCGGGGTCATCTAGGCCCATAAGGGGCCCCATATATTTTTAAAGATGTTTTCTTTTATTTTCTCACATTTTCCCCACCCCTTTTCCATTTTTTCTTAACCAAACTTGAAATATCGAAATGGGCGGCAATCTCTCTGACCCCTCATGCTTTATCATTAGATAAACAACATTAAAACAATTTTTTTTTCAAAAAGAAATTATGTCTGGTAAAGAAAACATGTTTGTATAACATTCAGAAGAAAAAAAATGCAATACAAAACTTAAGATGTTACTAAACATGCTAAATCATTTATCTATTTTCATTTCATTTTCATAATCATTATTATTATTTTTGCATCATGGGATAAATTACAATCAATAAAAATTGTTGAGTTTGTGCTAACTTAATTGAGATATGATGAATGAAACAAAAATAATCTGCAGTAACATAATAGCTGATTAAAATATAGTAGCCTACATCAATACTTAAAAAAGTAACCAAAGGTGAATATTTTGGATTTTAAGATCATTGTCAAAGTGTAAGTCCCTATTCCATGAAACTTAGGTTTGGTTCTAATAAATTAGCAAATGGATGCTTGATAATTCAGATCATTATTTCTGCAAAGATCAAGGGTCTTAGGGTCAATAAGTTTGAACTATGTTGTGGTATTGATGTCAAAAATTTTAACGAAAGATTAATATGATTCTGAACTTTCAACCTTGATAATGAAAAAGAAAAAATATACTTTGTCAAACTTTAAATTATCGGTGAATGGATGAGCATAATTCCAGTTCATTAGGCCATTGTGAAAGGTCATTCCAAATCAACTTTGAAAAATAGTATATGTTTACTTTTTTCAAAAGTACATGCATTTAATCAAATTCAATGAAGCTTACATCATGTGACAGTTCTCACTTATCAAATGTCATGCAATGAATTGATCTCATTTATTTTCTACATTGTAAATCATGGATATTAGTTATCCACATAAAGCATGTCACTGGATGTAAGTTATTTCAGATAACAAACTTGAATTATCAATATTTTGTCGTGAATTCAAAAGAAAGTGGTCTAGTCCTTCATTTTTTTTCATTTACTGAAGCTTGTATAAAATTGAATGCTTTTGTGTATTTCATGTGTGTATGTTTTCACATGAAATTAGATCAAAATTTTGTGTCCAAAATTCAATATATCATCAAGGTTATGGCCATAGCCAGGGCACATCACATAAAAAAAATTACAACTCAACTTGGAAGTAATAGAAAGTTTGTGGAAAAAACCATTGATGCCAATGAGATGGGCATAGAGAACTATCAACAAGACAACCACAGCCTATACCCTTGGTGGCTTTGGATCTTGGATGTATGAAAAAAAAAGTTTGATATTTCATTGTGACAAAGCAAGCAATTCATTGAATTTCTTGATGAACAAGACTGTCATAGATGCATTCCACTTATTGACAGATTGGTATAAATACAATTCTACATTTACATGTAGTGGGCCAATGTTATTGTTTGTTCAGTCTACTTTGATCCTACTTCACAACAATTTTTCACATGCCCCAACCCAAGGCTTGACTGATGTCCTCATTCTTTACATGTATGTGTTTTTGTTTCAATCATGTAAAATGGTTCTAAATGTTGATTTTCAATAAAAAAGGCCTCATAAGAATACTCCCAAGATGGGAGATTTCAAGTGCACCAGATGGTGAACAATATACAGTGAAAGTAATAAGAATGCATGAAGGAACGGAATTGGTGATTTTATGGGTTTTTAATTACTTGATTCTCAGTGTATGTCTTTATAGTGGGTTGTGTGCTGCTAGATTCAATGTAGACATACATGTATGCCCATTTTCTGAAGTCAGGTTTAAGCTAGACCATGGTATTATTTGTTACGATACTGCAACAAATAATGAAAAAAAAATTAAGATTTAAACTTGATTTTCTTTTTTTTTTATTACAGGAAATGTAACAATCATAAAACAAAACATAAATTAATATTGGTCTTACATGTACATCTAAAGTGTCTGTTCTGCTGTTATTCCAAAGTTATGATCCAGATAAAATCCCAGTTGGCTGGCGAAAATTCCTTAAATTAATGTTCACAAAGATGGCAATGATGAAATTGATGTTGAAGCACGATGAATAACAAGAGTCACTGTAACGAGTTGAAATGTCCGGAAAGACGATGTTGATGATGATTAACCAGTCAATTTCAGTACCGGTAATCCATGGGTTGAAAAGCGTTTATTAAAACAGGTTGATGATCTGAATGAGAACTCAGAATTCCTCTCAAAATAACTGCTAACAGTTCATTGATGGCGGGCAAATAATTCCACAGAAGATAATTATTCCAGGTGGAAATATATCTGCTCTGACATAAAGTCTGACATGAAACTCTAAGTTCTGATCTGATATGATGTTATGGTGGAATATACAGAGATACAAGCAAGTAATAACACAGTACAGTATGTTCTAGAACTTTCCAAAATGTTTTCCATTCAAATTAGCTTTTGTTTCCTGAAAAAATTGGTTTTGGTATCAAATTTGCTTTCGTTTCCTGGACAAGCCCCCAAAATTGTGGGGAGCCAAAAATTTAAGATTTTGTTAATATTGTATATTTATATGTTTTGCACTAATTTGCTTTCAAAATGAAGAATTCTTTTTCAAAATAATTCATTTATCATTCTCAGACAATTATGAACAATTTGAGTGCCATGTGAGTTTAATAAATTGGATGTGTATTGTTAGGGAATTATCCCTCAATTGGCTATTCAAAGTTAAAGTTTAAACCACAGCATTAAAACAGGGTTTAATTGTCTCTCCTGCGTAGCGGAGCGAGACATAGGTATCACTATTTCCGGTGTCGGCGGCGTCGTCAACAATTGTGTTGTACACCCAATAACTTTCTACAGCTTCGAGGTGGGATCACCAATTTCATACCAGAGGTCCATCTCCTGAAAGCACAGGTCAAGTTCGAATATGAGTTGAATTTGAATAAGGTCAAAGGTCAATGAACTTTCCATGACTGGCACTGTGCTATGTTGTACACCCAATAACTTTCTACAGCTTCGAGGTAGGATTGCCAAATTCATACATGAGGTCCATCTTTTGAAGGTGCAGGTCAAGTTCGAATGTGAGTCGAATTTGAATAAGGTCAAAGGTCATTGGTCAATGAACTTTCCATGACTGGCACTGTGCTGTGCTGTACATCCAATAACTTTCTATAGTTTCAAGATGGGATCGCCAAATTCGTACCAGAGGTCCATCTCCTGAAGGCACAGGTCAAGTTCGAATATGAGTCGAATTTGAATATAGGTTAAAGTTCAATGAACTTTTCATGACTGGCACTGTGCTGTGTTGTACACCCAATAACTTTCTATAGCTTCGAGGTGGGATCACCAAATTCATACCAGAGGTCCATCTCCTGAAGGCACAGGTCAAGTTCGAATATGAGTCGAATTTGAATAAGGTCAAAGGTCAATGAACTTTCCATGACTGGCACTGTGCTGTGTTGTACACCCAATAACTTTCTATAGCTTCGAGATGGGATCGCCAAATTCATACCAGAGGTCCATCTCCTGAAGGCACAGGTCAAGTTCGAATATGAGTCGAATTTGAATAAGGTTAAAGGTCAAAGGTCAATGAACTTTCCATGACTGGCACTGTGCTGTGTTGTACACCCAATAACTTTCTACAGCTTCGAGGTGGGATCACCAAATTCATACCAGAGGTCCATCTCCTGAAGGCACAGGTCAAGTTCGAATATGAGTCGAATTTGAATGAGGTCAAAGGTCAATGAACTTTCCATGACTGGCACTGTGCTGTGTTGTACACCCAATAACTTTCTACAGCTTCGAGGTAGGATTGCCAAATTCATACATGAGGTCCATCTTTTGAAGGTGCAGGTCAAGTTCGAATGTGAGTTGAATTTGATTAAGGTCAAAGGTCAATGAACTTTCCATGACAATAAGTTTGCCATAACACCTTAATAATTAATTCAATTTTACTATTTCACTCACATTATTATGAATTACATTCTTTTTCACTAACATTCATTTCCTTACTTCCATGGAAATCATTATAGCTTCATAGTATTAACAGCATTCTTAGTGTTATCTCATTTCCTAGGGATAAAGTAGGCCTATAGCATTATTGCATATACTGTCAGAACCACAATTCACCCCCTAAACTGCTGACAGCCTCGGAAGTCATATAGCATAGTTTTGACATACATTCTCTTCATGACTGCAATATGCAGGCGAGACAATGCTTGGCGTTTGCCTTGTTTTACTCTGAGTTCACTATTAAGTTCAGAATACGAGCCATAGTGTTTTCAGTAAAAAGTGATAGATCTGCAGGATGAATTGTGTCCACAGGTTTGAAGCAATAGGGCTTACATGTATGTAGGTTGCATTCAGTTAAATTGTGGAGTAGAAGAATCTAAAGGCAGACTTGTATGAAAATCATGGACTGTGTATTTGACACTGTTCTCTTTACACTTTCTAAAACTAGTTTACTGGAAACGGGTTCAGGAAACCAGTTTGGAAGATCGCTTTGCTAGCATTCCCATTTGATGACATGATAGTGGTTTTCAAAATCACTTCACATAAAGCGATCTGGAAATGCTCTCAGTGGGGGGACATGTTTCGCAGGAAATTCAAAACTGCAGCATACATGAAGGCATTCTACACCTGTCGTGTGCGAAGATCACTTCCCAAAGAACGGTTGTGTCCTCACGCTAAAACCAGTTTAACGAGGCAGAGCGATCTTGAAAACTACATCGTGGGGTGGTTTTCTGAACCGGTTGGAAGATCGCTAAAACTGTTCTCATTGCACGTTAAACTAGTTTTAGGAAGGTAGTGAGAACGGTGTCTATGTTTCATGAAATGTTCTCCAGGTAAAGTTTGTTATAGTATTTATAGCAAAGAAAAAAAGAGGAAATAAATTGCTGGTTGTTTCTCTTTTTCTATCACCATGTTGAGGTGTCAGGGATTTTGACCTTTCTCTTGTTATGAATAAATTATTACAGTTATCATTTGTTTTGAAAGTAAACGAAAAATGCATTGCCGATAATGACAATGATTACAGCGATGCAAGTAATGAAAGTAATGCAGGAAATTGTATTGAAAGAGTTGCTTTGTTTTTTTTAAGTGATGACGCTGTTTATCCATTTAACATGCATTGACATTAACACATTTGAATAAGATAATGACGCTTGTCTTTCACTATAAACAATATACTGTACAATCAGACATAACTCCTCATTCAGGAAGAAACCAATTTTTAAGGAACAAAGGTTTTGTAAGAATAATAGAATGAAAATTGATTATGAACAAAGCTGTGAAAAAAATAGATAAATTTCAATCAGGATGTAATCTAAGGAATTGGGAAATTACCTAATTGATTCTTACTTGAACTTGAAGTACTCACAGCATAACAAAAAAGTCAATTAGTGACCATTCTAGTGCTTAAAGGACAAGTCCACCCCAACAAAAACTTGATTTGAATAAAAAGAGAAAAATTCAACAAGCATAACACTGAAAATTTCATCAAAATCGGATGTAAAATAAGAAAGTTATGACATTTCAAAATTTCGCTTCATTTCACAAAAACAGTTATATGAATGAGCCAGCTACATCCAAATGAGAGAGTCGATGATGTCATTCACTCACTATTTTTTTTTTATTGTTTGAAATATGAAATATTTTGATTTTCTCGTCATTGTCATGTGAAATGAATTTTCATTCCTCCCTGAACACGTGGAATTCCATTATTTTAACATTTTGTGCTTCAGGCAAGGAGGTCCTAATCGTCAAATTCGTAAAAATTGAAATATTGTATAATTCAAACAATAAAAAACAAAAGAAATAGTGAGTGAGTGACATCATCAACTCTCTCATTTGGATGTAACTGGCTAGTTCATGTAACTATTTTGTTAAAAATAAGCGAAACTTTGAAATGTCATAACTTTCTTATTTTACATCCGATTTTGATGAAATCTTCAGCATTGTGCTTGTCTGATTTTTCTCTATTGATTCAAATCAACATTTTTCTGAGGTGGACTTGACCTTTAATGTAGCTCATTGTCCAAAATAAAAGTGTATGGTGCACAATTTTTCATTCATCTTGGAGAATAGTCATCTGCATCAATTACATATTGGATCGCCGGAGAAAGGAAACTTTCAAGCTCGGAGTTAGAAATGCCGATAATTGTATAGGTAGATTTTATTCAATCTGCATAATCAGAAAAGAAATGAAAAAACATCATAAGTATTCTGCAAGTGCAAAATAGACTTATTTTGTCAATAACACTATCAGACTCACTTTGTTTACGATTCGAGTACCTGAATCTAATTATCATTCAACATTCACGACTTGCTCATTATGATAGCTAATTTTGTGTATTTAAACTGATTTATGTTCATATGTAACACTTTATCATAATTCCTTGCTATGTTGTCATTTAAAATGAATTTGTTCAAACTAAAATCAAGTCTCCATTGACTAATTATTTGTGTACTGAAACTCTCTTAAAAGAAATAGTTCCTTTCGTATAAATATAAACATTCTTCAAACGAATTCAGTATCTCAGATGACTATATAATTATTCATGAGTCTGATAAGCAGAAAAATAGGGGTTATTTTATGTAAAGTATCTCATTTGCTCTCAAAGTATTATCTAATCTATTCTCAATATTCCTAAATGGTTTTGTCTTTATCAAATCATATGAGAGTTGATAAGCTACAACTAAAATCACTCCCATGCTTTGCACATATCAAATAAACTGTCAGCTACATCACCACCATCATGGTTTATGAATTAATGCAAAAATGTTTAAGCTAAACATCAATTTCTCCTGATAAGTCATAAGACTTCTTTATCTAAACTTTGTTCTCAGAATCTATATTAAACTAACATCCATTCACAAAATACGGTTTGTTTACATCTCTTACGCCCTCTACGTCTTCATACGCTACTATACTCATTAGCATAATTTGCCCGATTTACTTTCATTGACACGTAAGCACCCTTACGCTAAACTGACCTTGACTTTCTATGAAATGAACTAAAAATAATTTCCCTTTTTTCATTAACTAAACAAAATATCATTCTTTCTAAGACATATACAGATACAATGAGTATTAATTATGCAAACTTACTTCTTGTTCGGCATTCTATCTGCTTCAGTTTGGGGTAATTTTTTGGTTATTCTGAGACATATCGAAGAAAAACATTCATGTTTTCAACCTTTCGGCAAGTGCGCTGACCTCATACGGTCAATTTGAAAAGTCAAATCTGAAAGGAAAAATCTAAAGAAAAAAGGTTTGCTCGGCAAACCACATATTATGTCATATTTTTTTATATAATGAATTTAAACCTTTTAAATTTGATTTAGTGTAATTCATTTTTATTGTCATTTTGCCAGACTTCTGATACATGTAACATAATTGAATAGAATAGCGCATTGGAAAAAGTACTTATTATATCATATTGGGGACACAAATCGCAAATACATCAGAAACAGACATAATATGTCCCAACTCTGACAATTTGTAAGTTTAAACTATCAATTATTAAAAGTATACATATGATGCAAAAATATACATGATATAGAGTATTTATATTGTGCACATATCCACCTTGTTACATGTAGGTGCTCAAGGCGCTCCTATTTTACCCGGCTAAGCTAGGCGTTCATAGCGCACACAGCTTTTTAAGGAATTACTTCGTACCGGTACCCATTTACCTCACCTGGGTTGAGTGCAGCACATTGTGGATCAGTTTCTTGCTGAAGGAAATTACGCCATGGCTGGGATTCGAACCCATGACCCTCTGTTTCAAAGTCCGAAGACTAATCCACTGGGCCACAATGCTCCACTTCATAATCATAAAGTTAATTCTAGTGTACATTACATTTTCCCAAATATTCCCATATCAACTGGAATACTCATATATTCTTTATACCTTATATTTATTATACACGTACATGTATATTGTGTGATAAATACGTGGGATTTCAGTAAGAGCTGTGTAAAAACACTGTATCGTGTATGTACATGTACGTAATCTGTAAACCAATAATCTCCAGGACATCTGAGGATTTCCTGCCTTCTTAATATCCAAAAAAATCAGTTTAATTCTCGGCTTTTCTGACTAAGCCAGTAAGCCACTCTACATGTACAGGGAGAAAGAGGATTTTACTTTGTTGTAAATTCAGCTTTGTCCATGATTTAATGTCGAAAGAGAGTAATGTGTGGAGTCTTACTTCATAGATCTTACTATCAGATGATAAGATGGATAAGAATACACGTAGCTCTTTGTGAAAGAGATTTGCTTTTGCTGTTACTTTTTTCCTGAATGTAAAGCAGTTTCACATGGAGTATGAATAGAAAGAGAAACAAATGTGCTGAACAAATGATAGAACTTCTAGTGCAGTACTTGCACATTGTTCTTCCTGAAACAAAAATTGTCAAAGCCCATAGATCACTTTCTGGTAATTGGCAATGCAATGAATAATATGGGTATTGTACATGTACGGGCTAAACCATGTACATGTAGGTTCAATTTATGTATTGAGTTAAGGAGACCTACTTGTATATTTTCTACTATAGATAACCCTTACCATTATTAAAGGATTATTGGATTTATGGATGAAGTTGGGAATTGCCACAACTTATAATCCTTCATTCTGTAAAGTTTGAAATTCCGAGCTTCATGACAAGAATTTTTATGTATTTTTTTCTATTAAGTGTACATATAAGAATGCATGTATGGCTTTTCTATTTGAATGTAGGATGAAAGAGCATTAAATGTCTTGCCAACAGACATACTTGCCGTGGCTGGGGATCGAACCCCAGACTCTCATACAGTTGAGGCCAGAATATTCATACACCCAGGAAATTCAAAGAAAAGTTGACACTTGCGAAATATCATAAAATTTATTGTATGTTATAAAATATTTGTGCTATCATGACGAATTTGATGTCAAACAAATGAGTATGTCCTGCCCCTTCATCACATTGCTTTGTCATCAGGAGTTGAAAACTATATAGGTGTTATTTTTTCCCCAAAGAATCTTCATATTTTAGAAAAATTAAAAATAAAAACTTGACGACAACATTGCACATTTTGTGCTATTTTCTTCTAACCGCAAACATTTCAGATAAATCTTTTTTGTTCAGTGGTGACATATCATGATAGAAAATGTAATATAAATCATAGATTTGACATTTATATATTTCTATGAAACGATGTTTGAAAATATAATAACGAACAATAGAATACTTTTGGCACAAATAATTCCTTTTTTGTCTTCAAAGAAAGTTTCACCTGAAATATACTTTAATCCCAACGAAATCCCAGTCATGTGAAAGAGCTTGATACACTCTATCATTTGATACCAAATTCGTCACGGTAGTACTAATATTTCTGAAGATAAAGTACCTTTAGATTTTACTTTGTTTGGCAAGCGAACAAATTCCACTGAATTTCATGGGTGCGGGTAAAATTTTGGTCTCAATTGTAAGTCTAGTCAGGTGCCATACACTTGTTCATGGCAGTGACGGCATCCTAACGGTATTGGTAATGTAGCGACAGGATTACTGGGGCAAAAGTGATTCTATCGGAATACCTAAATGTACATACACATGTGTATGAGGCATCATTTGATAATTCAAATGATTACAGTCACAGTGTATGCAATAATGTAATTGTTGTAGGTACATGTAGCATAGAATGTTCATATGGATCACACCTGTACTACTATGAAAAAATTATCAATGGTTCTACAGATTGTTATTTTGTAGGATGATCTCGAGTCACAAATGTCAGTTATAATATTTTGCGTAATATTTCAATTGTTTCTTAACCAATTATGCTCAAACAATGTCACATGTGATTTTAAATTTAGGATCTTACATTAATATCATTTTCAAGCAAGCTGACAAAGTAGTTAATTAGATTAAATGTCATCTCTCCCATGAGTGACCCATAACATTAATGGTGGCTATAATGTAATGTAGCAAGAATGAATAAAACAAAGATGCTGTTCTTAAACTGCAAGTCTGGTGTTCATACAAAAAGTACCTGGTGTGTGCATAAACTTTGGGTTTGATTATACACTGTAATAATGATTCTATACATGTATCTGATTTAAAGAAGAGAGTATTTCTTTCTCAACTGATTTTCTGGTGAACATATATTTTGTGATGTTTGAATCATTTCCACAAGCCAAGAGAAAATTAATATTTTTGCTTTTAAATATGGTTATACAAGCCTAGCAGTAAACATGAAGCATAGTCTCTGAATAATTGATATTATTTGTGTTTGCTGGTCTTAACAAACTCTTCTTTTTATAAACATCTTCAGGGAGACATGGACAGCTAAGACAGCAGTAGACGGTACAGGAAGCACTTTCTTCTTGAATCTATGTGAGAATGTTGGTCCTTCGAATCCTGGCTCTACAGTATGTGATGCCACTGTCTCATCCTGCCTGAAACAAGGGGACACTTTCACAAACATCGGAAGCCACAATGACACCCTTCAGCTTACAACCAATGAAAACACGGGAGGATTCCGTCTTGACTACAGGGGAAGCGATTGCAACGGGACAGAGAAGTACCAGACCACTGTTGACTTCAAGTGTGGCACCACATTGGTAGGTTTTATCATTTGTTTGTTTTATTTACTTGTTGAAATATATTTATTCAGGAAAACACAAGATCAGTATAAAACACTGATTGAATCAAGGTCCTGAAAAGGTTAAAAAGGTAGATCAAAATTCAAAAATTAAAACTGATATATGAATACAAACAGCTGCATATACATGTAATAAGCTTGTTACTTGTTACTGCTCATAACTACCATGTGTTGGATTGAACTTGCCATTTAATACTATTTAGGTCCAAATTCGTTCAGACCTTAAAATGTTATTTTTGTATGTTTATTGTGCTTTAAAATGACTGGTCAGTAAGATAATGGCAAATCTACATGAAATACAAGTATTTCAAGAGAAGAATCATTAATGACTGGAAAAGTTTGTCTGAAAATATGATAGTTAAATATTTCAAAAAAATAGACAAATCATGGCAAAACACTTCAGCTTCCAGTAACTTCTCACACAAGCGTATGAAGAAGTCATTTTCAGTATTACATTAACCCTTCAAGGAGTGATCAGTAATTACATGCTCTCGCTGTCATTCCATACCAGACGATGATGATGATGTTATGACATTCTCTAATCATGAGAATAATAATTTTCATGGTGGGCCATCAGTTATTTTTATAATCCATATCTTGACGGCATTTCAATCAAAACCTAGTGCACCAATTATAAATAAATGAAAAATCTTAGTTGGAAAAAGATCTGATACATGTATATTGCACTATTCATACTAAATTTTTCTAAAACGTGAATTTCAAACCGTTAAGGATCATAGTTATGGAAATCATAACTATGGAAATACGATTCAAAAGTAAGATTTTCCCAATTTCTTGCTTGAATGGATTAGTCTTTAAAACAACAATTCGTCCCAATCGTTTCAGACTGCAATGATTTTTTAAAAACTTTTCCCCTTGCCCAGAGATGGTGCCAAGCTATTGCACCATTTCAGATTGAGGGGCATACATGTACATGTAAATAACTATGATATTGCATTGGCAGGGTTCACCAAATTTCTTGGAGAAGTCCGGGTGCACATACTTCTTTGAATGGTACAGTACGGTTGCATGCAGCAGTGTGAACGGACCCGCGCTCAATGAGGTGCCGTGCTCTCTCTATGATTCTAAAGGAAAGAAACGTGACCTTTCACCCCTGATCAAACTAAAGGGAGGATACCTAGTAGAGTCTCCTGATGCTGATGATCTCTATATCAATGTGTGCAGGGATATCACTGCAGGTATTGTATGGTTTGCAGTATAATCATCTCTCTGAATCATCCCTAAATTCCAGTTGTCGTGATGGTTACAAAATGAATTAGGATAGAAATCAACAAAATAACCATCTAAATGATTGCATGTGTAATTAGAAATTATATGCTAGATAATTCTAAAAGAAAATGAGTACCTAAGTAACAATTTGCATGCTATCCTTTTTTGTGATTTGTACGTTACTTTATTGCATAATATCTGCAGTGCTCATTTTGGCAATTTCGCATGGCAAACAAAACATAAATGTCAAAGATAAAATTGGTCAATTCCTTTTAATATTTTTATCAAAAAAAACCAACACTGATATGGATGCCTCATGGGGTTAATTTATCCTTTGTGAATACCTTTTAAAGGCTTCGAAGTTGTATGGCCATGGTCTCAATAAAATAACATCACACTCTTTTCTCTTTGTTATCAGATGCCACTGGTCCAACAGTACGTTGCCCGGCCGGTTCAGCAGGCTGTCTGGTCAAGAAGGGTCTCTCCATGAGCATGGGAAAGCCTCACCTCAAGCTGGAGAGGCTCTCTGATGATGAACTCAAGCTTCACTATGAGGGAAGGACAGTCCTAGACTCCTGTAATGGGTTTGTACCCACTATGACCATAGTCTTCATGTGCCCGAGGGATCAGGGAAGGTTTGCTGCGGTAAGTGGTTCACAAATAACTTGAAATGGTGGGTGTTTTATAAAGTTGCTTGTACAGTTAGGCATGACTTGATAGTGTTCTTAGGTGCTATGTAAGCTTCACATTGATAACTTCACTATGAGGGAAGGACAGTCCCAGACTCTTGTAATGGGTTTGTATCAACTATGACCATAGTCTTCATGTGCCCGAGGGATCAAGGAAGGTTTGCTGCGGTGAGTGATTAAACAGAATTTGGACTGGTGGGTTTAATAAGGTGTTTGTAAAGTTAGGCATGACTTGAAGATTTTTGATTAGGTGCTAAGTAAGCTTCACTGTTAGGGAATGACAGTCCTAGACTCCTGTAATGAGTTTGTACACACTATGACCATAGTCAATCATAATTGAACTTGGGCCTATAACACAAAGTTTAGCGATTAATCATATGATTGTTTAATATTTTTTATTGCATATAATTAATGTAATCAATAATAAAATTTGGCCATACGATCAAGCACTAAGCTCTGTTTAACAGGGCTTGGTTAGTCTTCTTGTTTGTCAGGAAATTTGATAATTTTAAACAACCCTACCACCCTTTAAAATAACTTTCCAAAGCTCTATGTATGAGATGAAATTAGAAACAGATCATTGGCGGATCCGGGATGGGGGGGAGGGAGGGGGGGCACAGCCGGCCCATACCCCCCCATTTGAGGGGCACAATTAAAATTTGTAATGTAATAATGCCCTTCCTTTTAAATTGAAAACCTTTTTTCGTTGCTTGACAAATTTTTTGTGGACGAAATCCCCTTAAGTTTTGGTTAAAACCCTTATTTTATTTTTTTGCTTGTCAAATTTTTCCTCACGAGAATGTGCCCCCCCTTTCGAAAAAAAATCCTGGATCCCCTGAAACAGATAGGTTTATCAAATGATATGTTTTAATACAGTTAAAAGTTTTAAAATGGCTGTCTTTCTAATTGAATGACAAGTCCACCCCAACAAATAATTGATTTGAATAAAAAGAGAAAAATCCCACAATCATAACACCGAAAATTTCCTCTAAATCGGATGTAAAATAAGAAAGTTATGATATTTTAAAGTTTCGCTTAATTTCACAAAACAGTTATACGCACATCCTGGTTGGTATGCAAATGGGGAGACTGATGACATCATCCACTCTCTATTTCTTTCGTAGTTTATCTCATTGTCAAGTGAAACAGTGATTAATTCCTCCCTGAACATGTGGAATTAGCACTGTATGATTCAGTCAAGTCGGTCCCTATGATCAAATCTGTAAAAAATGAAATTTTGTATAATTCAAACAATAAAAAACAAAAGAAATAGTGAGTGATGGACACCATCAACTGACTCATTGGCATGTCACTGAATTGTGCAAATCATTGTTATCGGAAGAATAAGAGAAACTGTAAAATGCCATAACTTTCTTATTTTACATCCGATTTTGATGAAATTTTCAGTGTTAGGCTAGTTGGATTTTTCTCTATTTATTCAAATCAATATTTTGCTGGGGTGGACCTGACCTTTAAATTTTGTTTGAAAGTTTACATTAATTTTTTGAGGACTGACACTTTTTGGGATTGCTGCTTGGGCAAAACTGAGGATATAAATGGTAAATGTTGAAGAAAGTGATAATATGAATGCAATTACATGAACAAGTACATGATGTTTAACAATTTTGTTGAACTTTGGTTCACAACAGAAAAAACAGAAAATAACGAAGAGTTACCTCAAAATTTTCGGCTGCTAATTGCAACCTTCCGATGTGACCCGATTTGACCTTTGTGACGTAATGGGCGATGATCGGGTCGTAGACATTCGGAAGCTTGTTCAACAAAATCATTATCTTTTACCAACACAGATGAACTTTCATGATTGTACATGGTGTTTAATTGGATAGTCTTCCATATAACATGTTACAGTGTGTTAAATTTGATACAGAGCTAAGATTTAAACATATGTATACAAGTTTCATCCATATATATAATGATCTTTGTACACACATTTAATGTAACTAGAAGCCACAATCTTTTATAAATAAATTATTATTTATATCACATCCTGTAGTTTAGACTTGGTTTCAAAAGGTTATTTGTCTTGGTTTACTTCTATATTTGTGTTATTTTGTATTAAAGTGAGTATAACACAACAGAAATTGTTTCTGTTGTGTGATGTGTAGCAACATTGTAAGACGATACCTTTAAAAAACTTTCAACATACCATTCAGTTTCAGGAAATTAATTTAGTTTTGAAATACACTAAGAATCATGTGTTTATCATGTAGGCTACCAACTTCAATCAATAGTTTTGCTTTATATACACTTCTCTGATTTGTTTACTTTTAAATTTCGAAGGTTTTTGGAAAAAAGTTTTTTTATATTTAAGTGTCAATGGCATAATTTTGTGTACCACTGTTTTATGTTAATTTGCCAAAGTTTTTTTTGGGCAAATTTTATTTGCAATTGGCCTCTGGTTTGTAAATAATAAAACTAATTTTGTCTACAAAAATCATTCACACTGCTTGGATTGAGATTAAAGCTAAATGATAGTACTTAGTTGCAGTAAAAAACTAGTTTCACGAGAAAGTCTGTAAAACCAAGTATGACTATACCATCATGGATCTAGATCTGGTACAGGTACATAAACTGAACTTTGTAAAATTATAAAATCTAAGCTGAAATATGATCACACTGAAGATCGCCAACACAGATAAGCACACGTGGGACAGTATCATTATTGCTGGAATAAAGACCTGACGGAAGTGACCAAATCCGCGCTTATTATGCTTATTTTTCAGCAATTACACAATTTCTTCCAGAATCCTTTGGCACATATTTTTTATTCATACAAACACTTGGGTGGTCATTATATTAGATTCTGTAAAAATTCATTTTGAGATCATTACCAGAACTGGAATTTATCTTTAAATTGCCCAAAGTTTATTCATAGTGTATAGTGTAATAAATAATGTACATGTAGTGTACAATGCATGTGTAAATGTTAGTTTTATATTATATACATGTATATTTTGGGAGTCTGCACCTTAAGACAGATGGAGTATATGGCATCATCGCCGTTGTCATCATCATCATCATGCCACTTTAATCATCATCATCATCATCAACAACAACATTATCATCATCATTCACTGGAAAGGATTTGTGTAGTGACCCAAGAAAAATTAGATCATCATCATCATCATCATCATCATCATCATCATCATCATCATCATCATCATCATCATCATCATCATCACCATCATCATCATCATCATCATCATCACCACCATCATCACCATCATCATCATCATCACTATCATCATCATCATCATCATCATCATCATCATCATCATCATCATCATTATTGTAGAGTGCATAAGTATTGTTTTTGTCACCTACCATTTTTATAGGAGTTAGCAAAGAATTCAATATCCAAAGTTTCCATTGTCCCCCATTTTTCTTTCGCAGACTCGCGGCCCGATTCAATTGTCAAGTACCAACTGCCAGTACCAGATCCAATGGCAGACGGAGTATGCTTGTGAGGTTGATATGCTTACTACAGACACATGTGCCTTCAACTCGCCCACGCATGGCATCGACTTTGACCTTTCACCTCTCACAAAACCAGGTCAGTCAGAGAAATATTACAATACCAATATGATTGGCATGAATTGATATAGTGGATTTTTTTTATACACAGGCACATTTTCTACATGTAGACTCCAGTTTCATTCAGATTCTGGTATGAAGTTTAATTGTTGATAACTAATTGTTACACAAATCTCTGGCTGTATTGGCGCAATTCATTTGCTAATTTGACTCTGAAATCAGTAGATCACAAAACAATAGCACAGAGAAGTACAGAATGAACACACCAAGATCCTTAAACATGAATTTAAAGCTGTAGACTTTTGGGTGATTTTAAGGTCGGTTTTAGCTTTTGATGTTGGTGTAGCCTGTAGGGCCAAGTTTAACATTTTAATTAAGGATGGCATTAATGAAAATCATGCTTGTAATAGCAGAGTCCGGTCACGCCAACACCAAACTTGAAATCCTTCATTGGAGGATTCCAAATCCGGTGTTGAATGTTTGGTGTTGAAGTTGGGTCAGTGTTTACATCAGCACAGCACCAAAATAAAAATATGACTGGTAGGACAAGCCTCACTTGGTGTTTAAATATGTGATTTGGAAAAAAAATTAAACTTGCATAAGGTGACTGCTAGGGATGGGCGGTCTGCAATCTGATTGTGTGCTTTCAACACCAACACCAAACTTGAAATCACCAATAGTGTACATGTATGTTTGCTTACGTTCGTTGTCACATCTACAACATAAGTTTGAAAACAAGCTTTCCTATGAAGGTATCTTTAATGGGAATTAATTTTTTTGACAATAATTATTATTGACTTTCTCTTTTACTGTTTCTTGTCACAGATGGTGATTTCTACCTGATGACTACTGACAGCTATTACTACTACATCAATATATGTGCTGATTTGATAGATTTTAAAGTTTGTGAGGGTATGGCAGTATGCCAAGTAGACCGTGGTTCCAGTGCAGTGTCCGGTGTCTCAGCAGGGCAGAATAGTAGTCATGAATTAAGGTAGGATAGTGCTCTATTTACTTGGATGTTGAGATTTGAAGCTAGCTTATGAGCCAATCTTGAATCATGATGCAATTTGCATCATGATTTTTTCCATTTTTTAGATTTTGAAACTGACAGAATTTGAAACAGACATGTACATTGTGTTTAATCAATACAGTGTATATGACTCAATGTCAACGTATGCATTTATTCATTGACTGTACATTATGTCGTTCATGATAATAAAATATTTCATGTGTCTATTCCAATCTGATAATCTTATTTATGTTACCGGTATGTTGATATTTTTTGTTCTTTTCTCTGTAAGGGTATAGCTTGCTTGACAAGCACTAACTTTTTGAGGTGCTTCCCTTTTTTGAACCCTTTCACATTTTATATTGTCACATCTGAAATAAATGAATTGAATTGAACTGAACATAAAGGGTATATTTGAGAGAATGGTGATGCTATGATAGCAATTCTTTTCAAGGTGAGATTACTACTGATAGACAGTGCTTGTACTGCTGCAGGTGGTAGCCTGTTTCAATATTGACCGAAAAGCAAGGGACCTCTTTCTGATATTTGTCTTTCAACTTTGGGGTGTTTTTTTTTTTGTTGCTTTTTTTCAGTTACCGGTACTTCAATATAATTTATTGTATGGGAACCGTTTTGGCCCCAAATCACCAATCGAAAATGGAACAGAATTGAGGCTTCCTTACTAGCCTGCATTTATTAAATTCTGGTCCCTAGATGGATGGACTGAGAATAGATAGATAAATATTCTTATTAAAAGATAAACAGGTCATTTGATTGAAAATATGAAAATAGTGTTGATAATAATGATGATAATGACCGCTGTGTTGGCTCAGTTGCAAACCTCGGCCGCATCAGACCAAAAGACGTTAAAAGATGGGAGTTGCTGCTGCCCTGTTTGGCGTTCAACAATTAAAGGGATAGAGCCTCGTCGATCTGGCGCTGCACAGCGGCTGTTGGGCCCACGATCAATTGGGCAAAGCAAATTTTCGAGGTATTTCATTTCATGTCTATTTTGAACACAAAATTATGGATTTTCATTTTCATGTGTAATTTTACTGTATATATGTTTTACTCCCAGGTATTCTGATGGAGAATTAACTCTGATCTACAAAGGTGGGGCTGTGTGCAATCATAACAAGTTCCAGAGGACCTCAGTAATCTCATTCCAGTGTAATCAAACAAGTGGTTAGTACAGAGCTTAGGTGTCCTGGGGCCCGTTGCAGGAAGAGTTGCGTTTAAACGCAAGCCAAAAAAATCAATCGCAAGTCCCAAATGCGCGCTTTTGATTGGTTGAAAATCAAGTTGCGCATGATTTTTAGACTTGCGATTGATTGCAACTCTTTCTGCAACGGGCCCCAGTACTTCCAGTGACAATTATCAATAATATTACTGATATACATGTAGTAATTCTTGCTTATACATGTGCTTATTTTATTTCAATAATGGAACACAATTACTTTGGCTTTAGCAGAGCGGCTGTTACGCAATCTGCATTTCAAGGAGTAAATTCCTGCCAGGTTTTGATTTTCCTTACCTGGGTTAAGAGCAACCTAATATGGAAGAAAATTATTGTTTGGAGGACAATTTGAATTCATGACCCTCTGATTGTGAGGTTAAATAGTACAGCTACACCATGACATCATGTACATAACACGCTTTCTTATTCATTTCATTATATGTGACAAGGTATTTTTTCATGCAATTTATTTTGCTCCTTACCAAGTCAATTCAGTTGGATTTTTTAGCTTTCATTGAAAGTAAGGATACATGAAGTTTAATTTTTCTGCATAATTATGCTATGGTTAAGGTTCAAAATTGTCCACACAACACAACAGCATTGTTATTAAAAGAAGATTCACAACAAAGCTGCAGCCTTTCAAAATCAATTTTTACCTCTCTCCCATGGTTGTAAGACAAATTTTGGACATCTTTGTAAGTAGCAAATTTATGAACTTATTTTCTTATTTGTAAATGATATTTATATGCAGTTTCTCTGCATGTACTGAACATTTTTTGAGCAATGTGGGGGTGTCGTGGTCTTGTGGTTAAGGCTCTTGTCTTTCAATCTGAAGGACATGGGTTCGATTCCAAGCCATGGTGTGTTTTCATTCAGCAAGAAATTTACCCACATTGTGGTGTACTCAACCCAGGTGAAGTAAATGGGTACCTGCAGGAAGTAATTCCTCAAAGAGCTGTGCGCTCAAGAATCAGTAGACTAGCCTAGCCGGGGTGATATAGGAGCGCCTTGAGCACCTATTAAGGTGGATATGTGCGCTATACAAATCCTATATTTTTTAAAAATTTTTATATTATCCAGATCCTGGTCAACCAGAATTTGTGACAGAGACAGAGTGCACCTATTTCTTCCAATGGCAGACCAAGTATGCCTGCATGGCTGAGGCTCCCTCCCAAACCACCTGCAGACTGGCCAATGGCAAACAGCGTTATGACCTTTCACCCTTGACCAGAACATCCGGTTCTAACTGGCTCGTACTGGATGGGAGGCATTCCCACCCAGAGGCGACAGAGAGCGAGTATTTCATCAATATCTGCTCTGAGGTTGTTGAAGGGGATACTGCCTCCGAGGGATGTCCGCAAGGCTCTTCTGCGTGTGTTGTAGGTGAGGCTCTTGATCTAGTCTTTCTGAATCATCTATTTATGATTACCTAGATCCCCTTGACAAACAGGCATTCATACGGGTCATTGGCAGCTTCGTTGAAGTGTTTATGAATAATTCCTCAAGTTCTTTATTAGCATAAAACAAATGCAATTACATATTTTTTTGGTTTAAATAGGACAGAAAAAACTTCTACAAGAACATACTAAAATGAGTATAGTCAAGATTGTTTTATCTGCCACGTCTCTATAGCAACCATCTGCCTATAGTGGCTACTTAAACCGATTCCCATGGAGGCTGATTGTATGTATAAGAACCTGTCTATAGCAGCCAACTCCCTTTAAAAGCTGCATTTTGTTTCTCCATTGTATGGTCACCATAGACAGGTCTCACTGTATATACATTAAACTAAAGCTTACCATTATCTCTTTTTGACAGATACTGTTGGCACCACAAGAACAGGTAAAAACCTGGGAAGATACTTGACATCTCCAATGTGGCAAAATGATCTTATCACCATGAGCTACACCGATGGCGATATCTGCAAAGGCAGCACTAAGAAACAAACAGATATCACGTTCCTTTGCAGTCCTGGTGAGTAGTATGGACATGCATTGAGGCCCTATAACATAAAGGCTAGTAATCGATCACAGGCTGATTAAGCATACGCAATAATCAATGCAGTCAATCATAGAAATCACTTCTGGTGATCGGTTGCTAAGCCCTATGTTACAGGGCTCGATTCTTTGCAAACTGGGGGAGATTTATTGTTTTTTTAGAAGTCTCCTGGAGCCCATAGAGGACTTAGAACTGGGGCCCGTTTCATAAAACATTTGCCGCAGCGGCAACTCCCATTTTCAGCGGCAAATCTGTGTTTCTGCGGCAAATCTCAAAACAGCGGCAAGTTTCCGTTTCATAAAACTTTGCCGCAGATACTTTCAGCGGCAAATGACAATTTCTGCGGCAATATTTGACGCAGCTACTTGAGCTGCGTCAAATATTTGCCGCAGATACTTTCAGCGGCAAATGACAATTTCTGCGGAAATATTTGACGCAGCTATTTGAGTTGCGTCAAATATTGCAGCAGAAACAGCTTTTTTATCAAAATATCAACAATTTTGAGGGCCTAACAGCCATATTGCTAAATTTTTTGATGATTTTGATTTGATAAATTGCTTTGTCATTCTAAATAGAAAATACAGGTATTTTTACTAATTGACAAATAAAAAGTAGATATTTATTGAATCATCATTCATTCCTATTAAAGTCACATTTATTTCAATAAATAGATACATATAGGAACATCCATTGTGTTCCTGCAAAATTTACACTTTCAAAAAAACTTTTCTTTATCCTGTAAAAGAATGAATAAATGATGTCTCATTTTGTAAAAGATTGGCTTTTGAGTTTCAATTAGATTCATTTCATTAGTGCTGTTTTTGCTGATGTGTTTGTTGAAACTCGAGTAGAAGATGTGGTTGCTGTTAACGCTCCCGGAGGGGTTGTTGGACATCTTGATGTTGTTGAGATTGCCAGTGTGGTTTTTGCATCTCCTGCAGAAATTGTGGGAAGCTTGTTGGTTGTTGGTCAATGTAGTCGTTACATCTCCCGTGTGTTTGCTGCTGTTTTTGCTCCTGCTACTGATCATGTGATTGAAGTACCTGAAATAGTAATTAATTTATAATGCATATAAGCAAGATACTAAAGTTATTTCTAATTTCACTTTCACTGTTAACCCTTAATAGATACCTTTTGATACTTTGCAAGATTTATCCAAATGGACAAGATCCTCAGGCACCTCCGGGATGACCTACCAGAATAGCCTCACCTAGTAAGGTGTATTAACAGGATTTTGTACTCATTACATTCAGTTGATTTTGCATGAACTCAATTCTTCAAATGAATGTAAAGGGTCTACCAGTAAAAAAAAAATTGTGAGCTTCTTCGGGTAATCTTTCTGAGTCCTTTTACTCCTTTACTGAAAAATTAATACCGGTAATTAAAAACATGATGAAGTGAGTTTGACAGTAATTTGACATGTTACATCTTAGGTGGTAGTGGTGTGGGTCAATCATTATAGAAATGCAGAATATTCATGTACATGCAGGTTGTGTACATGTACCAATTTGGCAAGAGAAAGCAAGTCACATTATCTACCAATGATTGATATTGGTTTGTTACTTTTGCAGCTGAAAAAAAATTCATCAACACCTCAAACTAAAAGTTTAATTCTAAAATTTGGATTCTTGACAAAGAGCAAATCAAGACGACAAAAATCATTCAAATTGTTATCATGTGACTTCCTTCCTATGCCAAAATGAATCAGAATTATAAATAAGTTTAACTTACTGTTAAATCACATTTCTAGGCTCTTTATCTGGCTCTCCAAACCCTTCAGTCATTGATTTTGGCATGGCTTTCTGATACCATCTTGTGTCTTTCTTGAACTGTGGACAAAGCCTCACCTGAAGGAATAAATTAAACTGAAATTTTCAAAAAATGTTTGGCACTATAATTTATTTTCTCACATGTGACTACTAGGTTTTTGTCAGGGGGGGGGTAAGGGGGTCAAGATGGTTTAATATGATGAACAAAAATGCAACAGTAAATAATATATAAGGAATCTCTGGTTGAGAAACGTCACTTCATGCAATTATTCCTCATAATTTATCTTGCACACACATATACACATAGTGAGGATGGGTGATGGAGAGAGAGAGCGAGCATTGTCATTGTACATGCAAAAAGTATTAAATCCATCACTGGCATATAGATGGGGGGGCCAAGAAAAAAAAAAGAAAAGAAAGAAAGAGAACAGGAAAGGGTGAAATAGAGAAGTATTTACTGAACATTATTACGTCAAAATCTTTCCAAATATTTTATTTCTGTATCAAAAAGTTCAAAAAATTTGCTCACTCCCTTCGTCCTCTCGCATCTTTGGAGAACTTTTGTTCCATCCGCCATATTTAGCCCTCTCAAAATATTTGGCTCATAACGCCACTCCATTGTAAGAATTTTGTTTGCTTATCTAACCCTAATAAGACTGCCAGGGTATTTTGGAGGCAGGAAAGATGGGTGGAAGGGGGGTGGGGGCCCTCAAGATTGACAGTTAATTGCGCAATTGTGAAGGAATGCAAAATGCCAGCCACAGATGAAAAAATTGTATATTTGATCATTCTAAAATTATTTAAAATTATTTTCAATTAATATATTTTACTAAATCATCCATGAAATTAGAATTTGGCTGGAAATTTATAAACAAACCCCTTGAAGTTTTATTTTGTTTAGAAACATAAAAATCAATTTTTTTTTTTCCTTTCTGAAGTATTTTTTTTTTTTTTACTTTTTTTATATTGTTGACAAAATTTTCTGATCATAATCACCATGAAATTAATTGATTTTAATCAGTAAAAATAATTATTAACCGGTATGATGCAATTATGAATTTTGGCTAGAAACCGAATTTCCATTGGATTTGTTCATGAAATCACATTTTAAAGCAATTCTGACATGTGCTTACACAACGTTGCGTAATTTCAGGACCGGTTACCCATGTGTCAAAAATTTTGTCTGAAAACTCCTGAATCTTTAAAAAAAGGCATATAATCACGCGGCACCATCTTTCACGTTGTTGATTAATCGTGAAAATTTTTGGGCCCCCACCACCTTTATAGGGTTAAATCAGATTGCAAATCATGATGGGTTTTACTGATATTCATTCTGCAACCCATATTTCAAAGCCTATTACCTGTGGTAGTTTGTTAGTCTCTGCATTTCTACAACTGTGGACAAATATTCTGCTAGAAGTTCTTTAGATGGGCCCTTGGCAATTTTCTTATTGTAGGAGACCGGCAAGCCCTGGCTTTGAAGTTCCTGGTCTATCCTCCAGCTGCAATATCTGGTCAGTTGAGGACTTGGGGGCTTTGTGTCAGGAGTGGTCTTGGTAGTGGCGGTGGCAATGGTGATGGCAGTGGCAGAAGCAGACTTGGTGGTGGTGGCATTAGCAGCACTGATGGTGGTGGCAGCAGTGGTGGTGGTGACTGCAATTGCAGCATTGTTGATGGTGGTATATGCCTTATCACAACCAACATTAGCTCCTGCTGCCACGCTGCTGGTCTCCATCTATTATGTTTTAAGTAGAATAAACATTTGATTATTAACACATCAACTTCAGAACACTAGCATATTGATAATAAAACTTGTAGATATAGCAGTCAAAGCATAAAATGAACTTCCACAGAAGAGTACTTGCACCTTCCTCTAATAGAATTTCAGACCACCTTGAGGATGTTATGCTCAAAGCAAGGTTCTTATTTGACAACATTGGTCAGAGGAACATGGATTTAAATGTCAGAATACAAGAACTGGTATCATTGGTTGATCAATCATACTGTATAATAACCCATTTAGATATATTTTGACCAATTATTTCTTGTTGAAACACATGTCTTTGTTATCAATCTTGTAGGGTATAGAGTGCATGCTGATGCTATAGTTATCAGTGTTGTATACCGAGGCTGGCCTCGGGACCAGAATTTGCATCCTCGAAGCCTGATGTCTCGGCCTCGGTCGCTCTGTCTTGATATTTCAGCTACGAGGCTTGACAAATGCGGTCATTTCCAGCACATAAATTGTGTCCATCATCAACGTAATATGCAATTTCTAATGCACACATTATTAGATCTAGATTCCCCCCCCTCTATAGATTATATATACGGTAATATATTTTGCCTGTTTATTTATTCTATTTTCAATATTTTTATTTCATTTATTCATTTATTTTTTTCTTGAGGGGGGGGTCAATGGTCAATTGAATTCAACAAAAAACATGCAAATAATGCTCTAAATAGCCCTTTATTCCCTTCATTTTTGTTAATTTGAGCCCGCTAAATGTGCATCCGCCGGGTCGAGCTAGTGCTTATCTTGTTGCCAGAGTCGAATTCTACAAGTTCGGATAGGTGGTTTCCCTGGCTAGACCGTCGGGATATCCCTGGGGGCCCCTTGAAAAAATACTTTTTTTAATTAAACAGTGCTCTAAATAGCCCTTTATTCCCTTTAAATTTTGTTATTTGAGCCCCCTAAATGTGCATGCGCCAGGTCAAGCTAGTGCTTATCTTGTTGCCCCAGTCGAGTTCTACAAGTTAAGATAGGTGGTTACCCTGGCTAGGCCGTTGGGATATCCCTTGGGGCCCCTTGAAAAAATACTTTTTTTAATTAAACAGTGCTCTAAATAGCCCTTTATTCCCTTTAAATTTTGTTATTTGAGCCCCCTAAATGTGCATGCGCCGGGTCAAGCTAGTGCTTATCTTGTTGCCCCAGTCGAGTTCTGCAAGTTAGGACACGTGATTACCCCGGCTAGGCCGTCGGAATACCCTTCAGGCCTCTCAACAAAAAAAAAATTCATACCCTTTTATTCACTGACTTTTGTCCCCTGAAAGTCCTCGTATTAGGGCAAGCCAGTGATTTTATGGTTGCCCGAGACATGCTGCACCTTTTAAACCCCCTAGCTAGCTTTCAAAACCCCTAATTTTAGAATATTGAATATCCGTCCAACTTCACACGCGTTTGAATATCGAACCTGAATGTCAAACCAACTTCACAGTTTGAATATCGAATATCCATCCAACTTCCTGCCGGTCCAATTTTTGCTCACAGCTTTCAAAAAAAATAATTTTGCCTTTTTTATTACTGTCTGGCCACCAAACTTTTTTATACTCGCAAGCCCCCCCCCCCTCCTCAAAATTATAAGAAAAACAATCCCTCACAGTTACAGAGTAAATGTTTGTGTTAGTTACCCCCCCCAAAAAAAAAAAAACATGCCCAAGCCGAGGCCAAACTTGAGCGTGAACACCAATCGAAATTCCCATTCATGATTCTCGAGACTTGACTGTATTTTTGTCGCCCACAACAACCCAAGCCACAAAAAATAAAGGCTCACTCTCACACAGCTGTTCACATATCGCACTGAATTAGGTAATTAAAGACTGAAGTCAGAAAGAAAGACAGATGCAACTCTCAGAGTCAAGACAGAGTCGCAATGCCGCTCATTCGAGCTCCACCCCACACACACCAACACTACTACGCGGAAGCTCCGGGATAGCGACCACTCGGCATCTCGATGATGCCTCCACGATATCCCCGGGCAAAATGCATGTTTACCTCGTAGAAAACGGTGGAAATATGATATGTATTATCAATGTCATTCTTTCGGAAGTGATTTATTTATTACTTTATCAAATGATGTAATAATTATATAAATACGATAAGTAGAAAGTACTTACATCTCCGATTCAAATTTTCCGTAAATTCTGTCACCATCAAAATTTTCTCGCAGACGACGTGTGTGAAGAAAAAAACCGGCTGTTAGCTGCATATCAGGCTCGTTCACGAACTATTTTTCATTTAATTATTTTTATTTACGATAACAATTTGTCATTGCTTTTATGAAACGGATATTTGCAACTATGACAAGTTGCCATTGCAATAACAAGATTTGCCATAGATATGGGAGATGTTACAGTTGCAAGTCAAAAGTTTTATGAAACGGGCCCCTGATGTAACTTTGCAATTATGGCAGCTACCATGGTAACATGGCTCAGCAGCCAATCAAAATCAAGGTTTCCATGGTAATTGCCATAATGGCAAAGTTACATCAGTTGTAACTCTTTATGAAACCGGCCCCTGGTTTGCAAAAGAACAGAAGGGAAGCACTTCATGGAGCCTTCTGCCAATGATAATAAGCTACTGAAGTACGTGCATCTGATTCCACAAAAGAAAATTTGTCATTGAATGATCACTTACTAGATGTTTGATGAATTTTCTGCGGGTCCATCTTAAAAATAGTTGCAATTGATTCAAACTGAAATTCTTGTTCATTTTAGATTTTGTAATGACTTTGGAATTGAAAGCAGTCTCATTTTGAGATTGATTTGAGTTTGATTTATGTATTTCAACTCTTTGTCGGAAGGGGCCCTGATGCTAATTTTGTAAAATCCTTAAGAACAAAAAAATTCCATATTCCAAGCGTGAGATGGCTGAATTATATCTAAATATTGTCCTATCATTCTGGTTATTTATTCACAAAATCTTAGGTACTTTAGATAACTAAAGTTCTCAAATTACACTTGTTGGAAGTTTACATTTTCTGTACAACCAATCAATTAAAAAAAATCTGATTTCTTCTGTTCTTTTTTTCAAACACACACATATATTTTAAATTTGATAATGATTATATGATACACTTCCTTGATTCTCGTCAGGTGACTTGGAGAGCGCCCCCATCCTGGTGCGTAAATCAGAAGATGAATGTCAGTATGACATGGAGTGGCATACAGCAGCTGCTTGTCCTTTGGCTAGTAAATGGGGAACAGACTGTAGGGTGTTTGATGATGATGCAGGTTAGTCTACCTTTGTTTCATACCATACCTTAGAAATCAAACCTTATACAAATTTGTACATATGGGACTGTACACACACCAACTTACAGGTAGTGTCATTTGAATACATACAGTACTTGAAAATGAATCTGAATCATGGTAAGAACTTGCAATCATGATATTCCCCAAATTTATGCTTAGTGGTAGGTGACGGTAACATTGATGATGACTATGATGATAATGTTGATGATGATGGTCATGATGAAACTATTCATTATTTGCTATTATCAGTTTGAATGTTTCTTTGTCATATATTTTTCAAAAGATATGTTGATGTGAGCATTAAAAAAAGACAGTTATTCAAAGTGTTTTCCCTTTTGTAACCTCTAAACTTTCCAATGATGTTAATTGCTATTTATCATTATTGCATTTGTTGTTAGTAGGTGTACTTACCTTGATATCTCTATATTTTGTTACTTTTTTTTACATCTTTTCTTTTTTCAGGTGTGTCTTTTGATCTGAGTCCACTCTCTAAACCAGACGGGCATTACAATATTTCTGCTGGAGAGTATGATTACTACATCAATGTCTGCAGTGATATTAAACTGAGTCCTTGTAATGATGCAAGTCATACCTTACCTCATGCAGCAGCTTGCCAGGCCAGGAAAGATGGGTAGGTTTCTCTGCAATATGCTGTTATTAGTGGGACAGGAAGAGTTGTAATCTAGGTCAAGAAATTTCTAGTTAGAAGTTTCCCTTTCCAGAAGCATAAAATATGAAATGAGATTGTTTATGTAATTTTTCTCATCCTCATGCATGCTACTATGATAAACTTTGTTATTATTCATTTGTAAGGGAGTAAATGATTGATAAGTTGCGAAAATTGACATCTGCATGTCCAAGGGGCTGGGGTCCATTGCAGAAAATAAAAATCAGAAGCACACCTTGCCTACATGCACTTGTTTTTTTATTAGTCCTAAGCCAACATCTATCAGGGGAAAAAAAACTTAAGCATGTCAGAAAAGTGCTTGTTAACCCTAATCTGTTGGAGTTGTGAAAGGGGCTTCCAAAGTTGGTCATGTGCCTGTAAAAACAATTTAGTTACTATATTATGGTATGTCTTGCACACAATGACAATGGTTGCAAAGAGTTTCATGTCAAATCGTCAAAGTATACTAAGTTTTGACCTGCATCTTTTAAAACTCTTGATTTAATTAAACACTTTCTATATAAGAGTTTTGTAGTTGATGATTATCAAAAGTGATTGTATTTTCTTTTTAATTATTAAAGACTGCTCAAAATACAGATTGTCAAGTCAGAGGAACTATAGAGGGAAGGAAGCACATATAAAACCCATTTGGTGATACCTTATTATCTTTTTGTTCTAGGAGTGGTACATCCTACATCCTTGGGCAGACCAACACATCACTGGGCTACTTTGATGGTATCATCAAGCTGACATACCTCAACGGCAAACCTTACAACTCAAACAATGGACCTGGCAAACCAAGAATGGTATGAAAATAATTTTCATGGTACTTTATAAATAATTGCATTTATATAGTGCTTTATCAATCTATGACTGTTCAAAGCGCTTCACAATTATTATTACCCGGTCACTGGATTAATAGCATTTCAAGCAGCCTGTTAGGCGCACACTTGCTAAACCAACCACAATGACGGTTGTTTCCTACCGGTACCCAATTAGCACCTGGGTGAGAGTGGCAATGTGTGGATTGACGCCTTGCCAAAGGGCACTAGGCCATGGTGGGATTCGAACACACGACCCTCTGATTACAAGGTGAGAGTCAGAACCGCTACACCACTGCGCTTCCACGATGTAGAGTTGAGTGGTAATCTGTTGCTTCTTACTGATGAACTTTGATAATTAGCTGTGAAAGCTTGTGTGAGAAACAAGAATCCAACTCGATGCATATTTTGTTATTCATGATATGTAAATGTAAGTATATCAGAAGAGAATATGCATTTTACAACTTTATGTAGTAATAAACCTTAGTGTTTCTTGGGGGGAGGGGGATAAATAATGTCATGAACAGGTAAAACCCTGTGAAAGTTTTACCAGAGCACAAGAACTATCAGTTTTTAAGAGTGAACTAGTCTTTAACTATCATGACCTTTTGCCAAATCAGTTTTGGCTAGGCATGTTCTGCTAAGGCAATGTTTATATAAATTTTTAATTTCTTCTCTTCCCCTCTAGACTGAGATTGCCTTCCTATGTGACGCTGATGCAGGTGTGGGAACACCACAGTTCTTCCAGGAGAACAATGCCACTTATTTCTTCCGATGGAACACCAAGTATGCCTGCCCCCAGCAGCCCATTGAGTGTGTGGTGACGGATGAATCCAACAGCGGGCAATATGACCTTTCAAGGTGAGGATATTCCTGGTTCCTTAATCGTGATTTGTCCCTTGGGGCAGAGACGTCATTCTGTGGACTTTTGCTTGATTTTTGGCCATGACAACATTACATTTCAGGATTTTTCTGGGCTTTATATTATACAGCACTTAAGGGACTTAAAATATGTTCTTGCTTCTTTTCTGACCCAGTGAGTAAAACCTACTGGCATCCCTGCATGTTAATCCAACCCCAACCATGTCTTGTGGATGTAGTCAAGCACATGAGTTTTGGTCAGTTGATATTCCTGTACATTATGCCAGATTATTTGTCCATCTATTTTCTGCCTTCCCAATCCCCCTTTAGGACTTTACACTGGGTAGTAATGTTTGAGAAACCAATTATATAAAAGACAAAATGATACAGCTAGTTTGAATAGAATTTATATTCCTGAATTACTCAAATTATGAACTGTCATAGAACATTTATGGAAATAGGATATTATTTTGTGCTTTGGAAATGAATTCAAATATGTTATGTCAAAATATATCCTCTGTCTAAATTTTGCAAATCATGCCCCTTTACAGTCTTTCAAAAGCTTTAGAAGAGGAGAACTGGTCGTTTGTTGATGAGAGGGATGCAGCGAATCGTAAGAAGTATTACATCAATGTCTGCAGACCCATCAATCCTATTAAGCTATGTGGCGCCTTTGCTGGAGTGTGTCAGACAGGATTTACTCAGACAGATGTGAGTATGTCATTTAGATTGCCACTTGATCTTTAACTACTTGGGCGACTATCCATTTGGCTTCATCCCACATGGTAAAATCCTAGTTGTTTACAACTAGTTCGTCTACTAACCATCAGGGCCCTGTTGTACAAAGAGTTACGATTGATGCGATCAATCGCAACTATGGACGGCCAGCAATGTCAACATCTATCATGCATGTTTGTTCAAAATATTTTCTAGCTGTGATGTATATTCCTGCATTCATTGTTTTCTTGAAAATTCACTGCGCTTCTCTTTGTATAAAAAGGACATTGTGCAAATTTTTTTGTAGAAAAAATTGTGAAACTGATGGATTTCCATGGAGTTATGATTGATCCGATCAATCATAAGTCTTTGTACAACAGGGCCCTGGTCTAATTGTCATTTAGCCTATTTACCGTGTAATCTAATTTCCAGTTAAGCTCTACCCGTTTCATCTAATATCCACTTGGATATTGATCTAACCCCCTTACTCTACGTAATTAGATGAACTGTTAATGAACCAAATTTTTATTTGACAGAGTAAATCTAATTACCTGGCCTTGTGGGAATTAGACCATTCGGGCATTAGGTATTTGCAAATATTTTTGAATCATGTACCAAGAATCAATTCATGAAAGTGAGATACACATATGTAGTTTTTGTCAATGTTGAGACCTCAGCATAGCTTATTAAGTCTGGGAATGTACAGGGGAATCCCTAATCAGTACATTATTCTGTTTTTTCTTTTTCTTTTCCATCTTTACAGCAACAAATAACTGAAACTGAATCGATAGCAAACTTGGGTATACCCGTATCACCACCTACGATTGAGAGCAGCGGCCATCTTTTGTTGACGTATGAAAATGGAAGCGAGTGTGGACCAAACAAAAGGATTACCAGTCATATACACTTTGCATGTAATAAAGGAACACTGGTGGGTAGTAATAATACCAACATGCTTATATAGCGCATATCACTGCCAAATGCTTCCCTATGCGCTTCATTGGATATTATTACCCTGGCTTTAGCCCCGCAGCCATTTACAGTGCGGTGGCATTTCAAGGAATAAATTCCTGCCAGGTACCCACTTACCTCACCTGGGTCGAGTGCAGCACAAGGTGGACGAATTACTTGCTGAAGGAAATTACACCATGGCTGGGATTCGAACCCACGACCCTCTGTTTCAAAAAGTCCGAAATCTAATCCACTAGGCCACAACGCTCCACATTCTTTACATTAATACATTCTTTAGTTTGATTACTAAACACTCTTTCATATCTATTTCTTTCAAATGGCCAAAATAAACATATTCCTTTCAATAGTTTTTGAGGATATTTTGTAACAAGGATTGATTAATGCAATACACCTGCCTATAGGACAAAGGGGGAGCATTAAAGGGGAAGTTCACCCTGACAAAAAGTTTATTGTAAAAATAGAAAAATAATAAAAGATTATTGCCGAAGATTTAAGAAAAATCCATCAAAGAACAAAAAAGTTATTAGGATTTTAATTATTTGATTTGTAACGTCATATGCGAGAAGTTTTCCTATTTATCAGTCTTGAGGGTACCTCTTCAAATAGTAAGGATAATGAAATCACATCTACATGTAAGGTTCATTGTTATTTGTTATTACAATGTCCATTGACTGGTCATTTCTATGCACAAGTATTCTTAAAGTTTGATTTTCTTTGACAAATTTTGATGTAGTTCAAATCATGCACTCAAGTATCAAATCCATAAGTAGATATTGTAATTAAAAGTGTGAAACTTGTTAGCTGCACGTGAATTGCATTTTTACGACATGTCACGTCCTATCCAGAGACATTTTAATTTTAGTTGTACTTTTTTTGAAGGTAATGAGTTGAAGCACATGTACATGCAGTCCTTGAAATGGGTATGGTGCAATAATGACACACCTTTTTAATTTGATTAAAACTGTGATAAGAAAGGAGTAATGACATATGTTTCTTGCTTTTTATTCCACCTCTGATTTATACAGGCTAGCACCCCTCGCTTGCTGGAAGTAGTAGATTCCTGCACATACAGTTTCCTATGGGAGACAGAGGCGGCCTGTCCCATTGGCGTGTCAACGGGGGAGAATTGCACAGTGAGGGACTCAAATTCAGATTATGTCTTTAATCTTCAGCGGCTCATCAAAGAAGACGGATATCAAGTATTTGGTCCAGACAACCAAGTATTCAAGGTATATGTATCTATTAGTGTAAACCACAAGGGGAGGGGGGTGAATATACAGTAGCTCAATATTTGCCCACAACTCCTGTATGCATTTGATGGTGTATGAAGTATCATTAAAGCTCAAGTCCACCTCAGAAAATTGTTGATTTGACTCAATAGAGAAAAATCAGACGAGCACAATGCTGAAAATTTCATCAAACTCGGATGTAAAATAAGCAAGTTATGACATTTCAAAGTTTCGCTTATTTTCAACAAAAAAGTTATATGAACGAGCCAGATACATCCAAATGAGAGAGTCGATGATGTCACTCACTTAACTATTTCTTTTGTTTTTTATTGTTTGAATTCTACAATATTTCAATTTTTTGAATTTGATGATTAGGACCTCCTTGCCTGAAGCACAAAATGTTAAAATAATGGAATTCCACATGTTCAGAGAGGAATGAAACTTCATTTCACATGACAATGACGAGAAAATCAAAATATTTCATATAATAAAATACAAAAGAAATAGTGAGTTAGTGATGTCATCAGTTCCCTCATTTGCATACCGACCGAGATGTGCATATAACTGTTTTGTGAAATGAAGCGAAACTTTAAAATGTCATAACTTTCTTATTTTACATCCGATTTTGATGAAATTTTCAGTGTTATGCTTGTTGAATTTTTCTCATCTTATTCAAATCAAGTTTTTGTTGGGTTGGACTTGTCCTTCAAGTTTGACGGGTTTCAATGTTTTGTTCTGTTATTCAAGTATTCAATGTGGATGAGTATGCCACATAAAGGGATGAATCCTCAAAGAGACGTTGAATAGGGGGTAGTTTTCTCTTTCCGCCCACACCAAAAGTGTTTGTATACAGAGAATGATAATGAGAATAAGAAGAAGGAGATGGAGGGAGAGGAGGAGGAGAAGAACTGAGTGTGAAAACTCTTTTGGAATGCTCCTCAGGGAGTGGAGAAAGTGCATACATCCAATGACTTGGGTAACGTCTTAGGCACTATATAAAAGTGGAATGTTATTATATAAGAATACTACAAGACCAATATACTAATAAAAATTGATATCTTTCAGATAAACGTCTGCAAAGGTGTCCCAACATGCCCTGCTGGTTCAGGGTCATGTCTCACATCCACCTTGTCGCTAGGCAACGCATCAGCCACACCCATCTTCTCTGATGAGGGCCTGCTAACGCTAGAGTACACCGGAGGAACCTTTGATCCAGAGACAGGTAAGTCTACCATCCACTTCCATTAATTGTTTTCTGAACTTGTGTTCATTTTGAATTTTTATCTAAAGTTGTTTAACTATGGAAAGCCAAGTGTGACATTAATATCATTCATAATATAATAAGATTCAATTTGTCTGCCTGTTTGTTAGTCACATCATTCATAATAGTCTTGGAATAATTTTTTTTTAAACAAGTGCACACCTAGTTACCAATAATGCATATAGCATTTTATAATGCATAATGCATATAGCTTTGCTCACGGGCATATGTGCCGTGGCCGGGGATCGAACCCTGGACTTTCCATGTATAGCCAGTCGCCTTAGACCACTCGGCCACGGCACCTCTACGTCTTGGAATAATGACGAAAATAGTTTCCTTCACCGTGAAAGCATGATGAAGAGCCAAATGAAGACAAAAATTTTTTATTTGATTTGGCTTCCATAGTTTAATTGCAAAATTAGACAATGAAATTATCTAAACTAGACATCAGTATATGGCCATTGTATATATGAAATGCTGTATTCTTACAATGTTTGGTGGTGGGTGAGCATCGAGTTATGCTGGTCTCAAATACTAATATAAGTACCAGTATTTTACTTATCCAATCTGCTGCATCGACACACCTTTATCCCTGAATATCTCTGATTATTTTCAGCTAAGAACCCCTCAACGGTGATATCCTTCCTGTGTCGTCGCAACGCCTCACTAGCTTCCGCGAGCCCAGTCTTCGTCAGGAAAGAGGGCTCTCGTTACATCTTTAACTTTGAGACGCCGCTCGCCTGTCTCCCAGAGTCTGTGGATTGCCTTATATCCGATAGGAATGGAAACCAGTATGACCTTTCACCTCTTGCAAAGGATTCTGGGAACTGGGAGGCGGTGGACACAAGGCCGAACCACCATGGGTTAAGCTATCATATTAATGTCTGCAGGCCGATCAACAAGGGGGATCCTGCAACTAGTTCATGCCCAGGTAACATGTTCAAACAGAATGGACCTCAAATTATGGCACAATATAAATTTATTCATAGATAACATTAAATATGAAATTGAAGAAGAAGCTGAAATCACAATAAACATGTGGTGTATGATTTTGAAATATAATATGATAGCATATATGCTGATATTTTCAGTTATATTTGTATTGGATCAGTTAGTTTATTTTATCTAAATTGTCAGTGTGTTTTAAGATGGCTGTATAAGATAAAAAACAAATCTTGACCATAGAAAGAAGGGATAAAAACACTTTTAAAACACTTATATATAGATGAAATGAAATGTAGCATTTATTAAGTGTTTGGTTGTAAAAAAAAAACTTAGTACAATACTACAGTATGAATATAACTGGTAAATTATTGAAATAAAACCCATGAAAAGTGCCTCAACTTGGTTTTCTTTTAGGTTTCTTTTTATTACATTCATTTAAAGTAAATAATTCCAAGAGCGAACAGGCGAACAGGCACTGTTCAAAGAGTCTCGGGCATACAATACATTAGTGGCTTTAAAACATGTTTGTCAACTCTCTTTCCCCCTCCTAAGGTGGACCAATTGGTGCGTGTCAGATCAGTGAGAGTGATAATAGTGCATTCAACATGGGTTACGTCCAAGCCATGCCCGAAGCGGCAGTAGATGGAACCCTTAGTCTGCGATATGTGAACGGTGACATCTGTCACGGCAAGTACCATCGCAGCACACGCATCAACTTTGAATGCTCGGATACACCTGTGAGTATGATGAACGATTAAAATAGACATAATAATGCTCAGTTCTTGTATAGCGCATCACACATTGCATAGCATGTTCCTATGCACTTAAAGAAGAAATAGTGTAAGGTAAGAATAAAGTAATCAAGATATTTATATTGGACCATTAGTTCAAAGTTGGTATCTTATGCATTGAATAGATATGTTTTAAGGGATCTCCTGAATGTACATAAATCACTTTGATATCTCATTGAATTAGGTAAAGCATTCCAGAGGACAGCAGAGGCATGAGTAAAAGCACGCTCACCATATGACTTTGTAAAGATAGAGGGAACATTTATTTAGCATTGCTGTTCTATAACTTTTCTATTCTGCCAGCTATTCCTTTTTTCCAGGAGTTACCCCATTTTAAAATTCTTTATCACCCAAAAGGAGGAGTACTCCATTTTTCCATTTATTGAAGTTAAAAAGTAAATCAGCCCAAATATGTATTTGTGTGGTAGGGTATGGATGTGTGTAAGAGTAATATAGTGTTTCAACACTAGTAATTTCTCAATCGTTAATTACAAGATTGCTAAACATGTCTTGATTAAAAAAAGTGAGGAAGACACACCTGACATCTAGCAGAAAAATTCGAGCCGCGCGATGAGGACTCATTTCTTTTTTCATTTTCAAATGTTGGCAAGCCTACAAAAAGTGATTTTCACCAAATAATTTTTTTGGAACCAGTCATATTGAAGAATATTCAGTAGTTATAACCAATGGTGAATGAAAATCTCGAATATTGGTTTCACAAAATGCTCCCCAGAGGCATGCATTACTCTTATATTTGCTCCAGCTTCTGTTGCAAGCATTGAATGCATTCAAGAAAATTTGAAATTTGCCAGGTACCCATTCACCTCACGTGGGGCGAGTGCAGCATACGTGTGGCACTGCTGCACAGTGTGCTTTAATTTCTTGCTGAATGAAATTCACACTATGGCTATGATTTTAACACCATTCTTTTGGATCTTTGATGATCATTAAATTTGTTAGCTGGATATGGAGAAAAATTTAGGTGGATGGGCGGTTTATTTCAAATTGGTCTAATGCCAATCTGTCTAATTACCAATTTGTATATTATCATTTGTTTGTCCACTACTATCCACATGGTCTGATTGCAATTAGGTCCATGCACCATTTCGTTTAATAACCAGTTAATCCAATAGCCTTAAAGTCGATTGAACATTTGGTCTAATTGGATTAAGTGATAATTGGGGGAAATGAACGAAAAGAAAATGGGTATTAGACCAACTGGTTTTGGATGAAATGGTCACAGATGAACTGGTTATTAGACAAAGTAATTATTTGACCCAATGGCTGTTAGACGACATGTTGGATGGACTGGCATTAGACTAAATGAAGGTAGACCATATGATGATTGGACGAGTTGGCAATAGAAGAATCGGCAGTTTACCGGATGGGCTGGGTACAAAAAAAATTGATAAATCAAGGAATCACACATTTGTTTCTTTCCTTAATTACCCTGTATTATGTTCTGTAGGGGTCACCTGTGTTCCAGACTGAGTCATCAGAGTGTGAGTACATCTTCTCTTGGGAAACACCTGCAGCTTGTCCATTAGAGGTTAGTATCAGTATAGGGTGATAAATTGATCACCAGTCTACTTCTATACTTCTTGTGTTTGGAGCTGGAATGGTATTGCATGTATATTTGGAGTCTCGGAAAGTCTCCACATTCGGTTTGGTGCATTGTAAATCATATTTATTGATATAATTACTTAGTACATTTACCTTGTTTGATACCTACAAAGATAATAATTATTATACTTGCTTATATAGTGCTTAATACTTACTTTGTCAGAAGTCTCTAAGCGCTCTACAGTATATGCAGCATAATTACCCTGGCTTTAGCAGTGCAGCTGTTATGCGTGCTGCGTTTCAAGGAATAAATTCCTGCCAGGTACCCATTTACCTCACCTGGGTTGAGTGCAGCACATTGTGGATCAATTTCTTGCTGAAGATTACGCCATGGTTGGGATTCGAACCCACAACCCTCATAATATATAAGATAATATGTATCTTATGCTCAATCGTATCTTTTAACCACATGGCTTGTCATTTATTTCATATAAAGATTCCCTTTTTTTCAAATAAGCCAGTTTGTAGTTAAAAAATAATAATCCGCTTTTATATAGCGCTTAATCCATCGGAACGACGTGTCTAAGCGCTTTACAGATATATTATTACCCCGGTCATCGGATTCAATCAGTCATTCCCGCACACAATGAGTGCACATCCTCCACTCCCTGGGGAGTATTCCAGTCAGTCGCCAGTGAGGCGCACACAGTACTGGACAAGCTATTATGACTTTCACATCCTACCGGGTACCCATTTAGCACCTGGGTCGAGAGTGGCAAAGTGTGGATTTACGCCTTGCCAAAGGACGCCAGACCGCGGTGGGATTCGAACACACGACGCTCTGTTTACAAGGCGAGAGTCAGAACCACTACACCACGGCTCCTCCATTCTTTGCATGATCAGCAGAAAGTCATTTGTACTAAAGTGACATGGTGTTCTAATATCTAATGAGATAAGCACCATATTTGATTTCTTGATTATTCATATATTCTTTTGAAATGTGTTTTCACTAAATCCACGTAAAAACCCCCAATGCATCCACCAACTAGTTGGCCAAGTACATTGTTATAACAACATGCTGATGCATACAAAGTAGAAATGCAACAAAAACTGAGTGTGCTATTTCTAGTCACCTGGTCTATGCAATTTCTGCATCCTGCTATGTAAGGCATGCTTACATAATATCTTGCTTTGAAATCTGCCAATCACAATGAAATAAATGAAAGGTCATTAGTGAAAATTTAGATGAACTACCAATAGATAATAATGTTTCATGTACATATTTTGCTGTTATAAAATAGTTGAAAATCATATTTCATGATTAAAAAGTTTTAAATGAAGAAGATGAATGTTTTTCATCATTTAAATTTGTTGAGTTGATGAATAAACATAAATATATGTTTCTTCCTTCTTCTCTAAAATCACTTTTGTAGAGGGTCACTGGAGGCAACTGCTCTGTCCAAGTTCCAGAATTTGGTTTCCAATTTAACCTCTCCTCACTCTACAACAAAACACATGACTACACTGTGACTTCCACAGAGCATGAATACACTATTAATGTTTGTGGCCCTCTATTGACCAAGATGGGAGAGTGTGCCGCCACTGACGGTGTTGGGGCTTGCCAAAAACTGCAAGATGGAACCTTTAAGAATGCGGGTGAGTTTTTGTTAGGGTAACCATGGTAATGATTATGACTGTATTCAGTGAATTAAAAAGAAATTGCCCAAAATTCACTTCAGTCTATGGCGATTGTCACACATTATAAAGAAAGTTCACTTTATATTGAGATTATTTTAATAAAAGAATGAAAATGAAAGAAACATAGTGATAAATATTTGTTGGAAATCTCTCAAAGAAGAGTTATAAATCTTGAAAGTTCTTATTTTATGGCATCACATGGAAGCAGCTCATTTTATATCGTGTGATTCACATTCCATAAAGAGTAATTTTTCAAAGAAAATTGAAAATGATTTTACTTGCGCATTCATTATATCATCAGACACGCAATCTCCTACATGCGTCTATGTATAGGTGACAATATCATGAGATTTTGTTTCATATGAGAATTTTGTTTGTATTGTACAAGTGTATTTATGAAATTGAATCAAAGTGATTTAATATGTGAACATTTTGTTGTATCATGCAGGTGTTTTCAACAAGAATTTGGTCTATGCTAATGGAGTTTTGAAGCTGAACTACACCACTGGCTCAGTATGTCATAATGTCTACCAAAGATCAACTGCTATCAACTTTTATTGTGATGAAAATGTAAATGGTGAGTCACACCTTGATCCATGATAGGAAAAAGTAATCAGTTGTGAGTTAGATAGATAGATAAATGGTTTATTAATAAAAATCAAGACATCATCACGGCTAAGGCCGAATTGGGATGTATTCACAAGGTAACAAAGACACAAAAAAATATTCAAACAATAACACAGATAATTACAAAATAAATAATACAGATAAAGTATGGTATTGAAAACTACTTGTGTTGTGGAATTTTGGAAAGGTAAGAGAGAGGGAAGGAGAGGCAGATAGAGAGAGAGGGGGGGGGGAGTGAAGGGAAGAAGTGGAGCAGAAAGTCAGAAGAAAAGAAGGTTCAAACATTATGAAAGAGGTAAAAACATGAAGTTGTGAGGCTATACGTAAGAATAAAAAAAGTTAGAAGAATTTGAAAGTAAAATGTTATCCTTAACACATATTGGTATAGTGGTCCAACAATTTACCGGTGTATAGTTCTTATAGTATAGTATAGTACATGACTTAATTTACAGGCAAGACTGGTTTCATGTGTATGTGGTGAGACTTGAGAATGTATCATTGGAGTGGTTTTCACGGACTAATTTGCTCTTGGCCAATCAGATGAAACTGTATAGTGTGTGCATCTGGGGACCGTTTCATCAACATTTTTGTCTGACAAGTTGTCAGATCTGACATCTTTCCTTGATTCTGATTGGCTGAGAGGTTCTGTTACTAACTGTGGGGTAAAATGGGACTTGTCGGATAAAACGTCCGACAAGTCCTTTCATGAAACGCTCCACTGACCCACTATGTGTGGGACCTCCCTGAAATGATCTGTCTCAGTTTTAGTTCATATGAATGTTTGCAATGTTCTCAAATTGTCATGGCTTGAGTAGTTTGTGGATGGAAAATAAGAATTGAGAAAAGTCGGTGTCAAAAAAGATAAAAAAAGGCTGAAGTTAATGGGTAACCGGCAGCAATAATTCCTTAAATGCAATGAGAGTTGCAGAAGAAGTGATAGCCAGGGTAATAATAGCTGTGATTCTTATTCTTCAAAAAGCCCTATATAAATCCAGCTATTATTGTCATTGCTATTATTTTACGGAATTGCCCATATCTCATTTTCAATGAAATTAATAGTAAATCAACATTGAATCAGAGTGATGCAATGTTGCAATTAAGACATGAAATGTGTGCGACTTCTGGAAGTCTACCTTTAAATATAAATAATTTGATGAAAAGTTTATAACATTGTCAGGGTTTGTGAGTGTGAATGTATTTGGGAATATGTCTGCAGATGAAGTTTGCTTTTTTTTTGGGGGGGGGGGGGTAGGAAACTACAATTTTATGTTTTTGTATTTGCAAATTGAGTTGATACTTTTTTGTCTTTTTGGGCCATTCGCTACAAGCAGTTTGCTTTTTTATGGTCCTAGCCATATTTTGTAATTTCTATTGCATAATATTATGTACACTGTATGATTTGTTTATTGATATTTTTATGGTTGAATAAATTGAAATTGAAATTGAATGAAATGCTTTAACTCAAGAGACCAAAGATTGTTCATGTGCTAGCATGCAGGAGAGATCGCGGAGAGCAGGGGGGGGGGGAGGTGTTGTTTGAAGGGAGCAGCTTCCTTTGGGTTATTGATTAAGAAACTATCACCATTTATGCATTTAAAGTGTAATGAAAACAACAAATTGAAACACAATGACAAATTTCTGTTCTTCTCTGTCAGGTAATGGAGAACCCCACTACATCCAGGAGACCTCTGATTGTACATATGTGTTTGAGTGGGCCACGCCCCTTGCCTGCCCCCTTTCAAGGTGGTGGAGTGCAGCTATAGGGATGGAGAGCATCAGTATGACCTCGCCCCGCTCTCGAAGATGACGGATAATTACAGAGTGCATGCTGATGGGAATAGTGTGGATGGCGATGCTTACTATATCAACGTGTGCAGATCACTGTGGCACAGGAAAGGGGCACAAGGTGAGGACGGATGGTGGTGGTGGTGATGGTGATGGTGGTGGTGATGATGGTGGTGGTGGTGATGATGGTGGTGAGGGTGGTGGTGATGATGGTGGTGGTGGTTGTGATGGTGGTGGTGGTGGTGAGGGTGGTGGTGGTGGTGGTGGTGATGATGGTGGTGGTGGTGGTGATGATGGTGGTGGTGGTGATGATGGTGGTGGTGGTGATGGTGGTGGTGGTGATGATGGTGGTGGTGGTGGTGATGATGGTGGTGGTGGTGATGATGGTGGTGGTGGTGATGGTGGTGGTGGTGGTGGTGATGGTGATTGTAGTTGATGTGGTGATGATGGTGGTGGTTGTGTTGGTGGTGGTGATGGTGGTGGTGATGGTGGTGATAGTGGTGGTGATTATTATTATGATAAGGAGGAGGAGGGGGATACTGATGATATAGACATTAATGGTGATGAAAAATGAAATCCATTTTTTATATTACGAAATAGATATCTGAAATAGAAATACTCTGAAAAAGAAATACTCTGAAAATTCATTTTGCCCAAATGATCATGGGCCCGGCAGCCACTGTGCAGCACCAGATTGACATTACTGTATCCCTTAAATTGTTGAATGCAAACAGGGTAGTAGCAACTCATATCTTTTAACGTCTTTTGGTTAGACCCAGCTGGGGTTTGAACTCCCGACCTCCCAGTTTTGAGACGGACGCTCTACCAACTGAGCCAACACATCCGTTATGTGATGACATTGTGATATTGTTGTTCATGTTACTTGTAATGATTATGGCAATGTATAGAAGGAGGAAGGGGATGAATAGTATGTTGCTGATGATAATGATCAGGAGCAGCATACAAATAATGATAATGATGATGATGCTGCTGCTGATGAGGAGGAGGAGGGGCATAAGAATAATGTCATTGTACATGTACTGTATATGAGAAGGAGGATAAAGAGGAAGATAATGATGGTCTTGCAGTCTAAAACCCATATTCATTAATAGTTACCCTATTTATGTTTCCATGTTTCAGGAGAATTCTGTCCAAGCAATGCTGCTTCATGTCTCCAAACTGTTGATTCCAATGGGAAGAAAAGGTAACAGTCTATTTTATCCATGATGTAAACATACACAGAATTCTCTACACATTGCATATCAAAATGTGTTTAATAGCTATCCAGGAAGAAACTATTTTTTTCCTCAACCAATTGGACATCATTTCAGGTCCCAGAAGTCTTTATCATTGGTTTGGTTCTTGGAGGTAATGGTATGAATTAATTTGTTTTAGTTAAATTAATATTGTCAATTTTATAATTTGCAGTCGATTTCAATAACTTTTTTCAAACCCCCGAAGATCTCATGGAAGATGAAATGAATATTACAATTGTAATGTGTTTTTGCATAAAACCCTACTGTGACAATTGGACTTACAGAAGCTTCTCCTTTCTGTATTTTTTGCAGTTACATCAGTTTAGGTGAGGTTGGTCAAGGTCCAACGATGGAGAATGGTCATCTTGTTCTACGCTATAATTCTGGACATGCTTGCCCTGATGGAACAGGAAGGAAGCGTAGTACTGTCATTCACATACAGTGTGATAAGAACTCAGTGGTAAGTACCATGTGAGATTCAAATTGGACTTATTGATCTTGTGTGTTGATTTGTTAACTGATACAATGATTGATTGATTGCCTAATTAAATGATTGATTGATTTATCAGAATTTCTATTTAGTAAATGATTGATTCTTTGATTGCTTTATCAGATGATTGATTGATAAATTAATGTAGTTATTGGTTGAACAATTACTTACTTGACCTTATTTTAAAGGAATGAAAAAAATGGAAAGTCATCAACATATAGTGTGATAAGAAATCTGTGGCTAATCATGCCCTTCTATGAAAATCTTTTTACACGTATTTGATTATTGTGCATTAGGAAAACCTTTGTTTTTGGTTTTCTCATTTGAAAGGTTTGTGTACGGTTAGGCCTGCTATTTGTTTACTTGTACTTTATGCCGTAATTGCATGATTGATGTCAGTTTGCATGAAAGTTGATGCTAAAAATTTAATTATATCTTCCCCTCCAAACAGGGTACAGCTCCTATGTTTGACCACGTTGACGGTGACTGTGAATATCATTTCCTTTGGTTGAGCAACTATGCATGTGATATAACAGAACATACCGACAAACCTACTGGGGATTGCACTGCTATGAATCCTATTTCAGGTAGGAGATTTTAAAAAAAGTTCAATTTGATAAAAATAAAGATGCTACTATGTTATCAATAAGATGAAAATGAAGTATTTGTGAAATTTATCATTAATTTGGCCTGTATTTTGTACATTTTGTATATATTAATTAATAGTTGTTAGATATTTGGAAATTAAAAAATGTTTATGTTTTCGTTCTGCAATAAAATTTTTAAGCAGACGAATAAAGGAACAGTATGAATTTTCCTTCATTTCCACTAAAAAATGCAGTTTTTGAATGAATAATGGATTTTTACGATTTTTGTTGTTTCCTATTTTGGAAAATATTGAGACACCATTGCAGGGTTTAATGAAAAGTTTTGTCAAAGATTTTTACAGGCTTTTATGCCCTCAGCCAATGAGATACCTTGATAGTTGTTTTTCACTGTCAGTACTTTTTCCTGATTCTCATTTTTCTTATTCCAGGATTCCGGTTTGACTTTAACTCCTTGAAGAAGCAAGATGGATACATCGTCATGGGCAGTGATAGTCATAAATATGTGATCAACGTTTGTGATCCTCTTACTACCTCAGTGTGTGATGGAAGCAATATAGGTATGTTCAATTAAAAACTGTGTTCCTCTGTTTACATGTAATATGACAAATGAACTGGATAGTAATTGTAAGTGAAATGCTTCTTCATGTATGATAAATGGAACCTTGAACCTTGAAGAATAATCACTTTCAGCATCTCCAAAGCTAACAGGGGATGAAAACATTCTGTCCATATCAGTGCGAGGTGCCATGGTGAAGTAATTTGACATTTCAATTTTATTTACAGTAAAAGTGAGTGCGCTCTGTGCAAGTGAAAAATTCCTCTCGGTTTACAACATAAGAGACCCAACAAGTGGACACAGTTAACATAAGAATCATTCATCATAATTTTGTTTGTTTCCCCATAATTTGACCACACATGGTGTAAATCAACAGTCTAGAACATTTCTGAATTGAACTTGCTCATTCTAAAGTGTATCTCTAATATGCTACCTAATGAACCTATTCACCTAACTCCAGGATCTTGCCAAGAAGAGCTTGCTACGCAAGGGCGACACTTTAACGCTGGTATCTTCAACAAGAATCTCTTCTTTGATGACAGCATCCTCTTCCTGCGCTATGATTTTGGCCATGCCTGCCATAGCAACCATTTCAACAGGAGCAGTGTTATCAACTTTGTATGCCCCCATCAACAGGATACGGTCGGAGAGCCGGTTTTTATCGCAGAATCGGATGACTGCACCTACTACTTCTCCTGGCATACTTCCCTGGCCTGTGAGAAATTTGTAAGTTGGCTGGAGTTCATGATGGTGATGGGGTAATAATGATGGCCACATTGGTTGAGATCGTGATAGTTATCAAAGTAATTTTGGTAGGGATATTGGAGGTGGTGTATGGGATGATATTAATGATGAAGAAAATGAAGGTGGTGGGATGATGATGGTGATATTGAAGATGATGGTGGAGATAATTATGATGATGATGGTCATCATTATGGTGATAATAATAATGATGATGACAACAGTGATGATGATAAAAATAATGATATTCAGGAGTCACAGTTAAAGATGACAGTGATGGTTATATTATTAATGTTGTTAGTAAAAGTGAAAACTATATACTTACAAAAAGATGAAATCAATCTTTACATTTTCCTGACCATTTCTTTGTTATAGATCCAGTGTAGTGTGGTCAATGGATCAGATACCATCAGTCTTGCACCCCTAATCAATGACCAGGGTTATCACTTAGCAACCAACCTCCTTGGCGACGGCAGCTTGGCCTACATCAACCTATGCCGACCTTTGAACCCTATCCCAGGTCTGACCTGTCATCCCAACTCTGCAGCCTGCCAGGTCAAAGGTGGAAACCCTGTTGTGAGTATCTGAAAAATTAATGTTAACATGACAGGACGTCATATCACTAAAGATGCTTCGCAATGCCATTTTTCTCTTTCTTGCCTTTCATCTTTATCACTCCATCATTTAACAGTCCTTTTCGGGACTAACCACATGGTGAACCGTAAACTTCTCCTGTGTTGTAACAGCCTTGTTTTGAATCCCTGGTTGGTTTTTACAAATGACTGTTGACCCTTTCTTGTTTGATATACATCAGACTTTCATTGGTGTTGATTCGGTTTGTAAGAAGCTGTCACCAGTCACCCGTAAAGTTGCTCGTAATTTGCGAACAGCTTTATGAAACAACCACCTGGATGGAAATACATGTATGGGGCATAAATACCATTTACAGTGAGTGAACAGTTAGCATCAGATGTGAACATTGAAACTCGATACCGAAAGTGGTGCTAAGGCCACCACTAGGACTTTAGTCATGGATTGGTCCAAGGCATACCTTCTTTTGATGTCAATGCAAGTGAACCCCAATGCGAGGCCAACCCGGTGGAATACCCCTTTGTTATTTCCTTTCGGTGAATAGTGTACTATCATGAGCTAACCTTGCAATTACTGTTGCCTTACAGAATCTTGGAAGAGTTTCGGAGGGACCTAAGATTGGTGCAGATGGGAAACTAGGCATCACATACACACAGGGTGACCGTTGTCCCACGGATGCTACAAAGAATATTTCATCGGTCATCAAGTTCTTCTGCAAGCAAGGGGTCACCCAGGTAAAGGGGTTTCAAGATTGTGAATTTTTGTTTTTGATAATGTCATTTGATCTCTATTGGAAAGCAGCAATGCATATTTCAAACATTGTATTTCATGGTAAATGTTATAAGTGTTGTAAAGATTAGAAGGAAATGAAATGATTCATCATTGCAATGAGTATATATTATAAGATAAGATTGCATATAAACATACTGCATCTGAATAAGGATGTAAGTTCTATATTTAGTGATTTACTTCTTAAAATGGCATTGTCCAAAGTGGCTGTGCCTTTGTGGCTTTAAAAAGCTGGAGTCTTTGTTCCTTCTCCTCCTAACATTTAATTTGGACGATATGGTTATCTGTTAAAGATACCATTCTTCCAACACCAAACCATAAATCTTGATCTTCTCTGTGTTGTTCTTTACCCCCTCAGGGCACATCCACCTTTTAAGTTCATTGAAGACTCTTGATTATCTTTTAAAGATAGTATTCTTCCAACACCAAACCATAAATTTTGATCTTCTCTGTGTTGTCTTTACCCCCCTCAGGGAACACCCACTTTGGAGTTCATCGAAGATTGCATCTATCAGTTCACCTGGGGGACCAACGTGGTGTGTCCTGCTACTGCACCTGAGAGTGATCAAGACTGTACCTTCTTCAACACAGCCTTGCAGTATAGGTTTGACTTCACTGCTCTCTCAAAGCAAGATCAGACGGTGAGAATGGCATCTGTGCCCTCGAATGCGAACAGGGCCTGTAGCAAAATATTGCACAAATTAGTTCAAATCATATTAATAATACTGATGCATATAAGTTATAATATGCTTCACGAAAAAGTGCAAGAACAAGAAAAACATGGATTAGAGGAAATATGAATGATACAAAGACCACAATTTAAAGTGGAATTGGAATTTCAGTTACACAGAACTATAATTGTCAAGATGACCCCTTTCTTTCCAAACTCGTGATTTTATGCACTATGGAATGAGTTACTTTGACTTGTGGACTTTCAGATGAATCACACTGGTTTTAATAACAAACTCGGATAATGATGTCTAATAATTTTGTAAAGCATTTTCTTACGAAGCTCTCACTATACTTCCCTTTCCTGGTTTCACAACGAGGCCTCTGTTTAGATAGACTATCAGTTCTCTATCAGGTGTTAAATGGGTATCCGGTAGAATGTGAAAGCCTATGTAGTATGCCTAGCAATCGAGTCTTGGAACTCTTATTGGAATGCTCCTGAGGAAGTGGAGAAATTGCATACATTATGTGCAGGCATGCCAGGATCTGATGACCGGGGTAATAATAATTGCAATGTAAAGTGCTTAGAAACAAAGTGTAATAAGCTCTATAGAAATGTAACTATTATTATTTTAATGAAAATCCATCGAACTATTATTTCCACCAGGTTGTAGCATCATCAGCTAAGAGCATGAAGTTGAAGCTGTGCGGTCTATCAGCTGACCAGTCCGGGGAGTGTAAGGGGTCAGCTGTCTGTCTTCAGGCCGGCAGTGATAAGTTCTCTCTAGGAAAACTCTCCACTCAGACCATCAGTCAGGAAGGAGAAATCTTCAAAGTGGAATACACCAGTGGATCCTCCTGTCCTTCATGTATGCCATATTGTCTTTCTTTACTTAAAGGACAAGTCCACCCCAACAAAAACTTGATTTGAATCAATAGAGAAAAATCATACCGGCACAATGCTGAAAATTTCATCAAAATCGGATGTAAAATAAGAAAGTTATGACATTTCAAAATTTCACTTATTTTTAACAAAACAGTTATATGAACGAGCCAGTTACATCCAAATGAGAGAGTTGATGATGTTACTCACTCACTATCTCTTTTGTTTTTTATTGTTTGAATTATACAATATTTCAATTTTACGAATTTAATGATTAGGACCTCCTTGCCTGGAGCACAAAATGTTAAAATAATGGAATTCCACGTGTTCAGGGAGGAATGAAATTTCATTTCACATGACAATGACGATAAAATCAAGATATTTCATATAATAAAATACAAAAGAAATAGTGAGTGAGTGATGTCATCAGTTCCTCATTTGCATGCCGACCGAGATCTGCATATAACTGTTTTGTGAAATGAAGCGAAACTTTAAAATGTCATAACTTTCTTATTTTACATCTGATTTTGATGAAATTTTCAGTGTTATGCTTGTTGAATTTTTCTCTTTTTATTCAAATCAAGTTTTTGTTGGGGTGGACTTGTCCTTTAAATATCGATTCCAGTTCATTAATTTGAAAATTTCTAAATAAGTGGGCAGCCACCCTAGTGTTATAAATTAATTACCAAGTGCAAATTACTCTGCACAAATACTGAGGTTTGGCAGTGATGCATGGTTTCAAAGATTATTAAATAGTAATTTAATTTTTTTATTTGAAAAAAAAAAATAATGATGACAGTACACATATCTCATTAGGGTAAAGGATCTTTTCAATGTTCATTTGCACTATGAAAAGGTGTTTATTAGTATGATTGTCTACTTGAGATGAATTCATTTGATTTATTTTGATCTCATGTTTTATTTGTAATTTTTTTTACAGCTGCTGAAAAGAAGAGACAGGCCACCATTCTTCTTATTTGTGATCGAGATGCTAAGAATACACCCCCAACTTTCTTTTCTGTGAGTTATCATTAATAATTTTTTAAATTCCATTTTAACTCCATTTTTAACTGCATAGGCCTATATGTAATTTTGATTTGTATATTCATTGTTTATCTTAGTAATTTTGATTATTGTTATATATTGGCATTGTGTAAACATGTACAATTCAGTCTGTGACTGCCAATCATGTTTTTTTGCAATAAACCTGAATTGAATCGAATTGAATAATTCCTGTCAGTTAATTTCCTTTAAATTTTTTAATAAACTGATGATAATAAAAAGTAAATAATCTGATAGTACAAACATATGATTTTATACTCTGTTAGACAACAAACTTGGTGGAGGTGAATTAAAGAGAAATTCCAGTAGTTGCATTAAACACTGATTTCATGAGAAAGTCTGTAAAACCAGGCTTAATCGTCAGTGTATCATCGAGGATCTAGATCTGGTACAGTTACATAAACTGAACTTTGTGAAATCTTGAACTCTACGCTGAAAAATGTTCACACTGAAGATCAACAACACAGATGAGCGTATGTGGGACAGTGTATTATTATTGCTTTGAATGTCGGCCCGACGCTTGACCCGAATCCTGTGCTTATTCGCTGATTTCTCAGCAACTACACAATTTCTTCCAGAATCCTTTGGCACATATGTTTTATTTATACAAACAGACACTTTGGTGGTCATTTCATTGGATTCTGTACGAACTCATTTTGATATGGTTACCAAAACTGGAATTTACCTTTAAGTGGATACCAGCAGGAAGAAATTCCTCAAAAGAACTGTGAGCACTGAAATAACCTAGTTTAGCCGGGGTAATGGAGGAACCGCGTTCCGCACCTTATGAGATGGATATCTGTGCATTATGAATACCATATATTACCATTATCATTGAAGTGATCGCATGTCACATGAACCCAAACAGAAAGGTCAGAATTTTGTTTTTCAATACTCCACATATAAACAACGTGATAATTACAGAAAGGAAGAAGTTTTCCTTGTACTCTCAAAAGAAGACTACGAAATTGGGCAGCATGATTAATTTTACAGGTTTCCCAGGATCATCCTTCCCAACCACTCTTTAATTCTCTTCACTGGCTTCCTTTTAAACAGAGAATTACGTTCAAATTACTCTTGATTGTCTACACAACACTGAATAAACAGGCTCCACAGTATTTCAGTAACAGCTTGAATCTTTATACACCGACTAGAGCTCTTAGATCGGCCAGTGATCACCTTCGCCTCACATATTCAGTAACTCATACATTAGCTGATGACAGAATTTTTACGGTGTCGGCTTCAAAATCCTGGAACGACCTGCCACTAATAATTAGACAGTCTCCATCATTCAAAAAGTCATTAAAAACTCATCTCTTTCATACTTTGTAGTTTTTGTCTCACCTGCGAAGCAAAGTGAGACTATAGGCGCCGCTTTTCCGACGACGGCGGCGGCGGCGTCAACATCAAATCTTAACCTGAGGTTAAGTTTTTGAAATGATGTCATAACTTAGTATATGGACCTAGTTAATGAAACTTGGCCATAAGGTTAATCAAGTATTACTGAACATCCTATTAGAGTTTCATGTCACATGACCAAGGTCAAAGGTCATTTAGGGTCAATGAACTTAGACCATGTTGGAGGATTCAACATCGAAATCTTAACCTGAGGTTAAGTTTTTGAAATGTCATCATAACTTAAAAAATATATGGACCTAGTTCATGAAACTTGGACATAAGGTAAATCAAGTATCACTGAACATCCTGCATGAGTTTCACGTCACATGACCAAGGTCAAAGGTCATTTAGGGTCAATGAACTTTGGCCGAATTGGGGATATCTGTTGAATTCCCATCTTAACTTTGAAAGTTTATGGATCTGATTCATGAAACTTGGACATAATAGTAATCAAGCATCACTGAAAATTTTGTGCAAGTTTCAGGTCTCATGATTAAGGTCAAAGGTCATTTAGGGTCAATGAACTTTGGTCGAATCGGGGGTATCTGTTGAATTACCATCATAACTTTAAAAGTTTATGGATCTGATTCATGAAACTTGTACATAAGAGTAATCAAGTATCACTGAACATCCTGTTCGAGTTTCAGGTCACATGATCAAGGTCAAAGGTCATGTAAGGTCAATGAACTTTGGCCATGTTGGGTTTTTTTTTTTAATAACCATCATATCTCTGTAATTTTATTGGTCTAGTTCATAAAAAGTGGACATAAGAGTAACCATGTATCACTGAACATCTTGTGCGAGTTAGAGTAGTATTCAAAGTCAGCACTGCTGCTATATTGAACCGCGTGATGCAGGTGAGACGGCCAGAGGCATTCCACTTGTTTAAATATTACATCTTATTAATTCATTGTAAGCGCTTTGGGCCTAATGGGAAAAGCGCAGTACAAATAATAAGTAATAATAATAGATAAAAAGTCATAGTTATGTAGATTTACATTATGATTTCCATTCATTTTAAAGTCAATTACTTGATGTTTTTCACATTAGTCTGACGAAAATTGCCACTACACGTTCCAATGGCGTACGCCTGCTGCCTGCCCGGCCGACACCAGACCATGTGACCTAGCATACGAGGGAAATGTCTATGACCTATCACCCTTATCTCGCATCACTGGCAGCTTTGAAATCCAAGATGATAGCAAAAATGAGTGAGTCAAGTAACCAGTACAATGAACTTGTGAAAAGATTTTTATTTTTAGGGTAATTCTTTTCAATAGAAGTTTTCTTGAAGTAAATACATGTACCTCTTTACTGACATAGTTATTTAAGTACAGTGTACCTGTTTTTAGTTCCTATCTGATGAGTTAAAATTGTATGCTGGCCAATTTTCTTTCCTGGACTTCTGGGCCCCATCTTACAAAGAGTTACGATTGATCCAATCAACATAAATTGTATGGAAATCAATCCATGCCATAATTTTTTCTTCAGGAAATATCCTTAGTAAACAAAGAAAATCACACTGAATTTTCAAGAGAATGATGAATGTATAAATATACATCATATCTAAAAATATTTTGAAGAAATTTGTGGTGTTGATGTTGCTGGCTTTCCAAAGTTGTGATTGATCGGATCAATCGCAACTCTTTGTAAGACGGGCCCCAGGTCTCATCCTTGTTCAATAATACTATTGCACCCATCATTCCCAGATCGTTTATATCTGTGTTATAACAGTTGATAGTTTATATAAACCACAGATATACATGATATAACTTTGTGAATATGGGCATTGAATCTTTTCCAATTATTGATGTTTGTCTCAAAATATATAGTTTTAAAACTATTTTTTATAACACACAGTCAATGAGATACCACAGAAAGTGTTAGTCAGTTTGCTCCCCCTTGAAATGAAGTTAATCTTAATGAATCTATTTTCTCCCATGCTTTTTTTTTCTTTCCCTTCCTCACTCTCCTCTTCCCATTCTATCTTTATTCAGTTATTACATGAATCTGTGTCAGCCTGCATACGATACGCCTGAAGGCTGCCCGAAAGACGCCAGTATTTGTCGTGAGAGAGCTGACGGCCAGGTGGATGTCCTTGGCATGGTCTACACACAGCAGATGACTGCCAAAGGTAAGATGGTCAGGTTGATTTGATTGCTTGAAAATCAGTCCAGGGGCCCGTTTCATAAAGCTGTTCGTAAGATACGAATGACTTTACGCACAACTGGTCATCCTTTCTTGTGCTATGTGATATCCCTATGTAACTGATTTAGTGCCTAAGAACAGGTTTCAGTCGTGCGTAAAGTTGTGCGTAACGTTACGAACAGCTTTATAAAACACCACCATGGTTTGGTGATGATGAGTAAAAAAGGGAATTCCAACAAAATCAAAGATATGACCTAAATGGATTGTTTGATGAAGTGAACATTATATCCCGAATAATTCTAGTAGTCAGTAGCCCTGAAATTTAAATCTGGTTTTGTGTTTGTTGAATTAGGGTAGCCTGGGGGGGGGGCGTTTCATCAATATATTCGTCCGACAAGTTGTCAGATCTGACAACTTCCCTGGATTCTGATTGGTTGAGAAGTGCTGTTGCTATAGTGACTGTCGGATAAAACAGGACTTGTCGGATAAAACGTGTGACAAGTCCTTTCATGAAACGCTCCCCAGATTCACCTCTTAATCAATTGCCTTCACCTTCCTCCACTTTGCATGACACTGTGTGTATCAACCCAATACCCTTCCTCTCCTCAGTATTTGTATTGTATATGTAATAAAGAAAATTAAGCATGGTATTCAGTCGTGTGATAGGTCTATTTCTGAGGTAAGATATGCCCACATATGCTTATTTATATTTGGTTATTTTTTTCAGGGAAACTTTAATACATCTGTTTCTCTCTCTCTCTCTGAGAGGGAAATATGATAATTTGCCTGTATTCATTTCATGTGCATTTCATGTGATGTGGCCAACTCCAATTAGTTTATAGTCACTTGGTCTACTAAGCAGATGGTCTAATTCACAATTTGTCTGACATCACTAAAACCCATTTGGTCTTATACTCATTTGGATCATCTGGCATTTAGTCTAATGCCTGAATGGTCTAATACCACTTCGTCCACTTTTCAGGCTTTATCAAATTTTGTTCATAATCAGTTCATCTAATCGTATCAATTTAGTGGTGTTTGACCAAGTGGATGTTAGACAAAATGTTAAATGGGCTAGGCCAATAAGACCAAATCTAAAGTAGACCAATAGGGCATAGACCAATCGGCAATTTGCCTTATCAATCTTCCTTCATTTTTATCCTTTTGTCGCTCTCTATACAGGAGATGTTCCAGATATTGTGGTGACGTTCATTGAGGGAACCAATGTGGATGATTGCAGTGATCCACCTCAGCAGGGTTCGCTTCCAGCTTCTTCATTGATCACTTTCAAGTGTGCCAAGAAAAATGGACGCCCAGTCTTCCAAAGGTAATTGAAACCATTTCAGCAAGAAATTTAGAGAATAAAGGAGAGAAACAGAAAGTATGACACAGGCAGGGACCTAAGAAGGGCAATTCCATAAAAAAAAGAACATTTCTGTCTGACTAATTCCATGAAATGTGCATTTTTACCCCCTATATATGGTAAAGTCAAGAAATAATTTATTTCTGTTTACTACATGTAGCTCATGAAAAGTGGTAATGTTCACAAATGATTATGGCTTGAGTAAATTTTGAAGTAAAAAATGTGTGCAGTGCAGTTGATAATCTATCCAGTTTGTGTGTTTTATGTTTTCATGCAGGACTGAGCGCGTTGATAACAAGTGCCAATTTCAATTTCTATGGGAGTCGAAGGTAGCCTGCAAAGAAGAAAGGTATGTCATACCCAACTACTTTACTGGATCTCTAGATTTTATTCTTTTAAATACTATCTTCTATTAAAACCATGTAACCATTTCTAACCATTTGTTCTCTATCTTTCTTCAATGCATTTTAATGGAGTCTCAATGCAACATGATTGAACCAAATGTACTGGCAATACACACCCTAAATATATACTGAGTTACAGTGTATATATATTGTATATAATGGAATAGGTTACATTATGTAGCATCGGTAGATATTATCTTTGTAATAGCGATTATTTTCTTTCATTCTTTATAGCTAAATTTAGTCATTTAATTACATGTAAAGTTAAGTCGTCGTCTGAATCCATGTAGTGATATTTTTTAATCCTTCAAGCTGAATTCCAAGAAATTTTTAATATACAAATTTTGATGTTAGTGTTCATGAATTTCTTTTGCTTACTTGAAAATCCTCTGGTCCCTACGATTGTGAAAAATGATTCTGTGGTTTATACACAACATCTGATGTATTTAGGTGAAAATCTATAAAGAATTTGCTCTTCTGCGATTAGCTTGAGAGATTTTGCCCAACCACGTTTTTTCTTCTAATCTTGTTTTTTCTAGAGTGTCTGTAACGTTAGTAAACAAAATGATCACCGACCCAGAGACCAATGTCGTCATGAATTTCACCGAGATCATCGACCATGGGTATGTGCCTCCTTCAGGGTGACACTGGGTGATTTCAAGTTTGGTGTTAGCCTTTTGGTGTTGGTGTTGGAAGCTTAGTTGATACATCAACACAGCGCCAATATATGGTATTGGGACCATCGTCAAAAGGTGTTAGCTACTAATATTGTGATTAGGATTAGGTGTTAAGGCTAGAATAGGGAAGGCAATGTGAATTGTGCTTCCAACACCGACACCAACACTGATCTTAATCACCCAGTGGTGTTATCATTGTCGACCTAGATGAATAATAATAAACAGATGCTCATCAACCTGTATGACAATAATAAGCAACACAGCACCAAAATATGGTATTGGGACCAGTGTCAAAAGGTGTTGAGCTACTAATATTGTGATTAGGATTAGGTGTTAAGGCTAGAATAGGGAAGTCAATGTGAATTGTGCTTCCAACATCGACACCAACACTGATCTTAATCACCCAGTTGTGTTATCATTGTAGACCTAGATGAATAAACAGAAGCTCATCATTCTGTATGACAATGGTATATCCTACTTGGTCAAAGTCTGCTCTTTGGCTTGGAAAAGAAAATGATGTAAAGGAAATATGGCATGTAAATGCGAAAAGCAAAAGGGCAACAAAAAACTGATTACTTTTTTTTTAAAACCAAGTGCACACCTAATTACCATTAATGCATATAGCATTTCCATTTATTTGAAAGCAGGATAAAAGAGCATTGTAGCTGTATATTAAATGACTTGCTCACGTACGGGCTTGGGTGCCGCGGCCGGGGATCGAAACCCTGGACTTTCCATGTATAGCCAGGCGCCTTACACCACTCGGCCACGGCACCTGATTACTGGATAAAGATGTTGGACTTGTCGATCATTAACTTATGCAGCTTTTTATGTTAAATGCTTGTTATCCAGAAAGTGAAGATTGAAAAGGAATTGAATGAATCCAAATAACTGTTGAGATGTAATCAAAATATTTTCCTTATCTTGTGTAATATTTTTGCTATTTGTATGGTTAAATGAATTGAATCAAAATAACTTTTTTTTTTCTTCTTGAAGCATATGGCAAGCTGAGGGGGACACTCGACTAGAAGCCACCGGAGAGACTGTAAACTATCTCTATTACATTGACATGAATGAAGAAGGTCAGACTGATGGTATACCAGGTGATCTTAGTCATGTCTGTCAGGATTCAGCTGTCTGTCAAACCAAAGTAGAGGATGAACGCTTCTTTAGGGATGTGGGAACAAGGTCCAGTAGACAATTCTTCATCGAAGGTACTTTAATAATATTAATAATAATAAAAGGCATTTATATAGCGCCATCTATAGAAATATTATATTCTGAGGCACGTTGTTATTATTATTACCCCGGCTTTAGCTCGAGCTGCCTTTCAGCTCATGCATTCAAGGAATTAATCCTGCCGGGTACCCATTCACCTTACCTGGGTCAATGTGGATAAATTTCTTGCTGTAGTAAATTACGCCATGGCTGGGATTCGAACCCACAACCCTCTGTTTCATAGTCAGAAGACTTACCCACTGGGCCACAACGCTCCTCTTTAATTTTTAGCCTAAAGTAGACTAGGATCTCTATTGATAAAGTTGTTCTAGAAGACTGTTTTTTGTTGAATGATTGTTTAGTTCTTAGGATGAAATAGACCATGATCCAAGGGCAAGGGGGGGGGGGGGGTGGAGTTGATTCACAAACATTTGAGTGTGACAAAAACTTGCATTCCCTTTTGTGTATTGTGTATAGTGCATCACCACATTGGTCAGATAATGATAATAGAATTGATTGAATTGAATTTATTCAAACCAGTCAAAAAAACAAAGTACAAAGAAATGATTACATAATAAATAACTGAAAATTACAGGTTTGGGACCCCAAAGAAGTGCAGCTTGTAATCAGGGGCCCCTGCATATGATTATTTTACTCAAACAATAGAATGGAAATAGAAAGAGAAATTCTTCTGAACACAATGCACTGTCAAATTTAATGAGAGAGGAACAAGTAAGCTTTCAGTTGAGACTTTTAATGTTTCTGTTCATGAAAGTTGGTGTAATTGGATACTAGTAGGTAGTTCTACTGCATGTTTATCGTTGAGATTTTTTTTATTAAATATCATGCGCCCTTTGGCACTTAAGCATTACTGTTAGTCATACTTAAAGATAAATACCAGTTGTGGTAATGATCTCAAAATGAGTTCGAATAGAATCCGATGAAATTACTGCTAAAGTTTTTGTATGTATTAATGAAAAATATGTGCCAAATAGCTCTGGAAGAAAAAGCGTAATTGCTGAGAAATTTCCAAAAATATAAAAACAATCTGGTGGATTCACAGTACGTTGCACCATCTATCGGTTGCAGCGAATAGGCCAAAATTCGCAATGCATCATGGGAAAAGATCGACGTCTGTTGCGCTTGCTAGTACTAAGAGAGTGCATGCATGTCAACGCTGGTTGTCGGAGATCGACTGAATATGCTGTTTGCTAGGTTCCGGGAGGTAGGAGAGAAATTTCTTTGCGAAATTTAGACCGTTTTTGGTGAATTCTTGCCATATGGTTTCATTTTTGAAGCACAAGCACTGTGCGCTGCCTGCACCTGCACACGATGTCGACCCCAAAGTTAATATTTTGCCTACTTGCTGCAACCGATAGATGGTGCACCGGATTGTGAATCCACCAAATTGATATGTTGATCCTCCCGTATTGTGTTTACAACAGAATTCAACAGAACTAGTTTGTGTATGTATTTTTTTTTAGATGAGTTGGTTGAAATGGAGGTCACCAAGCCTAAAAGCTGTGGGAAAGATAATACTGAGGATGTTATAACAACAGTTATATTTGAATGTGAATCAGCTATCTCATATGTAAGTAGTCTTGTTTTCTGCTATCCCTTTCTATAAAACTATTTTTTTTTGCGTGAGCCAGCGGCTCCATTCCTTGTCTCGGTGTTTCCCATTTAATGGTCTGAAAATAAGTGTATTCTATCAACCAAACTATTTCATTCCTGCATTTGTCTTCTGACATTCATGACATATCATCATGATAGCAGAAAATTAAGTCATTTTTTACATCCTCCCTTGCTCCATCTGTTCCTTCTTTTCAACCAGGTTCTCCAAATTCTCTTCCTCTCTGTTCTCTTTCACCTCCTTCTTTATCTCCTCCACTTCTCATTCCCCTCCTCTTCCCTAACCCCTCCCCTTCTCATCATCCTGCTTCCCAAACCCTCTTCCCCACCCTTTCCTTTCCTTTCACCTCTTCCTTTACCCCTCTCAACCTCCTCTTTCTTCTCTTCACATACCTCCTCTTCTTCCTCCGTATCATCATGCTTCTCTACCATTTCCTTAATCTTTTCTCCCTCTTCCCTTACCTCCACTTACACCTCCCCTCCTTCTATATCTTCTTTAACATTATCCTTCCCTCCATGGTCTTCATTCTGTGTGGTAGTCATTTTTTAATCAAACCTAACTGTCATAAGAAGCATGGTGGCTGTAGAAGAAAGGATATAGAGAAAAATAATCAAAGGGTTTGGGTTATATAATGAGAGATGGCGGAAATATAAAATCTAGACTTCAAGAGACTGAATTATCTAAATCTAGGTCAGGCGATATTTTTGGATTTGAATATTGTAGAAGATGGAAAAAATATGCATAATGGATGGTCCTCAACCCTGGATATTCCTTCCACAATTTTCATCTCATTGTTTTCCTCCTTCATAATGTCAGGACGGCTCGGAAGTGTTAAATATTATATTGGTCTGGGAGTTTCATCCATCATGTATGTTATTACGGTTATGATATATTACAAAAGGTCTGTATTTCATGTGTAAAAAGTTTTTGAAATTAGCTTAATTATTTTTCGCAGCGTTCATTCCATTCATCCAATTCTACAATGCAGCCCTCCCACTTGCTCTTTAGAGAGCGCATGAAAGAAGACAAATCAATAATCTTTCATCAGTTTTATCCATCTTATTGTTTTCTTGATAGCTTAAAAACTTTTCCCCCTAAAGCGTGGCTTGTGCATGTGAGTGAAGATGGTCCCATTAGCACTAGGAGTCACAAGGGTCATTGGGTTAATGAAATTGATTTCTCATGGTAATATTAGAGACAAAGGCCCTGTCTTACAAAGAGTTGCGATCGATCTGATCAACCTCAGCTATGGAAAGCCAGCAACACCCACATTTAAATGCATGTTTGGTCACAGTATTTTCTAGATATGATGTATATTGCTTAAAATCATTGTTTTCCTGACAATTTTATGTTTTGGGGGTCAGTTCTTTTGGTATGACTGGGACATAGGCTTGTTAAGAGACAATGAGTAATGTGATATTAACCAAGATAATTAACTAAAGGTAATATTAGAGACCAAGGCCCCATCTTACAAAGAGTTGCGATCGATCTGATCAAATTCATCTATGGAAAGCCAGCAACGCCCACATCTGAAAAGCATGATACATGTACATGTACATGTAGTTTAAAATGTTTTCTAGATATGATGTATATTCCTAATTTTCTTGATAATTGGTGTGTTTGCCTTTGTGTAGAAAGGACATTTTGCAAATTTCCGGTAAAAAAAGTAATGACACTGATGGATGTTCATTGTTTACGATGGACTAGGGCCCTGTCTTACAAAGAGTTATGATTGATTCAACTCTAATTTTCAACAAAACTTTACATCATATCTAGAATAAATCTAGAAAATCACATTTTTCGATGTTGCTGGCTTTCCATAGTTGTGGTTGATTGGATCAATCACAAATGTGGTAAATGATAATCTGGGTTTATGTATATTTCATTTTTATTTTTAATATACATGTATATTTTTTTCTTGGGGGGGGTGAGAGGTAAAAATAACATCAGAGGCTTATTCTGTCAATAACTTACCAATGTCAAATCAGCCTCAAATGTATTGTGTGAATGAATTTGGGATTGACATTGATATTTAATAGATTTAGGGTCAAAGGTCAAAGTTCGTAGAGATAATAAGATACGGTATATTGAACAATTTTCTTTTATTGGGATAAAAATGAATTGACTGTTGGATCAATTGGTATGTGCATATTACGATTATAGTCTGGTTAGATTTGTGGTCAAAGGTCAGAGATCGTTATCATGAGGGAGGAGTGACCTGCGGGTCACAGTTCTGTGCGTGCGCCCTTCAAGGCGACCCAGATTGGCTGGCTCCTCCAATGCGGCTCTGAATGTCTTTGACAGATATACGGCGCTATACAAATGCTGTGCATCATCATCATCATCATGGAGTGGCAAGCTCTTTGTGATTGTATCATTGGTCTATTGATCATTATGTTTCCTGTTTTGTCCAACTGTTTTACTTACAGACCCAGCCTGTGTTTGAGTATGAATCCAGTAATTGTCGATACTACTTTTCCTGGATGGTGTCTGCCGTTTGCACAGAAGGAAAAATGTAAGTTAATTTTAAATGATTTTGAAGCTAGACTGCTTACAGTGATATTCGCCGATATCTAGGGACTTGGGCATTAAGTTGTTCATGTGCTTAACATTACTTTTTGATGACATTTTGGGATGTGTAACTTTTTACTCATGTTATGATGACATTGATTATTTCTTCACAAAGTCGTGTATGGCGGTGTGTTTGGAGGATAAATGTAGTATTCAAAACGTGTATCAGTCATCATTTACTTCCATACTACTAGTACTTATGAGAAAATTGCAGAATTTATCCATCCTCACTTTTGCATAATATACAGTATACCTGTGTATCGAATGTGAAATGAATATATGACGTCAAATGAAAAGCTTGGTTCTCTTTCTCATTACTTTTCATATGTGAATTGGTATCATTTCAAAGAATTATATTTTTTTACATTTTTTGATACTGCTATTGTTAGAGAATTGTCTAACAGAAATTACTGTTGTTGAAATGCATGCATTGTGAAAAGTTGGCATTGTAACTGATATTTTTATAATATGTTATAAGAGGAATGCAAAATACAACCCCACCAATTTCATCAATTAATGTGTAAATTATTGTTTAAAATTCAGTTTTCTTTTGTAGCCTGTATGTAAAGTCCACCCAAAGAAGACAAGAATATCGATCCTTATGAACAGATGGTTTTTATGAACAGGTTCTTTAAAAAATTATGTTCTTTATAGACAGGTGACCCTTTCATACAGGTAGTCATTAATGTAGGTTTTACTGTATTTTGATTATTTGGTCATTATCTGCTGAAAATTGAAAAAAAACAAAACATAAAAACTAACAAGCAGAAACCCCGACACTATATTTTGAATCTCTCGTTATTGCAGAGTAACCCCCGGTGATGGTGGTGGGAGCGATTCTGTGGTCAACTTAAAACACCATCAAGCATCAATCATCATCTTGATTTTAATCATAATCATCATTTTATGCTGTCTAGCAATAGTGTTTCATAAAAAAGAAAGAAGGTAAGTTTCTAAAATCATTACTCTAAGGGAATGTTGCAGGAAAATAAAATATTGTGATTAATTGCAAATTTGATGATATAGATTTAGCCAAAGCAATCAACTTACATTGTGCACTTCTATTCAATTTCAAATTGGTTGGAAGAATGGAGTTGATTTTAGGATCTGAGAATGACTTACGATTCTCCATATCCATATAATAATAATGATAATGATAAAAATCCGCTTCTAGCGCTCAATACATTGGAACAACGTGTCTAATGGGGTGTTGCAAGAAACTTGCGATCAATTGCAAGTCAATTTTTGGTCCCTAAATCAATCATATGTCTTGCAGTTAATTGCAAATTAGTCATTGATTGCTAATTTGCTACTTGAAACAAGAAGTTTAATCTGATTTGCTACAGATAACGTTGATCTATCAGTTGTAAAATTGCAACAGAATATTTGCAATTGATCGCAAATATTTTTTTGCAACACCCCCTAAGTGCTCTACAGATATATAGACATATACTCCTTTTACGCTCCTATGTCTCCTGTCCATTCGAGTCCGTAGCAGCTTGGCTGGAGTTCGTGACAATCACGAACCGACAAAAATTCCTTGGTGCTTGGATGGAGCAATTCTCTCTTCATGCTTCATCTTCAAAACTCTTGAAAATATTTTGGAGGAGCATTTGCAGTAACATCTTATGATATATATATTTATTTATTTACTTACTTACTTAACTTACTTACCCACTTGCATGTACTTACTTACTTACTTACTTACCCACTTACTTACTTACTTACTTACTTACCTACTTACTTACTTACTTACTTACTTTTCCACTTACTTACTTACTTATTTATTTTAAGATTAAAAAATCAAACTATATTTGATATGGCGAATTGACCTTCTTGTAACACAATCCAAGTGTATGGAATTAAATATTTATTGTGGTTTCATTTTTGTGATCCTAAAGTTTCCTTGTTAGTGAGCAACGTATTTTAGTTTTGTGAAAGATGTGGAGAAATAGTTTGAATTTTCAAGTTCTTTGAGGATATTAGAGTAAAAATAATAAAAAAGGTCCACTTTATTAAAAGGAATCTTAATTACCTCCCATTTATTTCATGATAAAAGAAAAAAAAATCATTTAGGGTCGATAATATTGCATTTTTATATCACTGTGACAGGTTTTTTTTTTGGAAAATCAAGCTCAGAACAAAACCTCTACCTTTATCTTTAAAAGAAAAGCAATATTCTGTACATTGAAACTTGTGACATTTTATGCAGGCAAAAATTGTTATAATATATGCACATGGAATATTGGTGTTAACAATATAATTATACCAAAGAAATATAAAAGACCAGAGAAGTAAAGGTTTTATGAGAGTTTAATGCTGACAAAGCAAACTAGGTTGGCAGAAAAAGAAAGTGAGAGGAGAGAGAGAGAGAGAAAAAGAAAGAAAGATGATGCTCCAGATTCAGTGATTAAAAAGGTAATTGAACTCCATCAAGTTCAGTTCTGTACCCATTTATTCATGATTTTGTTAAGAATATTATTCATAAGTAACTGCGGAGTCTACTACCAATAATGTATCACGTTTTTTGTAACTTGTAAATGTACTCTCAATGTGATTGTATTTCTATGTCTGCATTATATCAAGCCTTCTATAAAGAATAATACATTGGTGGATTAGGATATGGATCATGGAATACGATTTCGGAATCCACATTTGAATTGACACAGAATCTTTCCTAAATTCAAATACCAAATCATGAATACTAATCAGTTTTCAGCCACTTCACACAAAATAACATTTTGAATTACCAATATTGAATCGGGGAATGTTTTTATACGAGTAAGCCAATTTCGCATAACCTACATTTGAATGCCAATATGCTGTTGGTTTATACATGTTCAGCCACTTTCACACCACCTTTTTTTACTTAAACAAATAATGAGTTTTGGGAATATGTTCAGCCACTTTCGCACTACCTACATTTCTTGAATGCCAATATGGTATTGGTTTATACGTATTCAGCCACTTTCACACTACCTGTTTTTGTTTCGCCTGCTTATCAGAGCAAGACTATAGGCGCCGCTTTTCCGACAGCGGCGGCGTTGTCAACATGAAATCTTAACCAAAGGTTAAGTTTTTGAAATGTCATAAGTATGTGGGCCTAGTTCATGAAACTTGGACAAAATGGTTATCAAGTATTATTGAACATCCTGCCACAGTTTGAGGTCACATGACCAAGATCAGAGATCATTTAGGGTCAATGAACTTAAGCTATCTTGGGGGTATTGAATTTTCATCATATCTTTGAAAGTTTATGGATATGGTTCATGAAACTTAGAAGAGTAATCAAGTATCACTGAACATCCTTTGTGAGAATAAAAGGTTAAAGGTCATTTATAGTCAATGAACTTAAATTATGTTGTGGGAATTAAAAACGAAATTTTAACGAAGGTTAAGTATTTAAATGTCATATCTCTTAAAGTATTTGGATCTAGTTCATGAAACTTTGACATAAGAATAGCGTTAGTGAACATCCTGCGTGAGTTTCAGGTCACATGACCAAGGTCAATGAAATTTGGCCGTGTTGGGGGTATATGTTGAATTGCCATCATAGCTTTGAAAGTTTATGGATCTCGTTCATGAAATGTGGATTTAAGGGTAATCAAGTATCACTGATTGTCTTGCACAAGTTTTCGGTCAGACGGTCAGTGTCAGATTTCATTTAGGGTCAATGAACATAGTATTTTATCGTCATATGAATGGTGTTTCTTATAAATTATTCTGTAGTAGTTTTCATAGTCAGCACTGCTGCTATATTGAATCTTGTAATGCTGGCAAAACTGCCAGAAGGGCTCCACTTGTTCTTCCTTAAACCAGTACATGAGTTTAGGTAATGTGTTCAGCCACTTTTGCACCAATTTTATTTTTTGAATGCCAATGTGGTGTTGGTTGACACATGTTCAGCCACTTTCACACTACCTTTTTTTTTCTTTCACCATAAATGAGTTTATGGAGTGTACTCAACCACTTTCACACTATTCACTTTTTCATGAACTGGGGGGATGTGTTTCATTTCATGCCAGTCCTCCTTGCTATTTTTTAATGCCAATGTGAAGTCAATTTATATTTTGGGCTAGCTAACTTCACACTACATATATACCTTTATTTTCTGCACGATCCATATAAAAATGCTGTTGGGATGACAAATTTTCTATCTAAAAACAATTAAATGTACATGTACTGGGGCGGGGTGAAACTTGATGAATTAAGTACTAATTGATTTTCTTACCATCATCAGTATTGTTATCTTTATTCTTGTTGTTGTTATTAACTTATTACTACTACTTTTGTATTTAATATTATTACTAGTTTATAATTATTAATATTGATATTATTATCATTATTATTATTATTATTGCTATGATTGTTATTATTATTATTAGTAGTAGTATACTAGTAGTATTATTATCATTATTACCATTATTGTTATTCTTGATATTCTTATTGAATGAACATGAAGGGATATCTTGAATTTTTTTTTAACTTTAAAGCTGATAATTACAAATCACCAATTTTCATCACATGATTGCCACTTGTAAAGTGTACACTTTCCAGTGCTTTAATTTCAGCAAATATTATTGAAATTAGCTGTTAGCATGTTCATGTATGTCTCATTTTTTACTCGGTATAATCAAATCCCTTTATATGCGTATTCCTCTTTACTTAAAACATTTACTCCCTTTTTTTACATCATATAAACAACTCAAAATCATAATGACAAATAATTTCTCCCTGGGAGTTGTGTAGAAGATACTCTTAATCTGATGTAAGCTTTGGGATTTGATAAAAAGCCTCCTGGAAAAGGTGAGAGGAAATAATAGGTCTTACCTGGGATGGTTGGGTTGACAGTTCACAATAGGACGTTTCCATATGTGTGTACATACATACATTCTACCTAACATATATTTCCCTTTTTACACCATATAACAACCTAAATATCATAATGATGAATAATTTTCCCAGGGGGTTGTGTAGAAGATAATCTTAATCTTGTGTAAGCTTTAGGATTTGATGGAAAAATTCATGGAAAGGGGGATAGGATATATTAGGTCTTTCCTTTGAATTGAGTGGTTGAATTGACAGTTCACTATATTCTTATTTCTACTTTTTTTCTTTATTCTTTGCATCATATAGCAACCCAACTATACTAATTATGAATTATATCTTGTGAGTGTTGTGTAGAAAATACTCTTGATCCGATGTAAGCTTTGGGATTTGATAAAAAGCTTCATGGAAAAGTTGAGAGGAAATAATAGGTCTTACCTTGGAAGTGGCTGCTTTGAATTGAGAGTTATCAATAATTCTCTCACAAAAATATCTAGTTATCACAAGTAAACCAGAATTTGAAAGTTGTTTACCAATCTTACTTGAATTTTACATTTCTACCTTCATTAGTTTTATGATTCCAGCTATTGAGTGTGTCAGCATGAATAATTTAAGAAGTTGACTTTTGAAATTGTGCCAAGAATGTTAGATGAATGAATGATGAAAGAGTAAAACCACAATTTTCTTCTGCTAACAGTAAAATTACTCTTTGAAGTTTGGTTAATACTTTCTCAGTGGTTGATTGATTTGAATAACGTTGCATTTGTTCTTTGTAATGGTTTATTATAATATCCCATAAAGTGCCAAAGGAAATAGTCAACAACAACAAACATAAAATGAATCAAAGTAATAAGTGTAGCCATTCTTTTGTGCAAAGTGATTTATTCAAGTGATGTAGTTTTCTTTTTAGAGCAAGCAAAAGAGAAATTGGTTATGAATTGTTTATATTTTATATTCTGTTATTGTATAGAGGAGACGATTAACAATATTAAAGCTAATTAAGGCATTAGACAATTTCCAGTGGCATATGCATATGGCCATTCACCCCCCCCCTAAGTAAAATGTTTATTAGCTGTACGGGGGGGGGGGGGGGGGTCTGTTAAATTGTTTGTTTCAAACTTTCTTTCAGAATACCAAAGCTTCTAGATGTAATTTGTAAACAAATTTTTGGCATTACTCCTATGTGTTCAAGATCGCATGCTCGATCTGCGGACTTCATTTGCATATAAATGAGTCAGAAAGAAGAGGATCGAGGGTATTTGAATTCCAGTTTATCGTGATTTAGCTGTGAACCAGCATAGCCTGGTGGTTAAGTCGCTGCCCTGAAAGCAGTAGTTGGCAAGTACGAATCCCACTGGTTCCAATTTTATCTGACTTATGATTTTCATTACAGATCGAACATGCGATCTTAAACACATAGGAGTAATGCTGAAAATTTGTTTACAAATTATAATTTCCTCCTATTAAAGCCTCTTTATTTACTTCTAGATGTATGTGTTAGGAAGGCCCCCGGGGCATATGTAGCTGAGCGCATGCATATTACATTTAAAATGGAGATGAAGGGTTTGTCAGACATGATGAGTGATCTTTGCTCATGATATGCAGTCATGATTATTGTGCCATTTGCTGGTATTCATAATTTAGGTGACGAGAGTCATATGTGAATATGAAATAAGTCGCAAGGTTATACAAGGGTCAGTCTTGTTACAGATAAAAAAAAAGTTGCATAACTATGAAATCCTATTTTAATTGAACGAAAGTAGTTATATACATGTGTATGATAGAGCAACAAGGTCATGAAGAGATTCATATGCCACAAAAATTTTTGTGGTAATCAAGGGATAAAGTATGCAAAGGTACGTAGGCAAAAGCATTGATATTTAACTCTAATATAAGGCATTGAATTCAGTATTATCCACCGTGCCCTAAATATTGACCATAAACATCAATATTAAGGTAATTTTTAGCATATTTTAACTGGCTAAAACCAAGATCTGATATATGATTGACTTATCCTACATGAGCTTAATGCATGGAATTGATATTGTGATTTGCTTTTTCCCATTGGTCTGTGAAAGGGAAAAGAGAAGAGCCTTGCTTCAGCACTTAAAGGCTTTAAACAAGATATTTTTAACCAACCCTCCACACTAATTACATTTTTTTTTTAACTTATGAAAGCTAAAAAAAAGAGGAAATTTTGTCAGCACCTTGGAATGCATTTTTAGGGGCTTTCGGCGCACTGCATTTTGATAATAGTGCCATGAGATTGATAAGAAGATAATATTCTGGCTGTGTGGGTATAATTTTAGTGGTTTGTTATTTAGAAAACAACTGTTTGAATGTATTAAAAATTATACAAAATATTATGGGGAAAAATGTTCAAATTTTTTTTTCAAAGTTGTTTTATTATATTTTCAAGAAATTGTAATCTTCATCAAAAGTGTTTGCAAGTTAGATTCCTGTCAATTTGATATAAATCATGTGCAAAAAAAGAAGAGAGAATTAAGTTTTTTTGGGTGAATTGTGTAGCAATGTTAGGGGCTCTTCAGGATCTCAGTGCATCAGAAAAATCAGAACATACCTATACATGTATGTGTATAGCTCTGCATTATGTTATTTCATTATATATTTTGAAAATCTTGTATCTGCATTGCAGACAATCAAATATATTGATTTACTACACGTATATAGCACTTCATACATCAGAAATACATTTCAAAGCAATTTACAGATCCATCATAACCCCTGTCATGTGAGTCTGGCTTGCATGCACATAATATATACCGCATACATTTGTAATTCCGAAGCTTCGTTATTCCGAAGGTTCGTTATTCCGAAGGTTCGTTATTCCGAAGGTTCGTATTTCCGAAGGTTCGTAATTCCGACGGTTCGTTAGTCCGAAAACGAAGTGGGGTTTGTAATTACGAAGGTTCGTTAGTCCGAAAACGAAATGATTAACAAACCTTAATTCATTTTCGGACTAACAAACCTTATTTCGTTTTCGAATTAACGAACCTTCGGACAATCGAACCTTATTTTGTTTTCGGATTATCGAACCTTGGGAATAACGAACCTCTGAAATAACGCCACAAATGTTCGGATGAACAAACCCTTTTACGTTTTCGGATTAAAGAACATCGAGGTATAAGCAATTTACATGTTTCGGAATTACGAAACCTTCGGAATAAAGAACCTTCGGAATTATGAAGTGTAACCGATGTATACCTGTACACTCTTTCTCTCAGGGGATGACTGCTTTAATATCTTTCAAGCTCAAAATTATCAAGCATACTTTATTGACTTCTGCATCCTACCAGATTTTCATTTAATGATAAATAAATAATATAGGACTTGTATAGGACACGTATCCACCTTGCTAGGTGCTTAAGGCTCTCATTTATTACCCCGGCTAAGCTAGTCTACCGATTCTGGTGGGCACAGCTTTTTTAGGAATTACTTCCTGCCAGTGCCCATGTACCTCACCTGGGTTGAGTGCAGCACAATGTGGGTAAATTTCTTTCTGAAGGAATACATGCCATAGCTTGGAATCGAACCCACGTCCTTCAGATTGAAAGACGGGAGTCTTAACCACTAAACCACGGCGCCCACACACGTATTCAAACTTGGGTGGAGGGTGGTGAAGTATAGATTGATGCTTTGCTATTAAAGGATATTAATGATTTTTTATCTTCAGATCTGCTGTTTATTGGAGAATACGAAGTTGTTGTCCTGGGGCATATTCTAAGGTTCCAACTTATTCTTACTCTCAGGTGAGTTTCACTACATCTTACTTTTATCTTATATCTTGCTTATCTTACGTCTATCTTACATCTTATTGACATCTTTCTTACATCTTACCAACATAGATCAACTTATACCTTATGTACGTCTTATTTACATCTTACATCTTTGTTACATCAAATACATCGTGCATTTCTTACATCTTAAAAAATCTTACTTAAATATATCTTACATCTTTCCTACATTTTGCATCTTTCTTGCTTTTTAAAATTTACTTCCAGTATACATGTACATCCTAATTTCCGTATCTGTTTGGATAAGAATCATTTTAATATATACAGAATTTTATGATCGAGATCACCAATGAAATGGAGGCATGATGAATTTTGTTTTTTTTTCACATCATTTCTACATCTTACGTACATAGATCAACTGCCAATAAGCAAATGACATGCACAATGAAAAAAAACATGAAATTTTAAGATAGGTGTAGCTGACTCGAGAAATTGTTGTACAAAATTTTCCTGATAAGTGATAATCATTCTGTGTTGTGGTTATTGAAGTGGCACTCAAGTGACTTATTTTTAGTATATAACAAAAGCTATCCATAAAAAACTGTTAAAGCCAATATATTATATTAATAATCAATTTATGACTGATATGGTTATTAATATTTTATAGATTATCATTCAAACAATTGAACAAAGTACTTAATTCTATTTTTGATTGTGATCAGTAGTTTTGATCGAGGTATGCAAGCATATTCATGAAATTGGGTACTTTACAGTCCTATGTAAAAAAAATGATACAAATCTCTTATGTAGCAGTAATGTAGAAAATACTAATGACATATTTCACTGAATTTAGGTTTGAAATTCTGAATTTAATCATAATCTGTTCTTAACTACAGCTCTCTAATGGAGATCCTGATGAATCAAACGATTCTCGACCTCTGTTTGGCGGTCAAGAAGATGAAGAATTACTTCGAGAAACAAGGAGAAATCCCTTTGAATTCCACGATGACAGTGACGATGATATCTTGCCACATGTATAGGACAAAAGTGTGAAGTTATCTTTTAATCTTATTACTCATTTTTTTATGTATTTTCAATGTGGAATGGAGTGGAGATGAGGGATGAGGTCTGAAAAATTTTAGTAAAAAAAAGACATGATTCTACGTGATTTGAATGCCGATCTTGGTTCAGTTGTAATATGAATTGTCTTGCTACATGAGATGTGCTGTTTCATGTTATATGAATGGTATATATATATATTTTTATATCAGTTTCTTCTGAGATGCTTTGAGATTTGTGAAATGAAGACATCTTCACTTGTTTACTAACCCTCGACAGAGGTGGATTTCTGATTATCTTTTTGTTGCACTGATAATTCTTACTTTGATGACATTTGGTATGTTTTACTGTTATGTAATTAAAGGGAGTACATAATTGTTAAAACTGCAGACTAGCATATATGTGTTTTTTCCTAGCAATGATTCATTTAACTCTAGTTTAACTTCGCCCATACTTTAATGAAGCACTTGTTACCATTTGATTCACTATGTATAGATAAATAAGTGTTTGGTACCAAAAAATTAAAAATAGCTTTAAAAACAGACACACTGGAGCAAGGTGTTTCACTCACTCGCGCAGCTTGTGGTAGCTTTATGTATTTAAATTCAAATTCAATTTATTTACACTATCGATAAAAACATGCAAAAAAACATACATAAGGTACAAAAGTAAAACATTGTGACAACATACAAAAAACATTTATGAGAATGAGGGGCCAACAAAAAAGAGCAGATAGCCTTATTGAGCGTTGACCCAACAACTATAGGACAAAATCAAGAAATATTACAAAAAAGATAACATAAATGAATTTAAAAATATAGCGTAGTTATATATTCAGCTCACTGACCCCATCCTGTGCCGCCAGAAGGAGTTTGTAAGAACCCTTGCGTTATTTCAGTTGCTTTGCTTCAATTCACAGTTGGTACTAAGCCTAAATCATTTACATTGACAGCCAATCATGGCTTGTCATTTTGCGTCCATCGTCTCTTTCGGTTCTGTGTCACCCTGCATATTGTTCTGCTCTAGAGTTCTAGTCATTTATGCGATTTTACTCTGATGAGTGCATATTGAAAAGTTTCAGTATATCCGTTTTTAAGGCTATTCTAAGTATAAATAATTATAACCCTGCAATGTCTGAAAATTGTTATCAAATTGGAAAAAAAGTTTACAATGAATATACAAAAGATATGTTGGGTAAATTATCTTTGTCATGGATATTGAAAAAAAAAATTGACACCGTGTTATTTGTGTGGAATGAATTTACTACCGTAGTTGTTACCAAAGTACTTTAATGCTAACCTAGGCTATACAACACAAAGATTTGAAGTAGATTGCAAATATGACAGATTGATTGTGATTGGTTCCTGATCAGTGTTTTGAACTAGCTGGGTATGTAACAACAATTTTGATTGGTCATTGCCCTGTGTTTGATTTCTGCCTAGTCTTGTATGCAGTTTTTACAGTGATGCACCGGCCTTAAAGATGATATCCTCTCTCTTTTTTTTATGGATTAGCTTTTTAGGAAGAGAAAGAAGGGAGAGAGATACTTGAAATGCACTAGAATTACGTACAACTCAGATTAAAATAATGTGGAAATTAATAAGTAGTCCATGTTTATGTTATTTCATTAGAAAATGAAGTTGTATGAAATCATTTTAAAACTTTCTTTGCCTGAGATTATACAGGTGTAATAGATTTAAGATGAATATTTATTTGCATGGAATGTGATGTAAATCACAAGTGGAAATGATACTTTATGACAAGTTTGTTTACATTCTTTTATAGTGGTCAAATGCATTGTGGAAAATTTTGTATTACACTAGTAGAGGTGTGAATAATTCTTTTGTATGTTTCTGTGATGATTGTTATGTAAGACTGTTTGAAAAATATGTGCAATTAAATATATAGTCTATTGAGGTTTGAGTTGAATATCAATATTAATAGGATCTGTAGGATGGTTTGAATGCAAGTCTTTTTCAAACCGCCAAGAACACCATGAAAAATGAAACAAAGATGTTACCAAATCTACGGCAATTCCTCGCTGTTCTCTGGAATCGTGGTGGATGAGTAGACTTTGTTTGTAGCAACGCCTTTTCCTGCTTCTTTAAAGTCAAAATGAAGATTCAGCTTTCTTTAGACTGCACTAATATAGAGCAACATGAAAAGTTGCTAAGACTATTATATCATATTGTGGGGGTATAACTAATCCAATTTTTAACAGTAGTGTGTTAACTAGACTAGGTGATAAGAACACATTTTGAGGGGATTTTGCACAACCATATAATTTGAGTGTATGTTATTTGATGTACTTTATACCAACGTACAGCCTTTCTTATTGTCTTATGGTTGATAAATATATTAACTATTGGCAGCTGCTCTGATTTTTTTGTTTAATTTTCATGATGTATGTATTCTGGTAATTAAATTACTTGCAATGTAGTGTGTATGCTATAGACAGATTATTTCATTTTCAAATGTTCTCATATTTTTTTTTCTAAATCAGTATATGTAAATATTTTGAAGCCTTCTCAATGCTGTAGTAATAAATTTTGGTATATATGGGATAAATATAACTTGGAACACAGTGAGAATTTAATTATCTTGAAAAAAGAAAATTCTTGAACACTTTTCTCCCTTTGGCCATTTAGTGTGCAATTATAAGTTAATTACATGACTTATACAGTGTTCTGTGTTTTGTTGAAATAATATGCTTGTTGTGAACTCATATTTGCATTGTAGCAGCTCTGTTGTGCTGGTAAAGAGTGATCCCAATTAAATTCCAGTGGATTTTGTCTTGACTGCATGTGATAGAGAATAATGAGGGTATCTCTGAATCAAGATAGAGGTTCATTGGGTGATTTCAAGTTCAGTGTTGACCTTTTGGTGTTGGTGTTAGGTCAATTTTTACATGAGTATAACACCAAACATAGAATGGATATGCTTCTGAAAATTCACTCACTGGTAGTTGAGATGTCAATAATGTGATCTGGACCAGTTCTACAAACTCAGAATAAGTTTTGGAGCTAGGGGAAGCAATCCAAATTCCAACACTAACACCAATGCCAACACCGAACTTGAAATCATGTGATCTGGACCAGTTCTACAAACTCAGAATAAGTTTTGGAGCTAGGGGAAGCAATCCAAATTCCAACACTAACACCAAGGCCAACACCGAACTTGAAATCATGTGATCTGGACCAGTTCTACAAACTCAGAATAAGTTTTGGAGCTAGGGGAAGCAATCCAAATTCCAACACTAACACCAAGGCCAACACCGAACTTGAAATCATGTGATCTGGACCAGTTTTACAAACTCAGAATAAGTTTTGGAGCTAGGGGAAGCAATCCAAATTCCAACACTAACACCAAGGCCAACGCCAACACCGGACTTGAAATCACCCATTGTATGGTAGGTTCATGCTTAGAGGGTGTAGCAAGAAAATATTTGCAATCGATCGCAAAACAATTTCAAAATTTTAAGTAATGGCTTATAGGTTTAAACATCTTTTTTTTTTAAATGACAGGCTTTAAAAAAACATACATGTTTTGTTTACAGTTTACTATACGGGGAATGCACTAATTCTTTTAGTGATGGCCAGTCCATCTCTAAATGATGTTGGTTGAATAAAAATATAATACCCAAAGGTCATCATCAAAGTTTTAGCCTAAGTGTAAGTACTTGAAATGTTTGAACGTGTTTGGTCATATTTTAACAAACTTGGAGGACATGATAATCCTACAAAAGACTTCAATCCTGAATCTGATATTGAAAGTAAGCACATTAAACATTGCTTGAACTATACCTATCACTTAAATCTGCATGTTCAATAAACAAATCTTAATGAATTCCCTTTTTAGAATCTTAGATATCTGTTGGATAGTAATATACCAAAATGTATCTTGAATGTAATAAAAGAAACAAAAGTATGATAGCGTACGTACAAGAACAATATATCATGGAAGAGATGTGTATATAAAATATTTATTCATCCTAATTTATTTCGATGAACTTTTCAGATTTTACCTTGATTATCTATAATTGCCAAGAAATGTATAAGATGTCCAAAATATGAGGTAGTACATGTAAGTGATGACCGTTTCTCGTATTTGGAACTAACTGATCATGGAATTGCATGCAGTTATTTAATTTGGTAATTGCATTTTCATAATGAATGGAAATATCGGTACAAGATTATTCCGTATACTCATCAATAAAAAGGTAATTTATAGATTGATATTGTGGGGACTGTTAAGTAGAGTATAGATTAAGAAATGATAGCAAGAATGTGACCTGATTATTTTTCGTTTTATCTTTTTTTTATTTGATGTGGCAAATGGAAGAGCTAAAAACCTGTTAAGAAGGGGCATTCATTCCTTTTCTTTGTTCAGTAGATACTCTAGTAAATATTAATTTGGTATCTATTTTTCCCCATCAAATGAATCGAAATATACAGTTTTGACACATTCATATTGAAATTAGATAGTTGTAAATTTAGCGTCTATTTTTTATCATTAAATTTGTTTGTGTTTATTGATTTTTTTGTTTATTATTGTTACTACTTATATAATGGTAAGAAAATCTATACCTCTGATTAGCAAGCTCTTTTTTCATTACTTATTAAAGATTGACAGTTATTATCTTGGATCCTGAATATGTGAATTTCAGTTTAGGTGCCATTGTTTCTATATAATATACTCCCTTGTCTTTTTATTTTATTATTGAATAATTTAAGGAATAGAAAGTAAATAATCACATTCTAGTGTGAGTTGATGAGACAAGATATAGCTCATTTGGTGGTATGAAAGCAGGCGTTACCTTTCGTAAGCTTTGCTTGTTTGATAGGTTCATTAAATTTGATAGTTTATCACTTTCACCAAGGGTGATTATATGTATCTGGCACAGTAGGAGATGGGTGCTATAGCTTAGTATTTTCCAAGAAATTATATTACATATTTCATCCCTTCGTTATTATTTTTTCTTCTTTTTTTTACTTCGTAAAGCTTTCAGTTTGTTGCATGTAAACGTATTGTTTATGTACATCAATTTATGATTTTTTTAATAACGTTCTTGAAAATAAAGCCTTCCTGTTGGGTAACTTTCGTTCAATGCACCGAGAAGTATAATATGCTATTAGTTGCCAACCAACTAAATGTCCATATTTGCATTCATAAACTTTACACAGGAAATGGTTTCTTCTACTGCACCATTCCATTTCATTTGATTACATTTTTTTTCAATAGACATGTATTGCAGTAAAAAGTGAATTACACATGCTTTACAGGGTATCAATTAAAAATGCATGGTGAGAAAAATACAGAGACAATTAAAATTATTCACATAACATTTGCACAGTAAGTTATTGATAAAGTTGAATAACAGGAGAATGCAATGCATATGATAAATTGATAAAATCTTTCACTATTAGTCAATGGTTAGTAAAAAGAAGTCACAATTGCAAAGCATGTATATGAACTAAACTTTAAGAATTTTCAAATTGTTTCAGTTCTGATTTGTAAAATTTGTTAAGCACACGTAAAAGATTCGGGAGGGCACTGTTTCTAAATCTGTTTGTCTTGCATTCGAATTCTGTATATTTGTTGGCATTTCGAAGAAGATTATTATTATTTCTTCAGGAGGTAACCAATGCTGACAAAAGTTTTTTTTTCAAAACAAATAGCAAAATCTTGAGTAAGTTTTTCTCTTTTTGTCATATAATCGTACAAGTGATCTTTGGGTAGGGTGTTTTTAAGATGATAAGGTCAGAGGTTGTCTTGGGGTCAAGAGATCATATTGCATATTTTACCACCTTGTGATAATGATTTTTTTTTTATATGCACGCATCGTCATTACGCTTTCTTTCTATGAATCTTGGTCGTTGTTTTGTCGAAATCAATGTAGGGAGATTCATATATATATTTTTTCGATTCTGTTATTACTCCGTTACTCTTTTTTTCTCGGTGATTTTAATGCAGAAATTACTTTATTGGATTAATAGAATAATTTACATGGCAGGAGAAAGTCAGGTTGCTTGTTCTTTTAATTGTATGTGAAGGATATATATTTTTTTGCTTTACGGAGAATTATCATGGTTTATTAATGGCGTTCATGTAAATCCACAGCAATTGCAGCATTGTCTTTTTAGAACAATTTTTGCGATCGTAGCCGTGTTGATGTTATAAAGTATTAAAGGACAGGTCCATCTCAAAAAAAGTTGATTTGAATAAAAAGAGAAAAATCTAACAAGCATAACTGAAAATTTCATCAAAATCAGACGTAAACTAAGAAAGATATGACATTTCAAAGTTTCGCTTAATTTCACAAAACAGTTATATGCACATCATGTTCGGTATGCAAATGAGGGGACTGATGACATCACTCACTATTTCTTTTTTATTTCATTATATGATATATGAAATATTCAAAATTTCTCCTCATTGTCCTGTGAAACAAAGTTTTATTCCCCCCTGAATATGTAGCGTTACCATTGCTATGGTTCAGGTAAGTTGGTCCTTGATGTCAAATTGGTAAAAAATTGAACTATTGTATAATTCAAACAAAACACGAAAGGAAGTGATCATCGAATCTCTCATTTACATACCTCTGAGTTGTGCATATAACTGTTTTGTGAAAAATAAGCGAAACTTTGAAATGTCAAAACTTTCTAGATTTACATCCGATTTTGATCAAATTTTCAGCATTATGCTTGTTCGATTTTCTCTTATTTATTCAAATCAACATTTTTCTTGGGTGGACTTGACCTTTAATGTTCGGTTGGCTTTGCTATTTCAGTTATCTTATTTTAAACACTTCGATCTTTCAAATGTAGTCTAGTCTATAGGCTTAACGCTTTGCCGGTAATTACTTGTTAGGTGTTAATGTTATTATTTTGTATGAAATTCAGATGTGTTTCTATGTATTAAATGATAAAACGGAGATTGGAAAGTTACGAAGTAATCGCCCCAGGAGGCTTTACCGTTCGCCGTTCGCCATGCCTACATTTGTGTTGAGGTTTTGAACAAAGTAAACTCGCTCTTAAAAAAAAGATCTTGCAACTAGTAAAAATGCTATTTTCTGAATATGTCGTAGACATTTAATTCTAATTAACCCCTTCGCTGATGTTTTACTCTAGTTTCCCAATTTTGCACTTAATTATCTGTGAAATATATTTTGAGGAGTATATAGAGTGTACGTGTGAGCATTTTTTAATGTAACGGTTTATTGGCTTTATCTTTCAAAGATATTGCCATAATCCTTATACATAATATATGTTATTATTTTCACAAAGTTACTTTGTGTTCTGTGCAAGCCTACTAATTTATAGGTTGCATATTCGTAATATGGAATATTGTGATGGAAATGTAATTTTGTTATTTCAATCAGATTCTTTTGCATTAATAAAATAAATTTATTATTATGAAAAAAAATGCTGCGTATCGACATATTTGTAGGTTTTTTTTTTGCACTTAAAGGGTTTTGTCTGCTCCATGTATGTTATATATTCCCCCATCGGCTGCTCGAAGTTGATTTTTGTTTGTTTCTTTGAAGCGATGGTCCTTATGGTCACTTCTTAGCTTTATTCTTACAAATCAACATAAGTATATAGTAATCTCATAATCTTTATTTAGAAAGTGCGAGTGCGAAGCGCGAGCTAATTTTTTTTTCAATACAATTTTATGTATTATGTGACGATTTTAACATTCTGGTCAATATTTGGGATCCTGAACAAAATGTGTATGCAACTCAATAAATTATACATTGAAATGATCGAAAAGGTACCTGTTGATAGACTGCGTGCAGTTAGCCATGACGCGTTACATATTTCAACCCAAATGATGCGAGCGCGAGCTGGAAATTCTCCCTAAAGAATGGAAATTCTAAGCACTTTTTGTATTCATGAAAAGGATTGGTATATAACTAAACAATTGATGCGAGCTGAAAAATTCGAGATTTAGACTTAAAAAAGAAAATCTATTCATGTTTTGTAAATCATGAAAAGGATGAGTAATTGGGGATCTTCCTAAATTAATAATGCAAGCGCGGAGAGCAGAAAATTTTGATAATCTAATCTGAAATTGGATAATGTTTTAAATATAGAACAGCGCGAAACGCGAGCTTAAAAAATGATGATCCAATCTGAAAAAGGTCAATATAAACTCTATATTTCAAGAACTTTGTAGGAAAATTGTGAGGTGGATATGAATCGCACTTTAAAAAGAGCTGATATTTTCATTATTACTACTTTTGAGTTTCGACATAGGACTGGGATGATGTCATCACAATTATGAAAATTATGACTATCTTCCTATTCCTCTTCCTAAGCGCGAGATGAAATTTGGCGATATTCCATCCTGAAAATTAAGACAATTTAATTATTGAATTAATCTAAGAAGCCTAATGAGAGCGCGAAATATGTTAATATTATGGCCCGAAACTGAACATTTCAAGCACTTTTGTAATTATGAATAGGATGCATTAGTTGATATATTTTTAACAATTAATGCGAGCTAGCGCAAATCGCGAGCCGATTTTTTTTTTATACATAGCTCATCAATAAAAAATGCGGGCGTGCAGTGCTAGCTGATGCGTTTCAAACCTGAAAAGGGATATTTTGAGAACTTTATGGAATACACGAAAATAATAGATACCTGACAAATCAAATTTTGCAAGCGCGCAGCGCGAGCAGAAAATGTTGATATTCAGACCACATAACTCATATTTTTTACAGAGCACTATTTCAAAATCAATTTGTAAATCAAGCAAAATAATGAAAGTTCGAATTCCGAGCTGAAACATATTTGGTTTGTTGATCTCCAAACTTGATATTTTAAACCCCATATTGAGCAAGATTTCTAAATCACTAATTAACGGGCAATACGAGCGCGAAGCACGCGAGCGAAAATTTTATATCGTTGACATAATGACATTATTTTCCAATTCTTCCCCTCATCTTCTCCTCTCTTTTCCCTCCTTTTTTTCTTTCTTTCCCATGTTTTTTCGCTCCGCCAATAGGGGGGGGGGGAGCCCGGGCCCCCCTGGATCCGCCTATGGTGCATAGTTTTCAATCTACTGATTATTAATTTCTATATAAAGCGCACGTCTCGGAGTAAGATAAGTTTCACATAAATGCAATGTTCAATCTTTATACATTTGTACAATGATAACTTATAAACGGAAGGATGCACAGATTTTTTACCTTATATTTATTTTGAAATGATAATTGTAAAACATAGAAAGATCCAAGGAAAAACATTTTAGCTTGCTCAGACTGGTGGGCGGTTTGAACTCATTTTAGAAATCTAGATAAGCATGAAAACAAATTCTCCGTGACAACTGCAGCTTCTAGCGTCATGAATATACAAATAAAAAAGCTTATGAGATGAAAATCAGAACAAACGGGATGAGTAAGGATTTAGAGGCAAATGTGCTATGTCATCTGAATACCAAAGAGGTGTTTCACCCTTTACCCTTCGTCCGACGATATTTTTAAATGCCCCAATGTGATTTACCATCCATTGACGAGTGGATACCATGCGCGACCATGGGGTCTCGAAAAGCACCCTAAACACGTGTTTTCCATATTCTGAAAATGCGCCCCTTAACAAGTATTGGCGTGTGAAACCCTACCCTTAGCAAGTATTGGAAACAAAACGATACTCTTGGCAAGTATTTCCTGTATTGGACCCCTAAACAAGTACAGGGATATTTCAATTGTATTATAATGCCACGGACGACGTCGGTCGTCGGTTTTCCTACATCATTGTGTTCAGTATACAGCCACACCTCCCCACACCTCGCGCAAATCGTACTTTAAACACGTAGTGTTGGCTCTTGGGGCAAAAAGTACATCCTTTATAAAACATTTTAGTCTTAATTTCTTATACCCTAGCAAAGTTGACCCTAAACACGTAGCTTTCCTATCGAAAATAGATACCCCTTTTTCATTATTTTAGTGATTTGACACCTACGTACGTTACGCACGTAACGTGCCCTATCTTGAAAAAGACTTTTTAACGTGTTTTTTGGTGGCGCATGGTATCCACTATCCACTCGTCAATGTGCCCCCCCCCCCCGGGTTTACCACCCGTTTCAGGGAGTGTAATAGTTTTTCTTCAACGTCATGGATCCCATCCTTCTTTATACACGACCCAGAAAAAAAAAGGGAACTGTAAAAAAAAGATGATGATATAAAAATATGAAAATATAATGTGTATGTTCAATCAACAACTTGGCCTGTTAGCGCTGTTATCCTTCAGCAGACCTTAAAAATCTTAAAAAATCTTAAAATCCATCTTTTATTGTTCGAAATAGACACCAGAAATGAAATACTCCGAAAATTTGTGTTGCCCAATTGATCGTGGGCCCGGCAGCAGCTGTGCAGCGCCAGATCGACGAGGCTCTATCCCTTTATTGTTGAACGCCAAACAGGGTAGCAGCAACTCCCATCTTTTAACGTCTTTTGGTCTGACGCGGCCGGGGTTTGAACTCCCGACCTCCCAGTTGTGAGACGGACGCTCTACCAACTGAGCCAACACACCTCGCATTAGGTTCCATCACCTATCTTCGTGCTATTAAAAAAGTGCTAAGCGCCTCGCGCCCCCCAAATAAGATTATTATTGGGGGGGGGGGGGGAGTCTTTGATATGGCCAGACCTGGAATCGAACTCAGGTCTTCCTGCTTTCTTTCTCCGGTGTGCCAACCTTCCCGTTTGAAAAAAAAAAATATATATATATCGAATGTGTGGACGATTTTTTTTTGCTTTTTTGTGAGAACGGATTAATCCAAGTATCTGAAATGCTTAGTTTTAAACTATGCTTTTTAGTATAACCTTACGTTTCTTGCCTGTTTTTAGTTTAGATTATAATTATTATCATTATCACTTTTCTGGGGGGGGGGGGGTAATTCCTTTTTAAAAAAATCTCTTATAGTAAACTTGTACATTGGGAACTCATGTGCACAAATCAAATACATGAGTTGAATGCCATAAACATTATTAATAAAATACGAACGTTTGGTCTATTTCCACTGATATGCTTGCATTCTTTTGTCCCCTTCAGTCACCCATCTTTTAAAACCGCAATGTTTCGGGTGAGGAGTTTACATCATTTTGACACAAAGAACATAACTTTTCGTGCTCGCTTCATGACACATGCCCCTCCAAATTAAGCCTGGGTAACAAGAAAGATGTCAAAATTTGGTTTACCCCGTCATCTTCTTCCACCAAGTTCTTCTAAACTCTGCATTAACCGCAGACATTGTGCATCTATACACTTACGTTGACCGCAACCAACATCTGGAGGGGTAGAGGTAGAATATTCTACCCCGTCGAATGTTTTACAAGGAGTGTTATTTAAAAAACATTCGTGCATGTCCCCGCGTTCAGTTGAAATGAAGTGGGTCTACTCATTTAGATTGTTGAAGATGTATATCATTGAGGGTTATGGTTATGACATACTCGCTTTGCATTCGAGCGTCGTGAAATTAATGTCTAATTTGAAGCTTATGACAAGCGCGGGGGCGTCTTCGACCGCAAATAATTGTGGAACATTTCGAAGGGAACATTCATGTGGCCTTCTTCAACCGCGTTTTTTGCCAAAAGATCTTTGTTTTCCTCAAGTCATTCATGTTAGGGATAAGATCACATTTTTTCTGTATACCCCACACAATGAAAACGCTATTTAGAAATTAATGCAACGATGTTTATTATTTGAACCTTACAGTATTATTCAACATTTTAAACAACCATGCTTAGTTCACAGAGAACTGAATTAAAAAAAAAAAAATCAAACTTTGTTGTTTAAACCATTTAAACAACTACCGTAAAATTCATATAGTAAACAGCGTTGTATAAAAAAAATAACATCATTTTGAATGTGCATAAGGATGTATCTAGGAAGAAATCGCCCCCGGAAAAAGCACTGAAATCGAGTCGCCCCTTCCAACATCTGACTGACATCGTAGTTTATTGTTCCTCAGAATAACGCATACGTACATTTTGTACTTTGGATTTTGCCTTTGTTTGCGCTCTTGGTTTGATAAATCCAATAATCTTCTAAAATTATAGGATACATCGATACATTCTTGCAATATTCATATTTCAATATAGGCCAAAATAATAATCAATACATGAGTTGTAAGTTTAAAAAATAAAACAAAAAAAAGGGTCAATAATTGCCTTATAACTCTCTCCTCGGTAACCCCCCCTACTCCTATGTATTTCTTGAAACATGGTCATACACACTTAAAATGTTTGGCCACATACTGTCCACTCTGTTGGGTAATGCATGTTGGTAAAAATATATTTATAATATTTATATTCTGGGCAATATTATCCAGTTGAGCAAATTTATTTCTCAATTATTAGTTATCATTATCCAATATGGGCAGATTTCAACCAATATTTGTGCGGACAGTATATTGCCCAGGGTTGGTTAAAAGCTGGGCATTTTTTGACCAACTATTTTAAGAGTGTAAGAGAAGTGTATAGATTGAAGATAATTGTCTATAGAGGACAGTATTTTGAATGACCATTCATCTAACATGCATAAATATTTAACATGGAATCCCACAAGGCAGTGTATTAGGCCCATTATTGTTTTGGCAATTCCTTGACCTTAATAAAACATACACTCTAAAAAGTAATGGGTATAATACTCCATGAGGGTAATGTGTCCGACCAACATTGGGCATTGTTAATTTTATCCAGTGTGATGAAAATTTTGCCCCTTTTAAAGTAATTGCTGCTTATTTTCTAAACCTACTGGACAATATGCTTCCCGCGTGAGGTAAAATACTGCCCGAAATTGGTTGGACGCATAATTACCACCGTGCTGGTTAAAATTTTTCCCAATATTGTTCACAGTGTATTTCGCCAAGTAGACATAAAGCTATTTAAAATCGACTTGATATAAGCTAACATATACCTCCATTTTGTCGACATGCCGAGATTTAGGTATCTCGTCATCTCTCTTTATACCCTTTCCGTGACAACTGACAGCGGAAATTATATTTTTAAATGGTGTATTTACACAGTGGGAAACATAAAGTAACTTCCTTGTCTTGTCTTGTCTTGACTTAACTTCGGCTGAGTCAGCATATATGCAGGATTGATGCACTCCGTCAACTTTCATTATTTAAGATTATGAACAAACATGACAAACATGCTGCTAAAAATAAGCAAAGAAATTAGTTTTTTAGATCTTGAAAATCCTTGATTCCCATTCTACATGTATGACATTTCAGGGATTTGCAAAAGTATACGTCACGAACTTTCAGGGATCCCTTCCAAAGCACATTCGATCATTTCATAAAGTAGTTCAAAATAATTATATATGAACGATCTTGAAAAACGGGGTCGATAGTACAACTAACACCCAACGGACAATATAAAACGTTATCGTCTGATATCCGTGTAGGCGTAAGAATGATTTAAATGATGATTAAAAGTTGAATTTTGTCTACTTTACGCGTAAATTGCACTGCAGATAAGTTGATGTGAACAAGTAGAGAGAAAAAAAAACAAACGAACACGGCGATGAAAACTTCTTCAAAGTCGGATGGAAGATTAGAAAGTGAACCGATAACGTCACAACTAATTGTAATTTCGGTTATATATTTAGAATATGCTTCATAATAATAAAACACAAAGTAATTATCAGTGTGTGATATAATCAATTACATACTATGTTTTTGTGAAAATAAGAGGAATTTTAGAATGCCATACCCACTTTTCATGTAGGCCTACTGCGATTTATGTTTTTGTGTTGGCTTTTGTATCCTGTACCATTATAAATGTGATTGATATTATAGGCGCCACTTTTCCGACGGCGTTGGCGTTAACATCAAATCTTAACCGAAGGTTAGATTTTTGAAATGACAGCATAACTTAGAAAGTACATGGACCTGGTTCATGAAACTTGAAAATAATGTTAATCAAGTATTACTGAACATTCGTTCTGAGTTTCAGGTCACATGACCAAGGTCAAAGGTCATTTAGGATCAATGAACTTTGGCCAGGTTTGGGGAAATCAACATCAAAATCTTAACCTAAGGTTAAGTTTTTGAAATGTCATCATAACTTAGAAAATATATGGACCTATAGTTCATGAAAACTGGACATAAGATTAATCAAGTACATGTATTACTAAACATCTTGCCTGAGTTTCAAGTCACATGACCAAGGGCAAAGGTAATTTAGGGTCAATGAATTTTGCAAGTTGGGGCTATTTGGTGAATTACCATCATAACTTCGAAAGTTTATGATCTGATTCATAAAATTTGGACATATTAAGACTAATCAAGTAACACTGAACATCATGTGCGAGTTCTAGGTCACATGACGAAGGTCAAAGGTCAATCAAGGTCAATTAACTTTGACCATGTTGGGGGTATGTGTTAAATTACCATAACTCTGAAAGTGTATTGTTCTAGTTAAAAAAAAAAAACTTGGACATAAGACTAATGCAAGTATCACTGAACATCCTGTGCGAGTTTCAGATCACATGACCAAGGTCATTTACGGTCAGTGAACTTTGAAATAAAATGAACTGAAAATTTAAATCATTAAATTGCTGTCATAACTTTCAAAGTGTTTGGATATAGTTTATGAAATGTGGACATAATGGTAATCAAGTATCACTGACAAGTCTTAGGTACCATGATCAAGGTCAAATATCATTTAGGGTCAATGAATGTAGCATTGTATCATTATAATGGTGTTTTCGTGAACAATTATTTTAAAGTAGTTTTCAAAGTCAGCACTGCAGCTTAGCTATATGGAATCGCGTAATGCAGGCGAGACTGCCAAAGGCGCCCCACTTGTTTTTCAATCGGCTTATTGTTTGGGTAGACAGGACCTTTAAAACAAAATCATGTGACTTATTTGACATATCACTTGCGTGTGGAAAGTGAACAAGATTTTTTATATTGATTGTACATAAAAATAGAGCATAAGCATGATAAGTAATGAAATCATCTACTTCGAGCATTCTGTTTTGAAGAAAAAATATGTAAACACTTGTATTGTAATAAATTGTGCAAAACTTGAGACGAACGTCATTTATTGGGTACATACATGCCGCATACATTCGTAATTCCGAAGCTTCGTTATTCCAAAGGTTCGGATATTCCGAAAGTTCGTTATTCCGAAGGTTCGTATTTCCGAATGTTCGTAATTCCGAACGGTTTGTTAGTCCGAAAACGAAATGATTAACGAACCTTATTTCGTTTTCGGACTAACGAACCTTCGGAACAACGAACCTTATTTCGTTTTCGGATTAAAGAACCTTCGGAACAACGAACCTTATTTCGATTTCGGATTGACGAACCTTTGGAACATCGAACCTTATTTCGTTTTCGGATTATCAAACCTTCGGAATAACGCCACAAATGTTTGGATTAACGAACGCTTTTACGTTTTCGGATTAACGAACATCGAGGTATTGGCAATTTACGTGTTTCGGAATTACGAACGTTCGGAATAAACGGAACCTTCGGAATTACGAAGTGTAGCCCATACATGCAGTTACTTAGCTATTGAAATGTCAAGTCCATTTCGAATATGGGTCGATTTGAAGCAGTTATAGAATTAAAAAAGCAAGTGTGGATTAAAATGATTAAGTTTTGGCATTTTGAGGAAGTAATACACGGAGTAGTCAAATGCGTCTAATCTGTAGTCAAGTAGATCCATATACTATTAGCCGATGTGATTTTTTTAACTGCATGAACTCCTCGTCGTGTGTATAGCATGCATGCGTAAAATGTTAGTGCCATAATTCTTCACTAGATGGTTTTAGATCGCAAACTTCACAGACATCGCGTTATGTCTATATCCCCCCCCAAAAAAAAAACCCAAACGCAAAGTTGATATTTATATCCTCAATTCTGAAATAACATAGTAAAATGAAAAAAAAATTGAGAACAACAAAAAAGGCTACATGTTGTATCAGAAATAATTTCGCAATAATATTAGTCATGAATTTGTAGATTTTACATGGCAGTGATGTAGGTACTAACTACTGGTGTTCTATATTAAATGCTGTTTTTTCTGACAGAGGGGGCATAAAGTCCCCCCTAACCAACCTAAATTACATCACTTGTTATGAATACGGGAAAGAAGGATCCCTGTCAACCTAACAGATACAAAATATTGCGATCACTGCCTATCAATGTCACTACCACATAATTTCAATTGATAAATGAAATTATGGCGTAATATTTAATACTTACGATGTGACCACAGTGGTAAAATAACACGTACAGGGTGTATTTATTTTTGTTGCAACCTTTTCCAAATATATGGGTAATATTTGAGAATTTTATAGAAACATCAAACATGAACATGATAGTCAAGCAAATATTCTCAAGCAAATTCAATTGAAAATGAATACAATAATGGTCCGAAATATGCCAATAATTCATATAAAAAGCGTCTTTGATGAGTCTATAAGAGAGGATGTGGAAATGAAATCTGGCCTTTTCGAGAGTCGATATTGATTGGCCAAACTCTGCCAACAAGTGGCGCTTGTACTGATAGTGGGGTACAGGTCGTATTGGTCTATGCATTAAAAAAAAGAATATTCTATTATTGCTTCTTCCAGTCAATAAAAACATAAACTCAGGGGCCGCGGAACGGTTTTCAAAGTGGGGGGGGGGCTGAGCCAAAAGTGGAGGGCTGACCATGCTAAAAATCACAATCATATGGTCATTTTTACGTTTTTGTACACGGTTTTTGAAAAAAGTGGGGGGCCCCGGTTCCGCGGCCCCTGAAACTGGCTTCAATAATTTCATAACTTCATGAATGATACATCAAGGTACCAGTAAAGAAATAATTCATAAACATATAAATTAATCAATTCATTTTCCAATTCACTGAAAGAAATTAAAAAGTATAATACAGGAAAAATGATAATTAACACACCCGCACATCTCACCCTCCCCTCCCCCGGCTCCACCATAAACCGCTTCCCCTCCCTATCCGCATGACCCAGGCAAGCCCCTGCATGGTATGATCGCGAACAGGTCCAATGACAAGATGATCACAATCATCTACTATTTTTCTTAGAAAACGGGAAATTATTAACAATTCAATAGTCTCTTGAATTCAGACGCATAAAGAAAAAATGCAAGACAAAGAAGGATTATCTTATGGCCTATGCCAATCAGGCAAATTAGCTCAGTGATAATCAGGGTCAGAGCAAGGGTATGTGGAGGGGAGGGGGGGGGGGTGTTGCACCCACAAATGTAATAACGCCCACAAATGTAATAACGCCCACAAATGTAATAACACTTTACCCACAAATGTAATAACGCCCACAAATGTAATAACACTTTACCCACAAATGTAATAATTTCACCCACAAATGTAATAATGCACTTTACCCACAAATGTAATAATTTTTGATCGCCCACAAATGTAATAATGACTTTACCCACAAATGTAATAAATTTGAAGGGATTTTTGGCAAATCCGTTCTGAACTAAAATCGTATAGTAATGCGTTCATATAGCACAAAAGTGCAAAGTCTCTTTTCCTGACCCGGTTAATTAACAAATTATACTATAAATCCAAAGTCTTTATTCCAGACCCGGTTGTTTCAAAAATAATAATATGAGCCCAAAGTCTTTATTCCAGACCCGGTTGTTTAAAAAATTATGATATAAGTACAAAGTCTTTATTCCAGACCCGGTTGTTTAAGAAATAATCATATGAGCTTTAAGTCTTTATTCCAGACCCGATTGTTTAAAAAATGATAATATAAGTCCTAAGTCGTTTCTCCAGACCCGGTTGTTTAAAAAATTATAATATAAATCCAAAGTCTTTATTCCAGACCCGGTTGTTTAAAAAATAATAATATAAGTCCAAAGTCTTTATTCCAGACCCGATTGTTTAAAAAATGATAATATAAGTCCAAAGTCTTTTCTCCAGACCCCGTTGTTTAAAAAATTATAATATAAATCCACAGTCTTTTTCCAGACCCGGTTGTTTCAAAAATTATAATATAAATGCAAAGTCTTTATTCCAGACCCGATTGTTTCAAAAATAATAATATGAGCCCAAAGTCTTTATTCCAGACCCGGTTGTTTCAAAAAATATAACATAAGTACAAAGTCTTTATTCCAGACCCGATTGTTTCAAAAATGATAATATAAGTCCAAAGTCGTTTCTCCAGACCCAGTTGTTTAAAAAATTATAATATAAATCCAAAGTCTTTTTCCAGACCCTGTTGTTTCAAAAATTATAATATAAATCCAAAGTCTTTATTCCAGACCCGGTTGTTTAAAAAATGATAATATAAGTCCAAAGTCTTTTCTCCAGACCCCGTTGTTTCAAAAATTATAATATAAATCCAAAGTCTTTTTCTAGACCCGGTTGTTTCAAAAATGATAATATAAATCCAAAGTCTTTATTCCAGACCCGGTTGTTTAAAAAATAATCATATGAGCCTAAAGTCTTTATTCCAGACCCGATTATTTCAAAAATGATAATATAAGTCCAAAGTCTTTTCTCCAGACCCGGTTGTTTCAAAAATTATAATATAAATCCAAAGTCTTTATTCCAGACCCGGTTGTTTAAAAAATAATCATATGAGCCTAAAGTCTTTATTCCAGAACCGATTGTTTCAAAAATTATAATATAAATCCAAAGTCTTTTTCCAGTCCTGGATGTTTCAAAAAATTAATATAAATCCAAAGTCTTTATTCCAGACCCGGTTGTTTCAAAAATAATAATATGAGCCCAAAGTCTTTATTCCAGACCCGGTTGTTTCAAATATTATGATATAAGTCCAAACTAAGATACGATAATGATGTTCCGGTGGAATAAAAATGAGAATCGAGCCTAGTCTTCTCTCCAGACCCAGTTAATTAAAACTGGTGGAATCAAAGTATTTGTTGTTGTTTTAAATTATACTGAACGTATTGTGAATATACGCGCTATGAGTAAATTGAGAATCAAGCATAGTCTTTTCTCCAGACCCGGTTATTTAAAACTAAAAACTAAAACCCTATAGTAATGCCTTCATATAGCACAAAAGTCCAAAGTCTTTTTCCAGACGCAGTAGTTTCAAAAATTATAATGTAAGTCCAAAGTCTTTTTTCCAGACCCAGTTATTTCAAAAATTATAATATAAGTCCAAACTAAGATACTATAATGATATTCCAGTGGAAAAAAAGAAAATCGAGCGTAGCCTTTTCTCCAAACCCCTTATTCAAAAATTGTAAATAACAATACAACAACAACAACAAAAACCGTATAAAGACCCCATATTCTTTATGCTGGATAACATGGACATATAGCGTAGTCTTTCAGCCAGACCCAGTCATTTGTTTTTCAAAATAAGGCTAAGAGTAAAAATATAAATAACTCCAAATCTATAAATACCAAGCAATCCTTGAACCTAAGAACATGTTTTTAAAAAGAGGTTTAGAATGTTGTCTTTATTCCAGACCTAATTATTACAAAAATTACGAAAAAAATCTAACATAAGACCCTATCATATTCTCTTGGAATAACATGAGTTGTAAAACGTACTCTTTCCTCCAGACCAGGTTATCTAAGAAATGAATTAAAAAAGAAAATCAAATCTAAAACCAGTTTTCAAAAGTTACACCCAGTAAAAAATATGTCTGTACCCCACACCCAGATTCTTTTGTATAATAATACTAAGACCCCTACAAAACATTGTAATTATGCATTTGCAAAGAAAACCGTGACGTCCATTTTTCAGACTTGGTTATTATTTAAAAATAAAATTGTCTAAAACGAATACCCAATAATCTAACTACTGTAGAATAACATGGAGATCGATTGTAGACTTTCCTCCAGACACAATTATTTCAAGAATAAAAAAAAACAATAAAACCCAACCCCCAACAACGAATCTAAGAACCAACAATCCTCCAAATTAAGACCAAGTACAAAAGCACATGTTAAGAGCGTTGTCTCTATTCCAGACCCAGTCATTTAGAAATTAATTCAAACAATCTTAAAAACATAAGACTTTGTCATATTCTTATTCCTGTTGAATAACATTATTATTATGCTTAGACCTTCGTCTAGACCCAGCTATTTATAAGATAAACAAATATTGAAAAAAAAATCAAAGCTAAGACCAATCTTTAAAATTAAACCCAGTTAAATGCTTGGGTTTAGAGAGTTGTCTTTACCCCACATCCAGTTCTCTTAAAATACAAATTAAGCAAAAGATTAATCTAAAAACTTAGACACCAGCATCTCCCAAACTATAAAACCCTGTGATAAGGCATACCGTAAGTTGGTATACAACTTGTTTTTGTTTGATGGAAGTGAAATAAATAAAATTGAATTGAATTGAATACCACAAAAGCGTCAAATTAATAAAAGGCGTAAATATTCAGATCTGAATGGTACGCGCCTTAAAAACCCAAAATAACAACAACAACGTTATTCTACATCAATGATATTGTGGCGTCTTGGTTAATATTGTTTGTCTGTTTTTATTGTTTCTAATAATTTCCTATTTTGAAATAACTGCATGGGTCTAGAGCAAAGACTACACCATATTTAAAGACTTGGCGTTGTGGCGTGCGCCTGTAATCCAAGCTGTGGGGAAGTTACAAATTGATGCAGAGGGTCGAGGTTCGAGCCCTGGTCACGTCTTTCGGATGGTAACGTTAAAGGTCGGTCCCAGACGTAAATAATCATATCTGATTGATACACGTCTGACAAAACTCAAATACACACACACACGTTTGCCCCCTGGAAAGATTAAACCTCAAGATGTTGATGGACCTGAATCCACCGACGGGACAGCCTAACTCCGTAACTCTGGTAGGGGTGTGGGAGGGGGCCCTTCTTTCTTTGCCTGTCTCTCTTTCAGTCATTTCAAATCAGTTTTTTTCCCTATCTTATCACTTCTTGATCACATAAATCCTCTCTCTCTCTTTACTTACTTAACGGGTCAATATAACCCCAGAAAATATATCTTAGGCCACTGAGATTATTGGAATTGTAACTAATAAAAATAAATGCTGAATATATTACAAATGGTGCTTGGTACACTGAAAATTTAAAATACCGAAGAACTTGTTAAAACTTTATCCCCTCTTGCTAGAATGATTTTCTTTTATATAATATCTCATAGATCGTCAATCAACAACCTTATCGTTTACGGGAAGTAATCCCCATATTGTGTGCTGATATCTTATTCCTCAGTTTTTTGTTTTATATGTATTTAAAGGTTTTGTGTTTTTTTTCATAAAAAAAGGAATGAATATACAAGAAATAATAATAATAAACAAGTGGAATGCCTCTGACCGTCTCACCTGCATCACGCGATTCAAAATAGCAGCAGTGCTGACTTTGAAAACTACTATAACTCGCACAAGATGTTAAGTGATACTTGGTTACTCTTATTTCCACGTTTTATGAACTAGACCAATACACTTACAGAGATAGGATGGTAATTCAACAAATACCCCCAATGTGGCCAAAATTCATTGACCTCACATGACCTTTGACCTTGATCATGTGACCTGAAACTTGCACAGGATATTCAGTGATACTTGATTACTCTTATGTCCAAGTTTTATGAACTAGACCAACATACTTTCAAAGTTATGATGGTAATTCACCAAAAAAAAAACAATTCGGCCAAAGTTCATTGACCCTAAATGACCTTTGACCTTGACCATGTGACCTGAAACTTGCCCAGGATGTTCAGTGATACTTGATTACTATTATGTCCAAGTTTCATGAATCAGATCCAAAACCTTTTTAAGTTTTGATTGTAATTCATCAGATACCTCCAAATCGGCCAAAGTTCATTGACCCTAAATGACCTTTGACCTTGGTCATGTGACGTAAAACTCATGCAGGATGTTTGGTGATACTTGATTAACCTTATGTCCAAGTTTAATGAACTAGGTCTATATATTTTCTAAGTTATGATGATATTTCAAAATCTTAACCTCAGGTTAAGATTTTGATGTTGATTCCCCCAACATGGTCTAAGTTCATTGACCCAAAATGACCTTTGACTTTAGTCATGTGACATGAAACTCTGATAGGATGTTAAGTAATACTTGATTAACCTTATGAAAAAGTTTCATGAACTAGGTTCTTCTACTTTCTAAGTTATGTCATTTCAAATACTTAACCTCAGGTTAAGATTTGATGTTGACGCCGCCGCCGCCGTCGCCGTCGAAAAAAGCAGCGCCTATAGTCTCACTCTGCTATGCAGGTGAGACAAAAAGAAGTAATAAAAATAATACTAAATGAAATTGTTACCCTACTTCTCATACAGTGGGTGGCAAAAATAGTCAATCATGACTTATTGCTAAATAAAAACATGGAATGGAATGGTTATCCCCTCTTCTTAGAATGTTTTTCTTTTATATAATATATCATAGATCGTCAATCAACAACTTTATCGTTTTCGGGAAGTAATCCCCCTATTGTTTACTGATATCTTATTTCTCAGGGTTTTTTTTCATATGTATTTTAATGTTTTGTTATTTAGGTTTTTTCATAGAAAAAAGGAAGGAATATACAAGAAATTATTTTTTTTAAAGGACAAGTCCACCCCAACAAAAACTTGATTTGAATAAAAAGAGAAAAATTCAACAAGCATAACACTGAAAATTTCATCAAAATCGGATGTAAAATAAGAAAGTTATGGCATTTTAATGTTTCGCTTCATTTCACAAAACAGTTATATGCACATCTCGGTCGGTATGCAAATGAGGAACTGATGACATCACTCACTATTTCTTTTGTATTTTCTTAAATGAAATATGAAATATTTTTTTTTTCTCGTCATTGTCATGTGAAATGAAGTTTCATTCCTCCCTGCAACACGTGGAAATTTATTATTTTAACATTTTGTGCTTTAGGCAAGGAGGTCCTAATCGTCAAATTCGTAAAAATTGAAATAATGTATAATTCAAACAATGAAAACCAAAAGAAATAGTGAGTGAGTGACATCATCGACTTTCTCATTTGGATGTAGCTGGCTCGTTCATATAACTATTTTGTTAAAAATAAACAAAACTTTGAAATGTCATAACTTTCTTATTTTACATCCGATTTTGATGAAATTTTCAGCATTGTGCTTGTCTGATTTTTCTCTATTGATTCAAATCAACATTTTTCTGAAGAGGACTTGACCTTTAATGGTTGCAGGTCTTTGTTTTGTTGTTGTTGTGTTTTTAATTACTTTTATAACTGGGTCTGACAGAAAGACTACGCTACATTTCCATGTTATTCAACATAAATAGGATCGTGGGTCTTTGTTTTTTATAATTATTATAATTTTTGAAATAAATGGGTCTGGAAAAAAGACTTTGGACTTATATTATAATTTTTTAATTAACCGGGTCTGGAAAAAAGATTTCACATTTTTGTGCTATATAAACACATTACTATAAAGTTTCAGCTTTTAGTTACCGGGTCTGGAGCAAAGACTATGCTTGATTTTCAATTTACCATTAGCGTCTGGAGAAAAGACTAAGCTCGATTCTCATTTTTATTCCACTGGAATATCATTAATGTATCTCATTTGGGACTAAAATTATAATTTTTGAAATAACCGGGTCTGGAAAAAAGACTTTGGATTTATATCATGATTTTTTTAAACACCCGGGTCTGGAAAAATATTTTGGATTCATATCATGATTTTTGAAACAACAGGGTCTGGAAAAAGACTTTGGACTTGCATTATTATTGTTTAAACAACCGGGTCTGGAATAAAGACTTTGGACTTATATTATCATTTTTTTAAACAACCGGGTCTGGAATGAAGACTTTTGATTTATATTATAATTTTTGAAACAACAGGGTCTGGAAAAAGACTTTGGATTTATATTATAATTTTTGAAACAACCGGGTCTGGAGAAAAGACTTTGGACTTATATTATCATTTTTGAAACAATCGGGTCTGGAATAAAGACTTTTGGATCATATGATTATTTTTTAAACAACCGGGTCTGGAATAAAGACTTTGGACTTATATTATTATTTTCTAAACAACCGGGTCTGGAATAAAGACTTTTGATTTATATTATAATTTTTGAAATAACCGGGTCTGGAAAAAAGACTTTGGACTTATATCATGATTTTTTTTAAACATCCGGGTCTGGAGAAAGATTTTGGATTCATATCATGATTTTTGAAACAACAGGGTCTGGAAAAAGACTTTGGACTTGCATTATTATTTTTTAAACAACCGGGTCTGGAATAAAGACTTTTGATTTATATTATCATTTTTGAAACAATCAGGTCTGGAATAAAGACTTTTGGATCATATGATTATTTTTTAAACAACCGGGTCTGGAATAAAGACTTTGGACTTATATCATTATTTTCTAAACAACCGGGTCTGGAATAAAGACTTTTGATTTATATTATAATTTTTGAAACAACAGGGTCTGGAAAAAGACTTTGGATTTATATTATAATTTTTGAAACAACCGGGTCTGGAATAAAGACTTTGGGCTCATATTATTATTTTTGAAACAACCGGGTCTGGAATAAAGACTTTGGGCTCATATTATTATTTTCGAAACAACCGGGTCTGGAATAAAGACTTTGGATTTATATTATAATTTTTGAAACAACCGGGTCTGGAATAAAGACTTTGGGCTCATATTATTATTTTTGAAACAACCGGGTCTGGAATAAAGACTTTGGATTTATATTATAATTTGTTAATTGACCGGGTCAGGAAAAGAGACTTTGCACTTTTGTGCTAAATGAACGCATTACTATACGATTTTAGTTCAGAACGGATTTGCCAAAAATCCCTTCAAAATTATTACATTTGTGGGTAAAGTCATTATTACATTTGTGGGCGATCAAAAATTATTACATTTGTGGGTAAAGTGCATTATTACATTTGTGGGTGAAATTATTACATTTGTGGGTAAAGTGTTATTACATTTGTGGGCGTTATTACATTTGTGGGTAAAGTGTTATTACATTTGTGGGCGTTATTACATTTGTGGGCGATTATTACATTTGTGGGTGTAACAGGGGGTTGTTACACCCACAAATGTAATAATCGCCCACAAATGTAATAACGCCCACAAATGTAATAACAGTTTACCCACAAATGTAATAACGCCCACAAATGTAATAACACTTTACACACAAATGTAATAATTTTTGATCGCCCACAAATGTAATAACACTTTACCCACAAATGTAATAACGCCCACAAATGTAATAACACTTTACCCACAAATGTAATAATGCACTTTACCAACAAATGTAATAATGACTTTACCCACAAATGTAATTAATTTGAAGTGATTTTTGGCGAATTCGTTCTAAACTAATATCCTATAGTAATGCGTTCATATAGCACAAAAGTTCAAAGTCTTTTTTTCCAGACCCGGTTAATGAAATATACAGTACAAGTCCAAGTCTTTTTCCAGACCCGGTTTTTCAAAATTATAATATACGTCCAAAGTCTTTTTACCAGACCCGGTTGTTTCAAAATTATAATATACGTCCGAAATCTTTTTCCAGACCCGGTTAATTCAAAAATTATAATGCAAGTCCAAAGTCTTTTTTTCAGACCCGGCCGTTTCAAAAGTTATAATATACGTCGGTGAGGGGTAAAGACAACACTCTAAGCCCAAGCATTTTAAGTGGGTTTAATTTTGAAGATTGGTCTCAGCTGTCATTTTTTTTCAATATTTCTTTATGTTTTAAATAACCGGGTCCAGACGAAAGACTAAGCATAATACTCGTGTTATTCCACAAGAATAAGAATATGAGTCTTTTGTTTTTAGGATTGCTTAAATCATTTTTAAATCACCGGGTCTGGAATAAAGACAACGCTCTAAACATGTGCTTTTCTACATGCATGGTCTTAATTTGGAGGATTGTTGGTTCTTAGATTCGTTGTTGGGGGTTGAGTTTTATTGATTTTTTATTCCTGAAATAATTGTGTCTGGAGGAAAGTCGATCTTCGACAATCGGTCTTCATGTTGTTCCACAGTAATTAGATTATTGGGTATTCGTTTTAGAATATTTGTAAAAACTATTTTATTTTTCAAATAGTAACCAAGTCTGGAGAAAGGATGTCTGCTTACCCACGCGTTATTACAATGCTTTGTAGGGGTAGTAGTATTATTTTTATCAAGACAGATTTTTACTGGGTGAAACTTTGGAAATTTGGTCTTAGATTTGAAGTTTTTCAGTTACTTTTTTTAATAGCCGGGTCTGGAGGAAAGAGTACGTTCTAAAACTCGTGTTATTCCACGAGAATAAGAATATAAGGTCTTATGTTAGAAGATTTTTTTTCGTAACTGTTTTAGGTATGGAATAAAGACAACACTCTAAACCTCTTTTAAAACAGGTTCTTAGGTTGAAGGTTTGTTTGGTCTTAGACTTTGATTTTTTTAATTCTTACTATTAGCGTTTTTTTTTTGAAGAAAAAAATAAGATTATGGGGTCTTTATACTGTTTTTAAACTGTTATTCATAATGTTTAAATAACAGGTAACCGGGTCTGGAGAAAAGACTACGCTTGATTCTCAATTTACTCTTAGTGCACATATTCACAATATACACCGTATAAGTTGAAACAACAACAAAGACATTAATTCCACCAGTTTTAATTAACTGGGTCTGGAGAAAAGACTAAGCTCGATTCCCATTTTTTCCACAGGAATATCATTACCGTATCTTAGTTTGGACTTATATTATAAATTTTGAAATAACTGGGTCTGGAAAAAGACTTTGGACTTATTAAAATTCTTGAAACAACCGGGTCTGGAAAAAAGACTTTGGATTTATATTATAATTTTTGAAACAACCGGGTCTGGAAAAAAGACTTTGGACTTATATCACAATTTTTTAAACAACCGGGTCTGGAAAAAAAAGACTTTGGACTTTTATTATATTTTTTTAAACAACCAGGTCTGGAAAAAAGACTTTGGATTTATATTATAATTTTTTAAACAACCGGGTCTGGAAAAAAGACTTTGGACTTGTACTTTGTTTTATTAACCCGGTCTGAAAAAAACTGCACTTTTGTGCTATATGAACGCATTACTATAGGATTTTAGTTTAGAACGGATTCGCCAAAAATCCCTTCAAATTTATTACATTTGTGGGTAAAGTCATTATTACATTTGTGGGCGATCAAAAATTATTACATTTGTGGGCGTTATTTTGTGGGTGCAACAGGGGTGTAAGCTGAACCTTTTTTTCGAGCACTTGAATGATCATTTAGAGTTATACCTCTATTTTTAATGATTTCCTTTCTTTCCCTTTTCCCTCTATCTCCATTTCCTCTTTTCATTTCTTTAAAAATCATTGGGGGTGTCGCCTCTGCCTTCTGTAGCACCGCCCTATATTTCCAATGTTATTTATTTGTTTTAAGATTATTTCACGTTTACATATTTACTCTGTATTAAACATATTCATGTTGCGGATAGAAGCGGGATGTCCATAACATTCATTAGACGAATGAATAAATACATAAATATTTAGAACTTAACTAATTGTACATACCTGGGGGCATTGTAGTCTGACTAACTAGTGGTTAGTGACTCTCGTCTTTCAATCTGAGGGACGTGTGTTCGATTCCAAGCCTTGGCGTGTTTTTCTTCAGCAAGAATTTAACCCAAGTGAGGTGAATGGATACCTGGTAGGAATTCATTCCTTGAAACCAATGGGTCACAGATGGGGGAGTGGGCTGCCCCCCCCAAAAAAAAAACAATCACGACCAAGAAAATAAAAGATAAAAGTAAAGGGATAAGGGTGAAATATGATATTGTTTTCTGAATATCATTTCAAAATCTATCACAAACTTGGATTTTTTAAATGAAAATGTTGAAATTTTTACTTGCTCGCTTCCGTTTCTCGCAACTTTTTATTCATTTTTATACGATGCGCCAATTCGAGTCCCCTCAAATTTTTTTGGCTAATCACGCTACTGTTTGAAACTCTGCTAAAGCCAGGGTATGTTGCATTTACAGAACGCTAAGATACTTTTTACAAAGTGTTGATCGCTATACTTTATGAAAAAGTACAATTATATTATCATTAAGGTATAATCAAATAGCACACAAAATATATGTTGGGCCTGACGAATACAGGTTATCATTTTACAAGAGTGACCACTGCCATCAGTTATAGTAAAGTAAACTAAACTATACTTTTCCGCTAATAAGTGGAGTTAACGCCTTTTAAACCTTTTCTCCTGCTTCTTCTTATAATTATTATTTGCGATACTAATATATTCTTTTTATAAACTTGTACCGCGGGCGGATCCAGGGGGTGGGGCACAGCCCGCCCGCCCTCCCCCTTTGAGAAGCAAGGTTAAAATTTGTAATGTAAAAATGCCGCTCAACAGAAGTGTGCCTTCCCCCCTTTTGAAAGTGAAGAACCTTTTTTCTTTCTTTTGCTTGTTGATTTTTACGGGGCTGAAATATCCTTTATTCTTTTTGGTAAAACCTTTTTTTTTTTGGGGGGGGGGGCTTGTCAAATTTTGCTCGGAAAAATGTGCCCCCCCTTTCTGGAAAATCCTAGATCCGCCCCTGACTTGTACGTCGGATATACGGGTCTTGCTATCTTCAGTAATTCATAATCACGTGGCCTGTATTGTATACAAAGGACAGGCAGCTTTCCATAAACCATTCTTTTTGTTTCTTTCTTTATTCTCCGTTTCTCTTTTTTCCCCATCCTCTTGATGAATGGGCATTGTCAAACCTGTACCCAAAGGCGGATTGTGATTGGTTAGCAAAGTACACGGCTAACAGCGTTTGTAGAAGATTGGAATGCCAGCGAATAGTCTTTCAAAAACACCCAGTTTCGATTTGCAATGTTATAAACTTGTAAAGTCAGCGAACTTTATATCCAGATTCCATCCAATATATCTGCTAACTTCATCCTTGCTGTCTCCGTTAACTTTTGGATATGATTAAATAAGAGGCGTCGATCGTATGGGGTGAGGGGCAATGAAAATATCGGGGTGAGGAAACATCGATTTAACTCCCTCATAATTGGACAAAGTTGATAAAAAATATCATAACATACAATGCAATATGTTTTAAAAATCATAGGAAAAGACTTTAAAATCATTAAAATTGGCATAAAAATACTATCAAACATATAATTTTTCTTCGCATTGAACATTTTTTCACTTCCCCAATCAGAAACATAATACGCTCCTGATGATAAGACTATTAGATTAATGAATTTCGTTTCGTTCATAACATTAAAAACTTAATTACTCAACATATCTGAGGCCATGCTGAAAAAATGGGTACAATCGTTATATAAGTAATAAAAAAGGGTTCGTTAGCTCGAAAATGAATAACAGATCCCCCAGTGGCACAATTAAGTAAATAATTGTCGAAGGGGGGGGGGGGGTATTGGATTATGGTGAGCTTGGTCAGATAAAGTAAATATGACACAATATTTTTTTTTTTTTTTGGGGGGGGGCAGGCACTAGCCCTTAGACATCTACATGTACACCAGTGACCCGTGCTGACACTCCCTTTTTGGTTTTTCTTTCTTTTTCTTTTTTTACCAAAAAAAATATTATTTATTTCACTTTAAGGTTCGTTATTTCGGAGGGTCGTTTGTGCAAAACTTGAAAAAGGTCGTTATTCCGAAATAGAGTTATCTTTGTGGCAAATTTAATACTGAAGTATATCATCGAAACTAAAACATATCAAAATATTATGAAAAGTATGTCTTAGTGGAGGATATTAAATATGTCAACAACAGTATTTTGGATAAAAGTTCGATATATGCATTGAGTGAAATTCGAATTTTTAGATTTTTGGTGCATGAAGGGAGTTGACTGCGCCCCCCAGAAAAAAACCAACAACACCAAAATTTTTTTGAAAAAAAAATCCGTCACAAGAAAGATATTTATGTCAGTCACCTCTCCCCACCATGAATACCTATCGATACCCATAATATGCACATAACTCGATTTTGGAATGCATTTGCTGTTTCCCTTATTGTTTCATTTATACACACACACATTCTTTTGCCAATCAAATGCTTGTCATTTACTTCTAGAGAAGACGAAGGTTCGTCCAAAATTTTGAGGATTCTAAACATTTTGATTGGAAGAAGAATGAATTGGATTTGATTTTTTTTATATAAAAGTTATATATATTTACATGTATATAGATATACATATTTGTTTAGGTCAGCTTGATCCTATTTTGTTAAGATTTGATTATTATGCTATATTTGCACGCAGGCCCAAAGAGCTCAAAACACTTTGTGACAGCATTTCATTCATTTTGCTAATGATCTTTATATTTTTTGTATTTTATTGTTAGTTTTTCGCAATTTTTTTGTAAATTATGTATCATTCTATTTTGCTTCTTACATTTTCTTTCTCCTTTTATATTCATTGTTCAAGCTACTGAGACCTAACTTATTTTGTATAGGTGAAAAAATGCCCCTTTCAACATCATTATATATATATTGCATTATTTTAATGGAAACAAACATAACACAGATACTGCCGTACATAAAAACAATTACAAACTCATTATGAAAATAACTGATATAAGTAAACAAAAAAGGGAACTGATTTAAAAAAAGAGTCTGATAAAAAAATAAGCAAAGCGAAGAGTTTCACGAATTGACTTCTCAGTTTTATCATACAAGGTCACTTTTATCCGCCAATTACCATGGCAACAGTCAGATAACTACTACTCAGCCAATCAAAATTAAGGAAAGTTGTCAGATCTGACAACGTTGTCGGAAAACAAGATGAAAATAACTTCTGATATACTAGTTAACTTTCTATATACAATCAATTTACATCAATTGCAGAAAAAAATACCAAATACCGATACCAGACTATAAAAATATTCCAATTTATCCGAATTTCATAGCTGAAAACATACTCTGATTCATCGAAATTTTACAAATAAAAACAATAAGACTTAAGTAAATCGAAATCTGAAGTGTACAATAACCAGGCATTGATTACATCATATTCTGATAGATTGAATTTCAAGACTTTGGTGAATCAAAATATGAAGATTTTAAACAATCAGACATTTAATCTAATGAATTAAATCAATTAGACCTTAGTATATAAAAACTAAAGATTTAAAACAATCAGACATGGGTAGATTTTAATCTGATAACTTAAATCAATCAGACTTTGGTACATAAAATCTGAAGATTTAAAGCAATTATACGTTGATATAACAATCTGATCAGACGTTAACAGGTTAAGGAAATCAAAGTCTGTAAAATAAATCTGATGTCTGACATTAAACACAATATGTACTCACGATCTAAAATATACACTGTGAAAAATGAAGTGCTAATTTAGCACTTACGGTGCTTGTATAGTGACTGCACTACGAGTGCTGACTTTCTAGTTTAAATTTGAACTAGAAAATTAGCACTCGTAGTGCAGTCACTATACAAGCACCGTAAGTGCTAAATTAGCACCTCATTTTAAAGAGAATTCTCCAAAAAAATCTGATGAATGAAATGAATACAATAATGAGAACCAAAGTCGGATTTGGGGCCCGTTTCATAAAGAGTTACAAACTTTGCCATTATAGCAACTACTATGGTAAACTTGATTTTGATTGGTTGCTGAGCCATGTTACCATGGTAGATGCCATAATGGCAAAGTATGTTATTGTAACTCTTTATGAAATGGGCCCCAGAATCTGAAATGAGTATTACCAGATGCGTCGATTATGGGGGGGGGCGATCGCCCCACCAATGAAAATATTGGGGGGGGGGGGGCAAACCTATCATTTTGCCCCCCCCCCAATAATTCCGCATGTGCTAAAAATAAAATAAGATTGTAATGTTACACAGAAATCAGCGAGCGAGATTGAGATACACAACTCGTTCTTTGTGTAAAATCGTGCTCAAAATGTCCACTTTTCAGATTGGAATATCAAAAAATTTCAGCTCGCGCTTCGCGCTCGCATCATTTTTGTAACAAAAACCCATACTTTCCATGATTAAATAGGTGAATATGGTCCCGTTTTCTGTTTTAAACCTCAAAAGAACTTCCACTTCGATTTGCAATAATTTTTGTTGGATATATATCTTGTTCTTTATTAAAAAAACGTCCATTAAATTATTTTTTTTTTCAGATCGAAATATCAAAATTTTCAGCTCGCGCTTCGCGCTCGCATTAATCTGCTGGTGAGATATATATGTATATATATATATGTGTGTGCGTGTTGGTGTGTATATATATATATACATATATATATATATATATACACACACATATATATAGGCATATGTGTGTGTTTGTGTGATCGAGCGCCTTTGGAAAATTGATTCATGATTTTGCCCCCCCCCCCCAATCTGAAAAATGGATCGACGCCCCTGAGTATTACACTGATGAGTCTGATACATCAAACATAAACCACGCGAAATACGATGAAATAAAGAAAACACTTTATGTTAATAATAGTATGAGGACAAATTTTGTGTTTTTAATTGAACATGACACTAAAAATAATCGAATTGAATTGAAAAAAAATACAACTTTGATGTGACAAAATCTAATAAATTGAAATGAATATAATACAGGCTGCGATATAACAAAATCTGATGAATTAAATGAAGACAATCACATTTAGAATCTGAGCATGCAGAACCTGAAATAAACAAACACGAGATACATTAGGGGGTGGCGGGGGCACAGTGCCCCGACTTTTTGAAGCACTGAAGAAGTTCCCTTTTTACGCAGGAAATGCCCCCTCACGAACGTGTACTGTGCCCCTTTCACCTGAGGAGGACCCGTTTTAGGTGTTACCAACTGCCCTTTCTCGGATAAGTGCCTTTTTTTTAGACAAAATGCCTCCTCTCGATCGTGTTCTGTGCCCCTTCACCTGAGAAGACCCCGATTCGTGCGTTAGAATGTGCCATTTTTCGAATCTTTGCCAATTTTTACCGAGAAATGCCCCCCTCACGAACATTTTCTGTGCCCCTTTCACCCGAGAAGGACCCATTTTATGTGCAAGCAAGTGCCCCTTGCCTTCTTGTATAAGTGCCCGTTCTCGAACCAGTGCCCCCTTTTACCCAAGACAGGTCCCCCTCACGAACGTGTTCTGTGCCCATTTCACCCGAGAAGGACTTGTTTTATGTGTGAGCAAGTGCCCCCTTTCCCTTCTTGTAAGTGTCCTATCTCTTATCAGTGCCCCCTTTTTACCCAAGAAAAGAGCCCCTCAAGAACATGTTCTGTGCCCCTTTCACCTGAGAAGGACCCCTTTTACGTGTTAACGAGTGCCTATTTAAAACAAGATGCAATATTCTCATTGTTACTACAAAACTTGTAAGGATGCCTCTAAGCTTCATGAGTCATGTGAGTGGGGTAGATAAGCATAAGCGTACAGATGGGGCTCTTGCCCCCTCCCATTTTTTTTTACGACCAAGAAAAAAAAGAGAGAAGGGTAAAATATAATATCATTTCGTAATATTAGTTGTCAAAATCTATCACGAATTTTGATTTTGTTTATAAAAATGTCAAAGTTTTGCTCACTCGCAGCTTCTTATAAATTTACGTGATACGACATAGCCCCTTAAAATGTTCACCTTATTACGCCACTGTAGACAAGAAAGTCATTTTTCTTTGTTTTAAGATAGTGCCCTTTTTTAAAAAAAGAAAAGGTATCTTTTTTCCCTGTGCCGCCAGCTTTCAACTTTTTTAAACGAGCATTTGAAATTAAATGATATGATGTGAATATTAAGATCTATAATGAAATGTAATTAATTTAATAACCAAAGTCTGATGTATCGAGAAAACAAATCGAAAAACAAACTTTGATATAAAGTGATAATTGAAAGGAATTGGAATATGTATATCAAGACCATTACAGAAATGTCGGTTTTAAACCTAAAGATGGTTGCTATCCATTATTGAAAAAGAGTGCCACCAGCCCTATACGGAAGTGAATTGATAATAAAAGGATCTTCATTCATTCTGTGGGAGAGGGGCACCTTTCATCAGATTCAATATTTGCAATGGTTGCTATTCAAAATGGAGTGGACAAAAGGTAGGGGTGCATGGCAGAGCATGAATTTGTTTTATGGGGGGGGGGGGCAAAGACAAAAAAGGGCACTTCTATGTCAAAATGGGAAATTGGGTACACACAAATATTTTCACCATCGAATTACGTTTTTGCCTGAAGTAGTTGGGTGTTTCGTGATAATAAAGTTGAGCAAACTTTTTTTGAAGAGATTTCTGATTGATGAAATATATATTATAAGACTTTCTTCAATCATTCCGCGAGTGAGCGTAGCAGGAGAGCGGTTTTGAAAATTCTTCAAATTTGGAGTTGTATAAAATGTAAAAGTCGCTTCAATTCTGGAGCTGATTACTGTTAAAATGGCATCTTTCCACTAGAAATGATTTTTTTGTTGAATAGAAAGTGAACGTCGACACTTTTTTTTTCGCTTTAAGTGAACATAAATTATCGGGGGGGGGGGGGTAGCTTTTGCAAAAGGGGAGCGGGCAAGAGAAAACAATATAGTCCAAAGATTTCCCGATCAGCCGCTAAAAGTTGATTTTTGTGGTTTGTCATTTCATCTTTTATCCCATAAAATTAAACATTCTGATCAGTTTTTGTAATCACATTAAAAAAATATGTCTTATAAACTATAATAATGGGATCAACGCGAGCGCAAAGTGGGAGCTGAAATTATATATGACATTATATACTGATTATGATACATGTCTCACCAATCCAAGAATCAAGCGCAAAGTGCAATATTATTATGATAGATTTGGATTTTCCAAACCGAAAAGAGGACATTCTAAGAAGCACTTATCGTAACAATGAACAGGGTGGATATCTTAAATTTCTAACAAAACATTTGATGCGAAAGTGAAGGGCGAGCGTTTCTCTTTAATTTTCGAATCTAAAATGTGTTACTTCAGAAATTTATTTCATTTTGGAAAAAAAAAAAAATTTGTCCCATGATACAAAATCTTGGAGGGAGCAAGTGCACCCTCTGCCCCCGGTTCCGCCACCCCTGACAAATTTGCGCCATTAATGGGCATATGCTGTAAAGCACAATTTCCTTTCAAAATTACAGAATCTGTAAAGTGCTAGCAAGTAATTTTGTTTTCTATCTTTCTTTTTTTTGTAACTGAAGATTAAGAATTTAACTTTGTTGAATTACTATACCATATATTCATAACAATTTGAAACTTAATTGTTATATCTCGGCAGTCTCTTACATTCTTCTCTTTCTTTCCTTTCTTCCTTATTCTTATATATTTTTTATTTTTGTTTGCTTGGATGCAAAACAAGTTTAAAGGTGCTTCAACCAATCAAGCTTTTAGCTTATGTTGCAACACCTTTGTATGCTCATTATTTACTTGTGTTTCGTATATATTTATATATTTTCTGTGTATTCTTTTACATTGTAAATTGTGAACATGCATAAATAAATAAATATCGCTAATTATTATCATTCGCTAATCATTACTATTCGAATACATGCACTTCAACGTTGTAAGTCCATGATTATGGCGACTCCCTTTTCATTTTACAATTCATTTTCGCTTGCATGGAGACCTTCTTTAATTTTGCTTATACCAACCTCATTCCCTATACGGATTCGAATATCTATATATTTGCAATAGGTATTCAATGGTTTTAGGAAAAATAGTTGAACGAAAACGAATAGGACTTGTTACCAGGGCCTTCTGGGTATTTCCTTATAATTTTTTGATAGGACCTGTTTCAAATAAAGTTTTTATTAATATGATTTTTTGTTTGTGCTGTTGTTCACCAATAACGTTGTTTTATTTTAAAGAAATTGACACTGTTCTCATTATTTGCATTGTGAATTTATATACCTATTCGAATTTGTTTGTAAGGTCTTTGTATAAAAAGACTAATATTTAGAGTGTGCGAATGTCACATACACACGCATTAGCTTATGCGAGTCACGTGGTAAATGAGTGTAAGGACCGAGCGTTCAGCTTGTAAATGCAGAGGAATGATGTTGCGTGCGTAGCTTGCTCGACTTGGGGGCAAAACATAGGCCCATGTGTGTGTGTGCTTATCAGCTGGTCATGATCACGAATGTTCAACCTGCACGATAGGAAATACATTCTTCCATGTACGCTCGGACAATACAAACATTTAGTTTTTGAAGCTTAACAGTTACCAATTTTCAAAACATCGAAAAATATCCGTAGTCAGATATCATCTGAGGGATTTCGCGGCGGAAATATTTGTAGGATTTCACCAACGGCATCGCGTGATCTCTCTTTCTAGAGGGTTACTTCAGCGGGTTTCGCTGGTGAAAGGAGCGGGGAAGTAGCCGCCGATTGGCCGTGCTGGGCCCGAGCACCACGGCCGGTTGGCCAGCTTCACACAGATGGCTGAAGCCCCAGGTTCGTATATTGCTTTTTTGTCACCCTTTTAATTCATAAAATTGCCAGTTTACGTGATAAGTTTACAAAGCAATGATTTTCAGATGGAATTTTTCTCATTTTGTTTTCATAATACTATCTAGCTCGTTGATATCGATTACTACATCTGACCTAAATTTTGTGGGGGTGAATGTCAAAGTCGGATTTCAATATGTCTTGGCTGTGAAATTGCAGTCTCTGTGTTCTACGTATGAGTTTTCTATCATGACATTGACAGTCGAAGAACATTCATGTTCGGAAATGCCTTCCAAAGCTTTCTCTCTTATCAAAACATCGGAATATACCTGTAGAAAATTTGAAAACCATTTTGTGGTCACGAAGTGAATTAGAGCGAACACCCTGTCCTTGCCCCTGTTCTTTAAATTTGGGGTATGGTAAATTACCCCTCACTCTCGTGTATGTGCAAACCGAATTCTGACCACAATGGTCGCCGTACTCGAGGCTCCATGTATGCCTGAAGTTTCCCCAAATCCATGGCCAATTTTAAATCCACGAGCAATGAATTTCTACCCAATGCAATGCATCTTATCAAGCCGAGACTGCGTTTTGCGAGTGTAATCCCGTTGGTTCGAATTGATGCCCATGGATGCAAACGGTTCAATAATCAAAACAAGACACTGGATATTACAAAATAAAGGATATAATATCCATAATCACGGTGTTTTGCAACGAACTTGACAAAGTTGGGGAGAAAATACAAGGAATATTTACCCCATTGCGTTGGTTTGGGTTCTTGCCAAGAGCATGCACGATCGAATCAATCATAGACTTATAATGCAGATGAACGCAATGCAACTGGTATATAATAATAAATATGGTTTTATTGATTCTAATGATAAATAGGACATGACAGTTTGTGAAATGGCGATGAAAAATTGTTGAAGATGAGACTATGTAGGTTTGTCATTTATAATGTATTCTGAATTAATGTGGATTTTAATAATCAATGCTATATTTCCATAGCACCTGCCAAAATGAGAGATGTTTGTGGGAATTATTATTACATTCTGTTTGAAAATACTTTTCTATGAAAATGAATCATTACATGTATGTTTACACTCACTTATGATTGTCATCAGGATATTGGACAGTAGACTTAAGTTAAAAATATAATGTATTATGCACCGTTTTATGGATAGAAGAGAAAGAAAAGTGGATGAAAAATGAAAGATTCAAATATTATTTACAATAATACTAATATGTTTTTATTTCCTGTGATGTAACGATGCCTATACAATATGAATTTGATTTATTAGTTTATTTATGTTTAGTCTTGAATGCAAATGAGAGATTTTGAATTTGATGTCTGTACAAAATGAGAGACAAATATTCGTGAATGTCATTTAAAAAAAAAAATTCTAATAGAGTTTTGCTGGGCGTTTTACTTCTGATTTGAAATTGTTTATTTTTGAAGTATCTGTGTACATATGTAAATCGCCATAAAAGCAACAACCACCATTCACCCATTAAGTTTGTTTTATAAATTCCCCCATGAAGACATTTTTTTAAAGATAATGTGTCCTGTGTAAAATCTTTAAGTTTGAAATATGTGTGAAAAACCCATGATTTTCATTGACCCTTGTGTTGCATCCGATAGGATCTGAAAACTATGTTATATTTTGGTCTTATTTTATGAGAGAAGGTTAGGCTATTAACGCATTTGTGTATTTTTTTCCTAAATTCAAATATTAAAAGATGTGTAAATCTGTCGGCTGCATATAGGACTATATTTCGTTTGTTGTAGAAATTCTACATTTAACAAACTATTAATGTGAATTTATTCGGCCAACAGACGTATACACACCTGCACTCTACATTTCCAATTTGATGATTTAGCTTTATGCGTTATAAGTGAGAATTTTTATGTAGAAATAACGCATGAAGATTATCCATAATGGATCGATGTGATAGGTACATTGATGTTAGTTTATTTGATAAAGAAATCATCAACGTGAATGAGTCAATGGATTTTATTTTATTTCAAACTCATAACTTATAATAATGGTGAAACTGAGAGATCATCGGTAAGTGTAACTCACGGTCATTTTGTTACCCCCCCCTCTTTGTGGCCCCTTTTATCCACCCTACTTCCATTTTTACCTCCTAAACAGTCATGTAGTATGTTTAGTTATCGGAGGAAGTTTTTGTTTACACCATGAATAGGGGCCTTAATTTACGGGGTCAGGTCCAAACACAACAATGGTCCATGCATGCATGCCCTGATTGTTCAAACAATCTTTTCGCAGCTCTTCTCTGTTTGACCGGGCAGATGTGTGGCCAAGGAAGCTTACAAAATGAAGGGTCAAGGCGATCCCCTCAATGGTCATTCACAAAGGCTTGACCACAGCACGCAATGAGAGTCCAAATTGTACTTCCATGAGTTCACCTCCAAAATGTACCGCATGGGCATATATAGCATGGAGCTATAGCTCTATGATTATAGTGTATAAAAGAATGCAGAAGCCGAGGTGATTCGCTTCATAAATGTTATTAAAATCATAATCCTTTCTAAATATATTGCGGGGGAAATGGGAGATTCATTTTTATGTGTACCCTTGACCCAGTCTTGAGATATATTGTCTCCATTCTTCAGAATAAAAAAAAAAAATCCTGATTCAGGTTCTGGTCATACTTATGTCACCCTCTATGCTGTAGCCCTATGTATTTTGTAACACGTCTCAAAATATCTCTCAATTCAGTGGTTATATTTTCAATGAGTGTATTCTCTTTTTGCTTATCTTTTCTTCCCCTCTTTTGTATTGAGTAATTTAAAACTTTCTTTGTTTTCTTAAATGGTATGTATGATCATGAAAATCATTCGATTGATCTCAAAGTGCAACACTTGGAGAGACCAATTTATGACTATCCGTTTCCATATTTGTTTGGAATAGGACATTTCTTACACTTTACTTTTACATTTAAGATTTCATTTTAGCAAAAGAACTATAGTTGTTGGATAATATGTTTGGGTATACTTTTAGACCAGATGATTGTGTACATTTGCAGAGATATTTTGGTTTTGGTTTTCTCTGGACCTATACATGTACACTTTGGTGGACATACAATCATACATGATAATTAATTCATCATGAAAAAGTTGTATATACAGTGATTAAGCAAGAATTTGATAATGAAAAATAGTCCCTTCTTGATCTACATGAAGAAAGTTTTTTTTTTCAAAATTACCATGATAAATCTCAAATCATTGGCGGTTATTTTCCAACAATAATTTGAATAAAAAATCTAATCAACGTTATTGTAAGTGTAGTGTATATAGTTAAATAAAATGAATGTAGAAATAAAAAAAACAGCACTTGAATAAGATCGAGTGGAATATAATGAAATGAGATAATCATAGAAAAAATGAATTACAACACAAGTTATTGACACATCTTTTGCATGAAATAATGTCGGGTTATCAAACTGTATTCTTGCAGCAAAGTTCATTAAAAAGGGTCACTTACAGTGCACTGAAGCAATTGTTGTATTTCGTTATTTTCTAGCATATTCTTGCATTCAAGTTTATTTATTTTATAATTCATTCAATTATTCATTCGTTTGAACTTTGATCCATAATTATATAGGCCTAAAAGGCGGCTCATTATGAACAAAAATGATGGGTTTCTCACAAGACATAGTTAAATAGAAATCCAAGTTATCCAACATAAAAGTAACATATCATAAAACATAACGAAATAATAAACAAGCTACAATATCGAATAAGCAAAAACACTCGTATGCCAGCCTAAATCTTATTACACTTTATAACGTTTGTTAAACAACAACAACATAAGACAACGATGCTAATGCAGAATATAATTATCATGCCTATTCCTGTATGTGCCAGAAAATGATGGCAATCAGATACAAATTTATATCTGTCCTTCTAAAAAAAGTTATATTTTATACTATTTATTTGGCATGAAAATTTGATTCTCTAAAATAAATGTAAATAACCATGACATTTATAAATAATGAATAGTTGTATTGCGTAATATTGTATCAAAGTATATTTTTTGAAAAAAATGTGCATTTGATTTGTATAGCGGTTATTAGAAAAAAATGAATGAGCATAACGATTTTCCATAATAAATGTTTCATGTATTATCTTTGAGGTTTAAACAAAATAATGCAAGGTAATTTTTTACGTTGATTTGACCATAAATTTGCCTCCGTGTTCAAAAGTAGCATTAAAATAAAGTAGCAGCGTTAAATATCATTGTTGATAAAAATGTCACGAGACATAATTTTCTCTTGACGTCACCGATTTCGACATACCCTTATTATTTGTTTCAAATAATGGAATATGTTTTTCTTATTATTAATCACACAATAATGCACAGCCTATTTAGCTATTTACCTACGAAATACAATTTCTTTTGACATGATGAGGTGGATGAGATTAAAGTGACGTCAGAGTTATAAGAAAGAGGAAATGTTGTTATGCCGCTCAGTTCTATAAGCAAATGTTTTCTCCTTTAAAACACATCTCCCTCAAAAATGGCAATTAATCATTTTAGGCTCTATCATGAGTGTAAATTGTAAATCGGGTAGAATTATAATTTTCAAATGTCATTTTCTATAATGTAGCAAATTTCATTTGATTTGAAATTTGATAAAGAAATCAGTGAGCTCATTAGAAAACTCTCGTATTTCTTTTTCTTATAAAAAACAAACAAACAACACTGTAAAAAATATTGGGCAAAATTTTAACCAGCACGAGGGTAATTATGTATCCAACCAATTTTGGGCAGTATTTTACACAATGCAGGAAGCATATTGTCCAGTATGGTTAAAAAATAAGTAGAAATTACTTTAGAATGAGCAAATTTTCATCACACTGGATAAATAATAATGCCCAAAAGAAATGCCCAATGTTGGATGGATACATAATTACCATCATGGAGCATTTTTACCCAATATTTTTAAGAGTGAACCAATGCCCCCTTTTTTATGTGTACACGACAATCACAAAGGCCTATTTGTTTCATTAATGTTCTTTGCCAATAATGCAAAAGAAGTTTTGACTCATGAAATGTGTAAGATTACTGCATCTTTTGAGGGAGAGATTCGTTTTTAAATATTTAATTTAGTCCTATTTAGTTATTTTACAAATGAATATGAAATTCAATGAAATACGAAAGACAGAGAACGGTAGATAAAGGTATGAATACTTAGCTTTCCCATGCAGCCATTTTCAAGATGTTGCGCTTTCACTTTTTTAATGGATTTGACTTTCAAAGCAAGATACCAAGAATCATAACCAGTTGACCATTTACATTAAAATAAATTACTCAATTGAAAATTCCTATGTAATAAATGATAAAGAAATATAATTTATGGTGTGTCGAACCAAGGAGCTTCAAACAGACAAAATGATTGCAAATTTGCAGTTGACAATAAAATATGGATTCAAATTTGAAAGTTATATAAATTTGCAACTGACTGAAGCTCCTTGGTCGAACCCACTCTACAGTGGAAAGAAGGCACAAATAAATAGAAGGAAAATGAAGGAGAATATTTTGTGAACGTAATATAGAAAATATTGACATTAACATAATTATATTTGGCCCTTTGCGCCACGGTATCTTGTTGACGAGCATGATACGGACCTGATAATTATTTGGACATCTTCATGAAAGGAAAAATGATAATACTAAATTGCTACTCCTTTATTCTTGATATTAAATCATATGATTTTATGCAGCCTGCGTGTATTATCACAACTGAGCGCAAGCACAGCCTAACGAAATCTAGTCTCTGTTTCTGAAGTATTCCTCGCATAGCTGAGCATTCCTAATTTGAAACGAAACTAAAAGCGGAGAAGATGGAATTCCAAAGTTTTTGTTTGCAAGTTTGCCCCTTGTATTTGACCTTTGACCCGATTGGTCATTTGGTCACCCGTTCAAAGAGCGGAGGAGCGTGAGAAATCTATACTAACAACAGGTAGTGTGGACCTAGTCTCACCACACAGTCGTTCCGAAGAAATAATTTGACTCTTATAAATATTGGTAAATAGAAAAACCCGCTTTCGTTTGTGTATCTCTATATAGATCAACAAATCAAAGCGTTAGAAACTAGAATTATTGTAGCTACCTAATTGTAATTTTCATAATGATCGTATTTATTTTTATCAAAAGGTCTTTTAGCATATTATGTGTCGTACATAATGTTCTAAATCGTGTTTACATGTATGTAGCATATACACACCCACATAAGGTGTGGGTTATAAGTAATCATATTTTTAAACAACTGAAAAACACACACAAAAATATAGGGTATAGAAAAAAAGTAACAAGATAAAATGCGATGAAAAAGAAAGAGAATACAAACTGGCACCAGTTTAACGTTTGATCAAAATAGTTTTATATTAGGGAAAAACTCAGAATTTATGTTAAGGACATTATCATAAAAAAATATTGATATAAAGAATGAGTAATTTCTATTTCTGAAGTGTTATTGCTATCACTGAGAAATTGCATGTGTAGAGGCTTTTCGATTAAAGATGGACTGATATTTTTTATAATCTTTTGCAAATAGATATTTAAAAATGGTAGAATTACATCATATCTGTAAAGGCAGTTTAGCTACATGTATCTTCTTGAAATCACAACACAATTTACAGAAAAATGTAAAGATGATATGAAGGCATATTATGGATACACTTTTGGGTCATAAACTTATGCCATTGGAACTTTGACAGTAAAATTGAGATCTCATTTATCTTGAAAAAAAGAAAGAAAATAAATCATGAAAGGAAATTTCTCTGCCTGAACTTATTTTTAAAGGACAAGTCCAACCAAACAAAAATATGATTTGAATAGAAAGAGATAAGTCAAACAAGAATACCACTGAAAATTTCATCAAAATCAGATCTGAAATAAGAAAGTTATGACATTTTAAAGTTTTGCTAAATTTCACCAAACAGTTATATGCACATCCTGGTCAGTATGCAAATGAGGGAATGTATTTTATTATATGAAATATGAAAAAGTTGAATTTTCTCCTCAATCATGTCAATGTCATGTGAGCAAAGTTTCATTCCTTTCTTAACATGTGGGATTTGATTGTTCTAACATTTTGTGGTTCAAACAAGATGGTCATAATTGTCATATCGGTAAAAAATGAAATATTGTATTAATTCAAACAATAACAAAACAAGAGAAATAGTGAGTGAGTGACATCATCAACCCTCTCATTTGCATATCACTAAGGTGAGCATAGAACTGTTTTGGAAAAAATAGACAACCCTTTAAAATGCCATAACTTTCTTATTTTACATCTGATTTTGATGAGGTTTTCAGCATGATACTAGTTAGATTTTTCTCTGTTTATTCTAATCAACATTTTTCTGGCGTGGACTTGACCTTTAAAGAGATTTTCGATAATAGGTTCAGCGAACTGAGGATAACATTAACGTTCATCAATATTTAAGAAAGAAAGTTATCCTACTATATCATACATGTATGTGTAAAAAGCACTACTTTAAAAGAAGCTTTGAAATTACACAGTATTGTGCTTGTTTCTGAAAAAACCCTACAAATGAATTGATTTAGCATTTTAATTTCTTGATGTTAGGATCAGTGTTCGCTAGACACTCTGATAGAAAGCAAATTATTTACTTCCATTTTTTTGGTAAACAATATTGCTTTCCAATATTTTTAAACGTTAATTGAATTTTGGAATAGAATGTGTTGTGGTATTGCGGTTTGTATCGATTTTTTATTATCGACTTGTAGTTATTCAAATTCATTACAAGAATGTAAATTTCTGTCCATATTGACAATCTTAATTATTCTAACAATATCGTTAGCTAGTCTTATGGTATATTTTGAGAGGATAGATATAAATACTCCACATTTTTTACAATAAAATAAGTAAGAAATAGTGGGTGACGTAATCGTTACTTTGTGTCTTTTTTGTGTGCATACCACTTTTGTGAAAATTAAAAAGTTTTGATTATAATTTATATATGTTATTAAAGGACAAGTCCACCCCAACAAAAACTTGATTTGAATAAAAAGAGAAAAAATCAACAAGCATAACACTGAAAATTTCATCAAAATCGGATGTAAAATAAGAAAGTTATGATATTTTAAAGTTTCGCTTCATTTCACAAAATAATTATATGCACATCTACATGTACATGTAGGTCGGTATGCAAATGAGGGAAGTGATGACATCACTCACTATTTCTTTTGTATTTTATTATATGAAAATATGAAATATTTTTATTTCTCGTCATTGTCATGTGAAATGAAGTTTCATCCCACCCTGAACATGTGGAATTCCATTATTTTAACATTTTGTGCTTCAGGCAAGGAGATTCTAATCGTCAAATTCGTAAAAAATGAAATATTGTATAATTCAAACAATAAAAAACAAAAGAAATAGTGAGTGAGTGACATCATCGACTCTCTCATTTGGATGTAACTGGCTCGTTCATATAACTAGTTTGTTAAAAATTAGCGAAACTTTGAAATGTCATAACTTTCTTATTTTACATCCGATTTTGATGAAATTTTCAGCATTGTGCTCATCTGATTTTTCTCTATTGATTCAAATCAACATTTTTGTGAGGTGGACTTGACCTTTAATATTGTTTATATGCAGCTTCGCTTGCTTGATTTTCACTATAATTACTTGCTTTTGGGGTGGTCTTGATATAAGCAACTACATGTATTTTAACTAAACAGTAGTACGCAGTTCACTTATTCATTCTTTTGATCGTAATATCATTTGTTTATTTTTGCTATGTATTTATTTTTTTCAAAATATTTCTCTCTTAATACAGATACATGTACTTGGGTTTATATGGTATTGGAGACAGCGGAAATGCAAATATTTACTTATGTTAAATAACTGAGTGTTTTAATCATCTTATTCAACAACTGGAAACTTTATTACATCCAAGGTTTATGAAATATTTGAGCATCAATATTCGAACATCAAATGAATAATAATTCGTATGAACGATATCTACACAATACAGTACTTAAATCTCTCCATGGGCACTCATAGGGCCCCGTTGCATAAACGTTACTATTATGGTATCTTTGCCAGATGTCCAATCATCCAATGGATTTCATGGAAGTTACCATTTGGATAGCACAGTTACCATGATAGTAACCTTAATGCAACGGGGCCCTGGTAATTTCAATCGAGAAAGGTGTAAGATTAGCTTTATGGATATCAACATTTCCGAATCATGACTTTAATTTGTTCACGTATGGTCCAGTGAAAATCTAGTTTCATTTGTCTTTTACATGGTTGAATTAGTATATATAAATATTTGAAAATTGAATTCGATTGAGATGATCCAAGTGTAGGCATACTGTTAGAAATAATGAGGACATTTACACTCTAAAAATTCGAATGTTAAATCAACATTTGAAAGGTTGGAGGAGTGACAACCTTTTCCAAATGTTACATCCAACCTTGTATAAAGCTGAATCCAACATTTTAAGTGTTGGGTAGAACCATTTAAAGTGGTAAATGCAACATTCAGAAAATGTTGTCACTCCTTTAACCTTTCAAATGTTAGTTAGCATTTCTTGTTTTTAGAGTGTAATTTAATTGCAAGACAAAGTCCTCTGTTTTCATACTTCTTTCGTCTCCATTTTCCTTTGGTCCACACCCTTTTTGGCACACTGTAAAAACTGTGGTGTTAAAACTGACACCAATTTGTGTTAATAGAGGACCACACCCTGAGGTATTAAAATAACACCAATATAGAGATTGAACATAACACGAAAGAGTGTAAATGTAACAACCATTGGTGTTGTAATAACACTTGTAGGTGTAAAACTATAACACCACCAATTTAACACCGGTGTAAAATAACTGGTGTGGTCCTCTATGTACACTGGTTAACACCACAGTTTTTGCTGTGCATCTATTGAAGAATCACAATGGCGACGACACCCCCCCCCTTGGCGCCCCTCCACTTTCTATACATGCTTATAGGAGCAGGGCTTTTACAGAACAGGAAATCGTACTTGTAGCTGTAAATACGTACGAGATGCAAATGCATCGCAGTAACCTCATACATCTCGAAATGTCAATGGAAATGACACAGGAATCATGCCAACGTGCCGAAGTGAGCACGAATGTAGTGGTCAAGGAAGTGACCTAGCCCCATCTACCATTGACCTTGCACGACCTGACCTGACCTTTGCACCTGACCGAGAATGTAAAACGGTAGCGGTGAAGTACACGTAAATCTTCATCCAAGCCTTATATACCTTCCAGCCGCATTCAGCGCGTTCAACCATCGCACTTGCATTGGGACACACACACGGAGCAGTCAGATCAGTGCACAAACCTATGTGGGATACTCAAGTTTACAATGATTTCCAGTATTTGTTTTTATGACCGAAAGAGAGAAAACACTCGTATGATATAAGATGATATTCCATCAAGGAATTTAGTTAACTGATCTAGCAATGAGATGCATGCAACCTTATAAAATTTGATTATATTTCTTTTAAATGTATATTTCTTTTAAATGTATACTACCCTATGGTCTTTGTTTGTTTATAGGCATATAAAGCTTATTTGATATAGTTTATCTATGACATTTTATGTTATAAGACATTGCCTCTTGTCACTCGAGTAAAACCCGAAGAAAAGAATAATTTTAAATCAGTTGAAAGTTTAAATACGTGATTAATTTTGAAAACAGTTGAATAGATATCTCTGATACTTGTAATAGATAATGCATATTTTCATGTATATAAATGAAATATATTTTTTTCCAATTTATATCATTTATCATTTCCTTTTCCTAGAAAACTCTATTTTGTCCCCAGTCTAACAATGGTTATATTTGAGTGTTGATAGGTGTTTGGATTCATATCTCAATGGTTTAGATTGTATAGATTAAAACGGAGAGGGAATTATAGTTGTACTCGTGAAGTATCACTTAAAAGGTCACCAACCTCTTATTTTGTAATCGGTGTTTTGAAATTAATTTTGAGAATGAAAGTAAGATAATTGCAAGTGACAATTCATGGAAAGATTCTTTTTGAAAAAACCTTTTACTTAATTTTAACATTAAACGAAACTGAAATAGTACGAAAGACATTAATAAGCATTCTTCAGTGTAATTATTAATTTTACAGCAATGCATTTAGAAATGTGATTGATTAGTAGTTTCAGAAATGGAAATCTTTTTTTTGACAAATCAGATATTTATCACTCGTTGTAACCAATAATCAAATTAAAGTCATGCAAAATAGTAACCAAACTATTAGATGCTGCCGAAGAGATTCATCATGAAATTTCATGGCAATTCTGTCAAAACCATCACCAACTTCTTGGCCTTTCTTCATGCCCACATGCGTTTCTTACTTTCCTGAAACCCAATTAATTAAGGTAGCACTTAGCATTAGAAAAATAAATTATATACGTTAAGATTTAACACATTGATAACCTCGAAATAATTGAAGTGTTCCCAGAAACCATTTAAACTCGAATACAAATTGATTTATATGACTGTTTTTTTTTCTATCTACTGATCTAGGGGAAGAAACTGGGGCGAGTGAAACGCTTTCTGCAGCTGAGCAAGAGCGATTGGCAGAGGTACGGGCTGCCGCCGTGAAGGCGGCAGGAAACCAGCAACCGGGCGAACTCTACCGGGGCAAATGCAAATGGTTTAGCCTGGCTAAATGCTACGGGTTTATAACCCCTGATGATGGCACTGGAGATGTATTCGTTCACCAGGTAAGAGGCAGTGTATCAATGAGTTTTGTCAACAAACCTATTATCAATATTGAATATCTGGTAATCAGAGAGCAAGGTGAAGTCAGAAGGTGAAACTCATCGTTTTGATGCGAAACACCAGGTTAAATGCTTGCAAGCTCTATCTAATGTAGGATATTATGATGGCGGTGGTGGGTTATGACTTATAAGTTATGGTGAGATATAGTTGGGCATTGACACTACCAGTAAGGCTCCAGTGGGGACCATTAGTCCACTTTAGCTGGTATCTGTTACACATGGTTTTTAAACTGTGTAGCTGACATGAAACATTATTCAAACTTTCTTGCCCCATTCCCCTCACATACACACCCACACCCACACGCACTGTATACACACCACACGCATACCATAAAGTATGGAAATACCATTGAGAATTCTCTGCCCTAACCCTCACCCGCATGCTCACCCTCCTGTACCCACGCACACACACATACACACCCACACCCACTCACCCAGTGATGGGGATACATCTTTCTTGTGCCTACGTATTTCTTGAAATGGCGAATGACCCTGCATCAAAGGTGAAATGAATAATTAATTGTTTTGATCTATAAATGCCCTTCAGTTCACTCTTGACATTTGCACAAAAGTATTCAAAGTAAGTATGTATGGTCAACTGTAACGTTGTGAGGTAAAATCGACGGTCCGTCCATTAAGCATATGAGAACAATAAATTATTTTGTAATCATGGAATAACTCGTATAATATAATAAAAAGTGACAGTATGAAATGGTAAATGGAATGTTATGATTTTATAATAACAAATTATATGCTTATATAGCGCATAATATTCAACCATGGAGCTCTGTGTTTTATAGCTCCATGATTCAACAGAATCTCTTTCCTAACATATATTTCAGTCTTATAATAGTGACTTATAAAAAGTCAGAATAAAAACATAAACATGAAGTAAACAAAAATAAAAAACTTACATTATTCCCCTGAAATCATCAAGTCTGCATCTGTTTTCGAAATGTACTGAACGTGCAATGAAAGAAATATAAAGTATTTAATATGTTAACAACAAGGAATGCAAGAAAAACAATCAATGAAATATTGAAGGAATGAGAATAAGTAATTTGCTTGATGTTTTTAGAACAATGGTCTTTCGTATTGTTGTAGAGAGGTTACGAAGTCTTACTTCAAAATGATTCAATATTTTTCTTTCAGAAAATTATAAAATGCTTGTTTCCTTTTATTCCATGCATCCCTTTGATAAGGTATGATGTCATTTTATTTGATCGATTTCGAGGCTATCATGGTGAAGTGAATTATTTAACACGGAAACGAGGTCGTTTTTAACTCCTCCCTAAAAATAAAAGGTCTCTCTAATTTGATGAGTTTTCTTGTCAATAACAATACGCCTACCTGTATAATGAGACGTTAGATTACACACTTCATCTAGATTTAAACATAATTAGGTTTCCAAGAAGGCGAGAAGGCACTGCATCTATCCTGACGCTCTTGATGTTCTTTATTTTGGTTTGATTAATATTCATATTCCGGAGAATACTTGAAAAACCTGTTTCCTGAAATAACCCTGGTATTTGAATTGTTTGCATCTGTTCTTGTTGTATCTTTATTCTCTCATGCTTTATATTTCTTCCCAGTGCATAATTGATGTGTATTCGAGAGGCGAGTAATTACTGAAATAAAAATAACTATTGGCATTTTCAGATACGTCTACTTGCCTTGATTCTTCTTCTTTTTTTTGTTACTATAAAGGTCTATATACTTTCTTATAAAAACTGCATTTTTGAGCGATTGTGAATGATGTGCCGTGTTATAATTGAAGTTGTGAATGTCTTTATCTTATTTATGGAAAATATTCACATGTCTACATGTATTGAGGATATATGACATATTTTCACTCCAAGAGTTGTATATGATCACAGTAAATTTATTATTCGTGCTCAAATAAATGATATTAATAATGATAATAATAATAATGCTAGTTTTTATTTTGAGAAAATTACAATTAAGTCTCTTAGCGCTGTATGCACATAATAATCAAATATTGAACATCCGTATGGTATAAGACAGTTACTGTATATTTAATTGATAATTCAAAGGTGTGGTGTTATAATTTGTGATTGACATTATCTTATAAGCAATACCTTCCCTCCATGTATTATCTGTGCTTAGCAAACTTTTAATCGTTCAATTAATGGTCACCAAAATTTGTTAGAATAGGAGGGTGAACTATGCTAAGTGTATTAAGGTCTGTTATTTTCCCTTGAAGCCCTGTACAACTGGTTATCGTGTTATTGAATTATTCCCAGCGCTGATGAAATATTAATAATTTGATATGATTTCCGAAACTTTTTAGTTTATTCACCGTTGGAATATACATGTATATTGTGTATAAACACGTGAGTTAATTTTCAGGCTAAAGAATTTAGTACTTTGTATTATTGCAATCACTTTTCAGGGTGTGATCCATTACATGTAGCTGAAAAAAATAAGGAAATATAATTCACTGAGATTATTTACTTTTTAATTCATTACATAATCATGTCATTCGTTACAAATTGATTGTCTTTAACCAATGATTTCTCTCTCTCTCCCCCTCTAATATCACAACACCACATCAAAACCAACCAGATTTGGACCCCCCTTTTAAAAGCCACTGAAAGTGTCATGGTAAGACACATGAATGATGGTGGTGTAACATTTGAGTGTCATGATCACTCACAAATGATGAAGTATGTTAAATAGAATAACCCCACCTGCCTTGATAAGAGGAGGGTGCGAGGGTGCCTGATGTCATCTGGAGAATGGTACAACGTTCACTCATGTTCTATTTTCTTTCCAATGTCAATTCATCAGGGGGTGACTGTAATGGTCGAATTCTGGAAAAGCAACCAGTTTATTCCAATTTTATCTCCATCGTCATCACGTCAATGAAAAAGTGGGATATCTTGGCCACAAAGTTTGTTTCTGGCAATGATATCGAATATCGAACCAAATAGGTTTCATTTATGGTTGATATTACAATGCATGAAACAAGATGGATTTGTAATGAAAAGATTATGTGTTGAAAACATTAAAGGAAGATATCAATTTACACCATTCATTACATTAAAAAAAGCACAATGTTATTGGATCTTATCAATCACACTGCTGTTGGTGAACACTGAAGTATTTTTTTTATTCGATAGACTACAAAAATCGCCCTGATGGATCCTTTCTATTCATATTTTTTTTCCAAGTTAACGTTTTATTTACATTTTAGGAGGATTATAATCTCATGCATCGTGATGATTAATCCAATGAAAGCGTGAAATAGTTTACAAAATGTTCTTCACCTGTAATAAGAATTCACTTCATTTTATCAGTCACTTTACACTTTATGTCGATCTTTTTTTCAAAAGTGGCTCACTTTTAATAGGTTTATACTAACAAAACTATATTATCACTTTTTGTCATGCAAACATTAATTAATAATAGTCGATATAATAATGTGAAATGTACAACGTGAGGTCTAGTTAGGAATACTTCTCGACCGTTCATTTATGCAACGGAATGTAACAACATGAACATGGTTGATATGATTAAATTTATATCCCTTTATCTTGGTCTGTTGGTTGCATAAATAGGATCGTAGATAGTTCTCATGAAATAATCTTTATTTTGAATTGTTCGACTTATTTCTTATTAATCATATCATATGGGCTCTAAGTAGAAAATTTTTTTTTTGTAAAACATAGAATAGGCATGGAATATAAGCATAATTATGCTTGGTCTATTTGGTTTCCCTGTAGATTCAATGTCACGGTTCTCTTCATGTTGAAATAAAACAAAATACTTAAAAAAAAAACGCTTGCACAGTTCTTGATCTGCATTCGTGCCATACTCATTCATAGAAATGTCTTGCCTCTAGCGGAAATTCCCCCACGATTTCGGCCACATTCGACACCTGTGCTCCCGCGCTCTCCCGTCATTGCTGCCACGACTTCCCCTTGATATTTCCCAAACATACCCCTTCCATACCTACCTTCCATCCATACACCACGTTCAAGTTCAGATAGCACCCGATACAGTTCAACGTCCATTGTGCTGTGGAAATTCAGTTGGTTAACCCACCCACCAATGTACCGTGTTATTCCAAAACTTCGGTCCCACACGTAGATTTTAAATGAGGGCAGCAAAAACACGTGCTTTCGAAAGTTGCAGTAAAGTTTCAATATTTATTCGTGATGAATAACCCTTATACGTTTAAAACTTTGCTATTTAAATGAGCCTGCACCGATTCTTAATGTCGTATTTCTGATGCATCTGGATAAAATAAGCATAGGAAACCATTTAACAACTTAAGAAATATAATAAGTGTACAGTTTTGTACTCAACATACCCAGCAATTTTTTTGACAGTAATGGTCAATTTCGTTGCACTATGTCTGACGGGAATTTTTCTACGCACAATATAACTGTTATAGTATTTAAATTCTATTAATGTGCAAAGCCTATTTCTATTATGCACGATATGATTTGTCCAACAAAAATGTTGGGCATACAATAAGAAGCCATGATACAGCACCATGAAGGTAAATCCCTCTTTCTTTCTAGAATCACTTTCTATCGTTTTAATTCAAAACAATGAACAATTTTTTGTTGGGGTGGACTTGTTCTTGAAGTATTCCTCATGCAACACATGTCACAATCACGGATGTAATAATTCACAGCTACATAATCCAAAATCATACACAATATTCCAATCGCCATATAACTGGGAAGCCCATTTAATGCCTTAACATGAACCAATCTTTGATTCTGGTAAACACCATTTAGACATGGACGGTAGTTTATTCATAATTTGTAATGTATCAGTGTTAAACATTTTTTTTTGGCCAAATATTGTGAAAAAGGCCAACCGCTGGTGCCAGTGCGTGTGGATATTGTCGCCATGATGCTTGGGATGTCATCAGATAAAACATGAGTCCTGCGTGGTATAGAAGAACCTGACTATTCCGTGTGAATATATAATTGCCCATTCATGCACAAACAACCACTGCACCGTACACTATAACCCACTCACTCACCCTCACTCAAGTACCCTCACACCACACACACACACACACACACCACACACAGCCCCAACCCCACTACAAACTGGTAACGTCTCGGATTTGTAGATAATGTCTAATATTGAGATCCATTCGGATTGCGTATGTTATATAGCGGACATCGTTTCTTGTACATTCCATATACTTTCTAAAAGGCGAAACAGAAACAAATATTTCTCTGTTACTGATACTATAATGCGAACGACCATTCATCCAAACACGCTAGTCAACGTGAAATTCACTCATTCTTGAAGAAAAGAAAAAAAAACCCAATAGCACAAATCAGAAAGTTTGTGAATGGCTTCCCGATAACTTGACCTCCGGAGGAATTTCCAAAAGTCCTAATTCAATTTGTGGTCAGCGGTGACCTAGAATCCCTTTCCATCCTTTCCGAAAACGTGTCCTCAACTGACCGCTGGTTAATGTTCCGCTGTCCATCTATTCTAATTTCCAGACTTTGCAATATAAATCCCGGTTGTGGGTAATTAATCAAATTCAACAAAGTTTTGCCACCTCTTTGGATTGTATGATTTTATTTTTCGAAATCGAATTCAGATTAATTTATTTCACATCTCTAAAAGACAAACAACATTTGTCATTGATGACAATGATGTACATGTATATGTCGTCAAATCTGTTAGGAGGCTGGAAATATTTATATCTCAATAAATAGTGTAAAATTCACAAAGCAAAATGCTCATGATGTCATATCCCCACTTGTTCTTTTGTATTTTATGATTTGAAATTAGGTTTATTAAAAAAATTCTACCAAGAGCTAAAACAAGTCGATTGACGACTGATTAATTGCATTAGTTATTTATTGCCGCAACTTTTTTCATCACAATGGAGACACATCATGTACACATGGATGAAAAAATGAAACATTTATGATTTCATGTAATAACATAAGAAAAAAGAAGTGGGGATGTGACATCATCAGCCCACCTAATAGATATTCATGACGATGTGCATATTACTGTTTTCACAAAATCTTGGTAAATTTTAAAATTCAATAATTTTGTTATCCGATTTTGATGAAATGTTCAGTATTTTGCTTTGTGAATTTTGCTCTATTTATTTAGATATAAATATTTTCAACCCGGACCATCCCTTTAATAGTAAACGATTTTGGTGTGGTATTATCAATGTCAATGTACATCGACATCAATGTACTTATGTACCTTAAGAAGAAATCGTGCTTTCCAACCATGGATAGATCCATGGTTCAACCATGGTTGAAACTTTAAATTTGTGAATGATTTTTCCTGTTATATAGAAGAAACATGAAATGGCCTTTATCCTCTGACATCACTCAAAATATCTGATATATGTCAATTTTTGGGGGCTGAGATTTCCTTTAAGGCCATTTACCTTCCAATGTGTCTCATGAGAGCATCTTTCCGTGACATTTTGAGAGGACCAAATGATAATCTCATCATCACATTCATTCATAAAATATGAAGAGAGAAAACAGAATGTGAAAAAGAATGTTCGTTGATCCCCATTATAGGAAGGGTGATGTAATTTTAATGGTTTTCTGGAAAAGTTGTCCCGTAACTTATCTGGTTTTGGTGTTTTATCATATTCATAGTAATCTTGGCTTTGTCAGAAAAGATGTCAATGTGATACATAATGTGATGGTGTATGAGAGGAGCGAATGAAGCTTGAAATTGTAATGTTAGTCAGTTGGAAAAAATGGAGCAAAGAGAGTTCATTATATTCAGGCAGCTAACACGCCAAGGTAGTTTCTGTAAACTTGGTGAATTTGGAAATCAGTTTTCACAAATAAAGATTTTGTTAATTCCTTCTGATAAAGATGAAAATTTAATGTCTACCAATTCGTCGACAATGCAGTCTCGGGGCGTCGATCATTATATCTATCAGCTTTGCTCGTTATATGAGCTTTTCATTATACCACCTGTTATGAGCCATGGATACATTTTACATCTTGCTCTGGAATATTATTCAATGTTACAGTTAACTGAAAAATTGGGATTAATCTACCGTAAAAATAACCCCTTTTTCCTATCGTACCTGTAAGAAAACTTTTTTTGCTTTACCATCTCATTGTCATTTGAAGTCGTGGTTTAGTATACGAACGTTAGTGTGCAATGATTATATCCGTAACTTTACAGGAAAACAATATATGGAAAATTATCGTATTTTTCTTCATATTTTTGTCTTAGTACTGAGCCACGTGATTTACGTTTTGTGTTTTACTGACGAGAGAGTTTTCCCATTTGAAATTTAATAAATCTTTAATTTAAATGTTAATTTTCAAAATTCACATGTCCTGCATTTTTTCCATATAAGATTATACAGTTTTACATGAAGCTTTGTCTAACAAAATAACTTCCTCGAAAATTATTCGAGAAGTAGGAAATATATCGCATCCATCGTGGGATTTTTTTTCGGGGGTTTTAATTTTCCTGTTTTGGTAAAATGTAATTAGTTTACCAGAATCTTCAGGAGTTTTATTATGCAATCTGCATGTTGTTACCGTTTTCTACACACATGAGTATATAATATTTTGATAAGAAAACAGCCTTGTGAAATCCCCGATTTATTACTAGTGTCCCTTTATAAATTTCATCTGCAATTCTGCAAATGTTATGAAAGTTGTTTGTAATTCTTTTAAATCCGTCATTTCCTTTATGGTAACCTTAAAGAGGATAAGCTTTCAAGAAATAAAGGAAGCAATGTGGTTCATTGTTATCATAAATATTCTTTAGCAAGAAATTTATCCACACTGTGCTGCACTCGACCCAGGTTAGATGACTGGATACCCGGTAGGATTAATTCCATGAATGCACTAAGCTCTGAAAGGCAGCTCGAGCTAAAGCCGGGGTAATAACAACGCGCCTCGGAATAGATTGTTTCTAGATAGATATCGCTATATAAATGCATATTGTTATTATCATTATTATTATTATCATCATCATATTGCCATGGTCCTAATGGCATGTTATTATTTATTTAAAGAACAGAAATTCAATGAAGACTGATGAATACATCCTCAAATCTTCATGTAGCTTAGTCAAATTTATTCGTATAATATGCTGATGGTTTTCCCATGCTATTGGCTTCGAGTATTAGCAAAACATTGATAGCAGCACCATTTGAAGTATTCCTTGTTTTTGTCACCATCCATTGATGGCCTTGCCCTTGCTACCTTGGGACATAATCGGCGATAGCTTACAGTTCTGTTTTCTTTCAATGTACGTCCCGGAATACGCAAGTTTACCCTTGAAGAATTCTCAAATCAAGTCTTATTCCAATGTTAAAATGTCACAAAGTAGTGATAATTACATCCTTTTTCATCCATTTATTCTAAATGAAATTTGAAATTGGCCTGTGAAAGATTTAGCGTCCCGTTCGATAGTTTAATTATTTTTCTTAATAAATGCATCCTTGCCTGTGTTTAGGACCTATAGATGTAGTTACTGCAGCTGCTGCTGGAGATTGTATCCCGAAATCTTCGTCCCATCTCATGCTGGAGACGAAATCTTAGTTTCACATTTTGTAATTGAAAATAAACAATAATTGGCCTATATTATGAGTGATCACATCCCGCAAATGTTAACGTATTCCATTCTTGAGAAGTGTTTTTTTATGCCAAAAGATTTGAAACATGTAGCGGAATCATGTGATTTTACGACTGAATCTTTTTATCAAAAATATCCCTGTAAATTATAAAAACACTACATGAGCAATTACAATTTTGTTTCTTTTACCGTAAAGGTCAACAGGTTTGGTAAACATATCTATCGTGTGGGTTGATGAATGTGTGTGTTAAATAGTGGTGTGGGTGTGGATTTGGGGGGTATGTGTGCGCGCTCTGCGCCCGCGGAGAATTGTATCCGTTATTCATTACTTATTTTGCCAGTATCTTCACTTATTGTCTTGTCTAAAGCAATAATTCCAACGATATTAACATTTTAATGGGTTGAACAACGTACATTGCTATGATTTTGAACCCTGTAGTGATTCCGATTGGTAAATTGGAACATAATATGGATTAATTTTTGACAAGGCAATATCATGATCTAGTTTTTATTCATGAACGACTCAAGATGGCTATTACTTTTTTACGAACATGAATGACTTGTCTAGGATTTGATTGTTGAATACAGATTACCTATCATTGCGAGCAACTGCATTTTGTCATGATCTTTTATGATGTGGGTGGGGGGGGGGGCTTATTGCCCCCTTTTTGCTCCTTGAAGGAGACACCTTGGTTTGGATATGTTCTCTCCATACCCCTGTCTCCATACGGTTCTAGAATTATTACCCAGGGAGGACATATCCCACACTCCCACAGTGGCTGGTTGCAATTTCCTTTCGAAAGAGTTGCCGTTTAGCATGTTTAGGCCTACGTAGTGGTGTCCATCCGTGATAATACTCTTGCAACATTCGCCCCGTATACAGGGAATGCCTATATAGGAGCGTGATCTCTTGGGAGCGAATTATTAAGTGGCCGCCCCCTCCAGGGGAGATGTGTTCTATGTCCGAGGGATGATTTTAGCGGGGAAATTATCCTCCCAGGCAGGAGCTGCCCTTGGGCGCCTCATTTATGCATTTTCTTAAATCGAGATTGTCGTTTTACTCTTTAAATTGTTATTAAAAATATATATTAGGAGTTTGTGACCTGCTTTATTCCATTCATCGCATGAGCATTGGTATCTAATGTTTATACCTGTTGCATTGTTTTGATGATGTGGAGATCGCGGTCACTTCGTAAATCCAGGGTCAACTGGGGTCAGGTCCCGGGGTCAGGTCAACATTGCTTGCACGAGACCCCATGGGGGTGATGGGGGCCGGAGAGTCAGGGGGCACCCCCACCCCCTTACCCATGCTCCCGCCAGTTTCCCAATTGGCAAAATAATGATCAATAGCTATTTCATTTGAATTAGTTCGGGCAGGAATCGTAGCAACCAATAGACATAATGATTTCGTTAAAATGTGACAGTCATGTTTGGATCGTCCCTACCCTTCCAAGCAATGACCTGTCATATACCTTCGCAGAAAGAGCGATATCTATACATGATCCAACGAGGTTCTTGCACACCCAATATTCAAACAGTTACTGTTGACATGGTTGAAGATAAAATTAACTTTAAATCGATTACTCGATTTTTACACAATTTTGGAGAACGACTGGGGAGGTAGGCTGTCAGAAGTAGGTCGCCATGAACTTAGTGTATTTTATTGTATACATGCGGTCAAATGCTCCATGGTGATAAAAAGTCCCGGTCACTTATTCCTTTGAGTTTCTTGGCTTGGTCTTCCCGAGCTTTCAAAAAGTTTGGATGAACCCTATGGCCCGTATTCGGAACTCAGGTTTAAATTTAACCCTGGTTGTGGTTATGGAGAGCCAATAAGGGCACAAATCTCTATCAGTACACGTTCAATTTATTAACTGTTATGACACTATAACCATTTAGAACTTTCTTAGAATAATACCAGGTGGTGTTTCATAAAGCTGTTCGTAAGATAAGAGCGACTTTAAGAACGACTGGTGATCCTTTATTGTGGTGAATGGTATATTCATCGGCGATGGCTTAGCGCGTAAGAAAGGTTCACCAGTCGTTCTTAAAGTCGCTCTTAACTTACGAACAGCTTTATGAAACGGCCCCCTGAAATACTTTCTTTATTATGAAAGCAAAGGGAATCAAAATAGAAAATATAAGAAATAGACAATATAAGCAGAATTTGTTTAGTTTTTTGGCTCCCAATAATTTTAGACCAGACTTAGACCATGGTTTAAGTTAAACCCGACTTCAGAATACGGACCTATAGATTTATTTTACGGAGAAATGCAGAGTCACGTTACTGTGTCTTTACCCCAGTTACTTTTACAGTGATATGGCTCTTGCTGATATGTTTTAAGAAGTCTCATGCAATTCAATGTTAGAATCACATGCACGCTTTTCGGCGGAATGGAAACTAAGAAGGTTGAGCAAAAATATTTTTCGTTTGTAGTTTGAGTACATTGACTTACAATGTAATGATATACATGTATATTACCCTAGTTTAGTGGTTTAGACCCCTTCTTATAAACGCGGTAGAAATGACACGGTATCTTCACGAATGTTGACGATTGTAGTAAATTGGTGATATTGGTTCAAGACTTCAAGAAAGATGTTCAAAGAGTCAAACATTTTGTAATGGGATATACCCCTTCATGGCAACATTATCTTAAAGGTATTGTTTAACTTTGTGAGCAGCCGATTTAAAAAATTCTCAAACCAAGATGAAACATGTGTACAAGTGCATGTATTAGAACTAATAAACCCTGAAAACAACCATTATTGAGAATGAAAAGCTAAAACTACAAGGCAAACCCCTATTTTGTAAATAGGCGTCTTATAGACACCTAAATAGTACACATAAGTGTATGGGATGAAATTAAGATGGTATTTCCGGTCACTTTATATTTCAATTTTTGAAGCACTAAATAATCATTTTCGAACGCAATTTTTTCTAGGCTTCATTTTTGGAACATATCACAGACACAGGTGACAAGTGTGACCTTCTAGCTCAGATTTTTTAAAAGTCAAACCAATGTTAACCAATCACTTTAACGAAATAGATTTTATCAGAATGATCAAGATACTATGTTCATATCCTACAAAGATTTAAAGCGAATGCGAACCAACAGCCTTGTCCTATGGCATCACCCCACCCATCAACTATTAAAATCCGTCCAAATTCCTCAACCATGATGCAACATTCTGAGCAAGGATAGTCTTGTTTTAAAGGCCCAAATGATAACACATTCACGACTCAATGCATTCATACCGCAATAATTATGTTACCAAGTAGCCAAACAACGACTTTTCCTCTCAAAACATTTTAGTTTTCTGTACAAGCAGAAAGTGCTTATTCTTTCTCTAATGGTGATCTAAAAATGTGTATTTTAAGACTGGCTTTAAACACACAGTCAAGGAAAGATTATTCAGTGTTCTCGATAGATTTAAGATGAAAAAATATTTAAAAAAAAAAACCGCGATATTCCCAGAGCACATAATGATTTATGAACAAGATCTCTTACCAGTGAAAGAAAAATAAAATATTTCGGATCCATTCTCGTTCAACGATATACTGTATTGAGGTTTTTGTGGGACAAACAGTCATGACAGGGCAATCATTACGATGATATACCACCAATCTGAAATGAGAAATAACGTTTGAATTTTAATTAGTGAAAAGAAATGAAAGCGTTTCAAAGGAGGTATTTTTTGTCTTGATTAATAAAATTCAAGAATTATGACCACTGTGATGAAATCATTCTCCAAACCATGGGATTGTGTTTTTTTCAGGGAGATACGATCTCTGAAGAAACGTCGTATTTTATGCGGCAAAGGCACGCGAAACCTCGAAAAATAATTTTATGATAAAGATAAAGATAATGAAGATGAAAACAAGTTACATTTATATGTTCGCGTCCTTTATTGTCCATTTACCGTAATCGTTTGTCATCTTAAAAAAAACGTGTCGGAAGGTTCTTTTCTACGACGTCTCAGAGGCGACAATCGCGACTCGTGTAGACGTCTCCAACATGAAATTTTCTTCAGTCTAACCATTAAGGAGCCGTCACTACGACATCTTAGAGGTCTTTGCGACGTCTCCAGAATATGCCCGATGGGGGGACCAGCTCTTAACCCGACAGTCGCAGGGATGGTGCTTTAAGGCCTTTAAAGGGGAATGAAACCTTTGGAACAAGTCGGCATGTGTCGAAACAGAAAAATCAAAGAATAAGAACAAAGAAAGTTTGAGAAAAATCGGACAAATAATGAGAATGTTTTGAGCATTTAAATATTGCAATCACTAATGCTATGGAGATCGCCCCATTGGCAATGCGACAAGGATGTGTGATGTCAAATGTGAACAACTTTCCCTTTGATGGACTATAAAATACCCCCCAAATGCCTCTTTTTGATTTTTCTTATGGTGATACAAACTCTTTATCCTCTTTAGAAAGAGTACATGATCTACTGATAGATGTGATAAAAGAGGCAGTTTAAGTGAAATACATACTAAAGTAATGGGGAGAGTTGTCCATAAGTGACATCACACATCTTTGTCGCATTGCCAATTTCTTGATCTCCAAAGGATCAGAGATCGCAATATTCAAATGCTCATAACTTTCTCATTATTTGCCTGATTTTTCTCAAACTTTCATTAATCTATTTCTTTGATTTTTCTGTTTTCACACAAGCTATCTTGTTCCAAAGGTTTCATTCTTCTTTAAGTTGTAGCTGCCACGTTTCCACATGGTTGGCTCACTTCCTTCAATCACAATTACGTTATTGAAATATTCAAGTGCAATTACTTTTCAATCAAATTATTTTTTCAATTGCAATTACCAATTACTTTCTTCAATTACAATTTTAATTACTTCATTTAAAAATTCTAATGAAATCAATTTGTATCTTATACGTAGTGCAACATAAACCTCACAAAGACAGACGTAGCATGCACTTGACAATGTCACATTTTTGGAGAAAATCAAACGTTGGCGCCGCGTACACTCCTAGGTTTTCTTCTGAATTTCAACGTCGAACCGGGAACTTCATTTGATGCATTAGATAGTCTGCAGAACGCCTCATCAGTTTTTCGGGTCTCCTTTCTCTCCGCGATGTCTCTGATACGTCATACCGGACTTTTCGCATTCACTACGGGGGAAACTCTCTACAACGCACCAGTTCCTTCGAAAATGCAAGTCAAATCACAATGGAAAGCTGAGAGGCTTTTGTCGAAAGTTGGTGGACCGGGACGCGCGCGACCGGGACAGCATCAGAATCTCTTGACTCTGGACAACGAAATATTTTCAATTGTTCGTGCCAATCTTCGGATGATCCAAAACTATACCTATTGAAACTTCTTGGAGACATCGAGGAGACGTTTCAGAAGTTGGGGATGCATTTAGTCTCCGCGATGTTTCTGCAACCAGGATGTCTGCAACCATGGACCAACAACATGAACAATAGGTCCATGCTGCAACTGATATAGATGTCTCTTGAGTCACTAACTAATCGCTTACTAGTTGCAAGCACATGGGCAAGCGAACGTTTTACAAAAGATGCATATACCGGGAAAGGTGTAAGCTTCGAAAATTCGTCAAACTTGGCAGGAGGTTGACATGACAGGAGTACAGGGAAGCGTGCTCCAAAATTTTAATCTTGCTGAAATGGGGTAAAAATTTGCATTTTTTCCGATTGCTATTTTAGCTTTTGGATCATCTAAAGCAATGGTTTCTAGAAGCTTCCTACCTGCCATACTTGATAAGACTGACATGGGTTATGAAACGCATGTTTTAATGATTGGGCATTCGTTTCAAAAGACATTATCATGTAAATACCGGTACTGGGCAAGTATCCTTTGCCAATTTTTGCCTCGTCTGCATAGCAGAGCTTTTCTGACGGCGGCGGCGGCGGCGGCGACGTTGTCAAAATTGAAATCTTTTCCAAGGTTAAGTTTTTTAAATGTTATAATTATCTTAGAAAGTGTATGGACCTAGTTTATAAAAATTAATCAAGTATCACCGATCGCTTTCCATGAGTTTTAGGTCACATGATTAAGGTCAAAGTTCATTTAGGGTCAATGAACTTTGATCATTTTGGGGGTATTTTCTGAAATATGAACATAACTTTGAAAGTTTATGGATCTAAAGTTCATGAAACTTGGACATAAGGGTAATCACTTATCATTTTCATCAGTATCATTTTGCATGAGTGTCAGCTCACATGGTCAAGGTCAAAGATCATTTAGGGTGAATGAACTTAGTATGATTTTTTGTGAATGATTATTCATCTTGGTCTTTTTCAAAGTCATACAGCACCGCTGCTGTGTTGAATCTCGTAATGCAGGCCATACTGCGAGAGGCGTTACACTTTTTTTTAAGCAACGCCTCTTCATTGAAACATGCGCCTACTTATGAAGGTTTCGAAAGGAAAAACAATATAAATTTTACTAAACCACTTTGAATATCTATCATAACGTACTTTTTACCATTCTCATAGTAAAGAAATTTTAGAGTATTAATAGCTGCGTTGTAATGAAACCTTATTTAGAAGTAGTTGGCCTTTCCTGTTGGTTGTGGATTTATGCAAATCAATTATCAGTTCCATGACAAAAGGTGCCGTTTCTTCGTTCGAAGAAAAACTTTATCCATATTCAGATCAAAAGATCAAGGTTAAACACATTTCCGTGATGACCTCAATGTTGAGAAGTAAAAGGAGAGGCAATAGTAATATCCTTTGCCATGCGAACAGTACGGTCAAGTTGTTCCAGTTTGGCGATTGAAAAGCCCGCCAAAAGAACAACGTGATCTGATTCCTGGCCAGTCTCGCGTTGCTTGACCGTTCGTTTGATCATGGATCCTACCAGTAGGCCCGTGGTTTGATAAACTAGTTCAATTCTCGTTTGTGAATGTGTGGAATTGGGTCAATTTGTGAGAAAAGACAAACTTGTACCTTCTGTAAAATCCAATGAATCCATGATGTTTAATTAAAGGACAAGTCCACCCCAACATGAAGTTGCTTTGAATAAAAGGAGAAAAGTCCATCAAGCATAACACTGAAGATTTCATCAAAATGGACTGTAAAATAAGAAAGTTATGACATTTTAAAGTTTTGCTTAATTTCACAAAAAAGTCATATGACGTCATCCACTCACTATTTGTTTTGTATTTTATTATATGAAACATTAGGTATTCTAATTTTCTCCTTATTGTCCTATGAAACAAAGTTTTACTCCTCCCTGAACATTACCATTGTTTTAACATAATTAAAGTTGGTCCTTAATGTCAAATCTGTAAAAACTGAAATATTGTATATTTCAAACAATAAAAAACAAAATAAATATTGATGGAAATCAACGACTCTCTCATTGCATGTCCCTGACTTGTGCATAAAACTATATTGTGAAAAATAAACGAAACTTTAAAATGTCATAACTTATTTTACATCCGATTTTAAATCGATGAAATTTTCAGCGTTACACTTTTCAGATTTTTCTCAATTGATTCAAATCAACAGTTTTCTTAAGTTAGTTACATCCTCATATTTATATTCATTCATTAATGGCGACATGAAAGGTCACCTGCAAGTAGTGGGTCCAGACACCATCACAGATTTTAGTTTCCCTCGGGGAAAAGAAAGATTCATTAGTCGTCACATCGTACTAGACTCCAAGAAAGTTATCGAATTTGAATGAAATTAACCAATTAAAACAAAATCATGTTATGTAATCATGTTCAGAAGGCGCAAATCTTCATTTTCGCCAATTTCCGCGCCTTCTAGCAATCATTATTGGTTCATCTTTTTATTTTACTCCCAAACGGCCAAACTTACACCTGGTGTGGAGATCAAACTTTAATGTCACACGGGTCACTATTCAGATGGTAATTGACTTGATCTGTGGCATCAAGGAATAAAAGATTTTTTTCTTTTTTTTTTGCCTAGCAATTTCTGATTTCCCAAAATAAACTCTAGGGCCCGTATTCTGAACTCGGGTTTAAATTAAACCATGGTTTAAAGTTATGGTTCAAATATGGAGAGCCAAGTGGGGCACAAATCCCTAACAGTACACATCCAATTTATTAAGTCATATGACACCCAAATTGTTTGGGAATAAGAACTGAATTATTTTGAAATATTTTTCATCATTATGAAAGCAAAAGGAAACAAAATAGCAAACATAAGAAATATACAGTATTAACAGAATGTTAGAGTTTTTGGTTCCCCATAAATTTAGCACAGATTTAGACCATGGTCTAAGTAATATACTTCGGTCACATTTGCAGTACGGCGGCCTTACGGCTAGTCGAAAACAGCCGTTTATTCATATTTATTCAAACCATCTATATGTAGCTGGTATTAAAAAAATGTTAAATAGGCTGTTTTCGACTCGCCGTACGGCCGCCGTGACGCAAATGTGACCTAGGTATCAAACCCGACTTCAGAATTCGGGCCTCGATCATCTGTAAATATTCAAGAGTAAGGCGACATGCAAGTCACAATGAAAAAGAAATCTGCAACGAGGGTTAACGGGAATGTAAAGACATAAGTTTAATCACTTATGGATAAATTACGTAATCTTTAAAGGAATAGAAGAAAAAACAAATCGAAACAAAGATTTAGACCAAACTACAGCTGCTAAAAAGTATTATTTGTGTGTGTTTGTGCTTTTAGCAAGGTCTGAGATTAATCAATTGAGTTGACATTTCATGGATGTATGTTAGTAATTCAAAATCGATTTAAAAATGGAAAAAAAAGTTACGCTAGTCATGAACTTCGAGGCGGTCTGAATACGCATATTTTTTTCGATTGGTAATTGTCATAGTAACGGCGTCACTGACAACGATTACGTTCCATCTGAGGATGCACCAGTAAAAAGAAGAAAAAGAGAAGAAAAAATTGCCATTCTAGTTTCTTCTTCTGGGCTCAATCATGATAAATCGGGAGGTTTATAGTCGTCACTCTACTTGTCATATACCAGATCGAGCCAACAAATTTCAGACAGTTTTTTTACTTTTTATTTATTTTTGTGGGGGGGGGATCAGTAATAATCTTAATTTGAAATTTAGGATTTACAATAAGTTTTGTCTTGATTAAATTCCTGAAAAATAATCATTAAAATATTCTTTCGTAAATCTGACAATACTGAAATAAGCAACATCAAATTAATGAAGTATAAGATGTTGACGTAGGAAAAAAAACGACCCCAATAACCAACGCTTAGTTATAAACCAGAGGAAATATGACTTAATTCTACTGATAACGAGTATACATAAATATTCATTCCTGAAATACCTAAGTTCAAACAGATAGTTCAATCATTGTTCCATTTACATAAATCTATATAAGTGATAAAATATTTATAGAAATGCATAATGCAATAACAAAAAGTAAAGGAAAATAGTACTGACAATACCGTTCAGAATGAAGCCTTTCTTTTATCTTTATTTTCCTATTTCCTTATGCCTCATGGGCATATCTTCATTTATTTTTCTCTATTAGGTAAGAGATTGATGCGTTCATGAAATGTTCCTAATACAGCGTTCTGATTACGATGACCGCTGTATCTCATAACCTAGTTTATTAATTCTGATTTAAAGCATGAAGTATCGTTTTAAGTGTGTCAACGGCTTAGTAGCTCCTTGGAGGTAAAAAAAAGCCTTTCCACGGTTGCACTCATAAAGTCAGTAATTTAATTTTTTGAAATATAGATCATTGGAAATCTGGGGAGCGTTTCATCAACATTTTTCTCCGACAAGTTGTCAGACCTGACATCTTTCATTGATTCTGATTGGCTGAGAGGTACTGTTACTATGGTAATTGTCGGATAAAACAGAACTTGTCGGACAAAAACCCTTCATGAAACGCTCCCCTGAAATAATACTTTTTACAGGCTTGGATCTTTCACTAGACTAACCAGCACCCATGATAGTAGTGACAAAAAGGAACGGGAAATGAGGAAGACAGGACAAAAGTTTGGAAGAAAAGAAGGAATAAGACTAAAAGAATGAAATAATAGGTTAACTTCTTAGAGAACTGACAATATTTAAGTTTTGTATCGATTTTGCTCTTTTTTCCTCCTTTGGATTGTGAATGCACTATTGAGTGAACATGATGATAGTGGAAAAAGAGCATCCAACATAACAATTGGTGATTATTTAGTGCGTAAGGAAATGTTACCAGTCGTTCTTAAAGTCGCTCATAACCAACGAACAGCTTTATGAGACACCCACCCGGGCGTGGACGACTCCTATACTATAGAGCTATTTAAGATTATACCTGGCATATTTTTAGAAGCAGGGTTAATAAAGTCGACGCTGCTAACCACGCTAGGAAACTGCTGCATGCCATCGTCATGGACCGGGTAAATTAGATTTGAGTGGAAATTATCAATATTGGTCTTTCTATTCGCAAATTAGTTTGACCAAACGGGTGATAGGTGGCAAGGTTCAGCATCACTGAACGTCTTTCTCGGCCAGTGGTTACCACATATCAGCATCTTTATATTGCCTCCATGGGTACAGTATGGACCTACACATGTACCTTTTCTAGTAGGTCCATGTTTGCAGTATACATAGGTATAGAGCAACTTGATTTGGTGACCGATTCCCTGCAGATCTGATGCAGCTTGCGATGAGCAATAGGAACGTTATGAAGAGGGGGATTTCTAAGAAACACCGAGCGGGAATAGATCATTTGGGATTTGCTAAGTATTGGTTGAGGGTGCATGGTTTAAGATTTATTCTCCTGTTATCAATCTTTGCTTTCAGCAAAGAAATGAAAGCTGACATTCTTATCCAGTGAGTAACACGGGGTGCCGTTGGCAGTGAAGAAGAAATTGCAGAGGTTAAGGAGTTGGTCGTGACCCCCTCCCTTCATGCCCTTTATTCGACGTACATAAACTGGGGACGTCGACGCATCGTGGTTTACTAAAATTACCGTTACAGATATCCCAAATTTTGCGTTCATTTGAATTCTGATAACCGTCTTTTCTTTAGCGTGTTTAGAGAGTGGGGGTTTGTAGTTCGACCTAATTGACCAATGCTAATCACTCAACCCTTCTTCTGTAGAATTGAGGGCAGTGTGCGCCCTTGACCCGATCTGCGGACATTAAATACCCGGACCCTCGAGCGTTGCTTGACCGTGTGCACTATTCAGGGTTGCACTGTACGATGGTCATTCTGGGTTGATGACCGCCACTTTTGGTGAACATTTTGAGGTCACGTTTTCAGAGGGCTTCTTTTTTTAAAAATGATTTATTACCTTGGTAAGGTCCCTTCTTATCGTCCCGGGTAAATGGAATGATTCCGAATGCTCTATTTGGGGTGCCAGTTTAATTCGATTGTTAGCAAACATTCAATAAGCCCGTAGTATACTCTCCACTTCTCTACTTGAATTTATATGAAACAGTTTTGCTAGATGAATTGTACTCTTTTAATTAAGATTTGCTTATTTTCAGCCCGGATTATGCTCCTTTAAACCCTCCTTTAAATAGCTATTATGTTCAGCTAAAACATCTCTTTGATTGAATGGTTGACTAGATGATGAGGATAACTATTTAAAAATTAGTTATCCAGAAAAATAAAAGCTAGTGAAATTAATATGAGGGATTGTTACAAAGTCTATGATATATCTTTTTTTCTATGCTTGGGTCATCGTGTAAGAAAGCTTATCGACGTGGAAGGTCCAAATGTGTGTGTGGCACCATGGTGGTACACACTGTACTTCAGTCGTTTCCTTTCGACATTCTCTAAGAGCTAAAGTCGCAATTTATGACTTGGTATGGAATTCTCTCTTTTTTAAGAGTTTCAGATCTGGCAAGGTAAAAAGCATCCATCATTTGATTGTGATGAAAGATATTACAAAGGTAAACACGTGATACAATGACACTCCCTCGCTTTGCGATAAAGACTGGTGGTTTGAAGGCGGTCTTCCCTTCAAAACTTCAAACTTAATCTTGAACTCGATATTGTGAATCATAAATAAGAGTGATAATACACAAGAAAAAGTTTGTAAATGAACTGACTTCATTTATTTAATGAAAAATGAATATCATTCGAGTGAAAAAAGGAATTGAGCATTATTTCATTCGGGATTTCTGCTAAAGACTATTGAAACGGCATTTTCATATTCTTAGTCCAGGACCCGGACCTACATGTAGGCCCTGCAACCAGCACATGACCTGGAAATAAGTGGAAACTAAAAATAATGTTGTTGTTTTTTATTGGAGCTAAATGAGAGAGTGATTCGGCTTGTTCTGAAGAAAGTGCGCATACAAAAGGAATAAATACAAAGAAGCCAAATTGCAAAGATCTTCATCAAGAAATCATTTCACTTCTTATTTAAGATTTGTTGATGTCTTGGAATACAATTTTTTAATTATTTATTCTTAAAAGAATATTTGGAATACAACATTCATTCATTATATAACAATTATGTTCATCTAATGTACAATGACATGGTAACTAATAACGGTATTTAGGCGTATGATGATTATAATTATCATGACAAAATAATGAGAAGAAAAAAAAGTTAATGTTACTCGACAAATGCTGAGTGCGTTTACCATTTTGAAACTATAAATGACCTAAATTTTATTTTGACACCGATGAGTATGGATGGAAATCATTTGGAATTTGGAAGGACTGGAGTTGCATTATGGCCCACAATAATCACGTTGTCTCCAAAGAAAGTGAAATAAATGAAAAAGTCTACTAATTAAGGAGGGAACACACTTAAATTGTTGGACAACATACTGTCCACTGTGTTCGGTAATGTATGTTGGTATATATATATATATATATATATATATATATATATATATATATATATATATATATATATGTATATATTATATTCTTGGCAGATATTATCTAATTGAGCAAATTTATTACACAATTTTAAGTTTTTATTGCCCAATTTGGGTAGATTTTAACCAATAGTTTTGTGGACAGTAAGTTGTCCAGGGTTGGTTAAAAGTTGGGCTTTTTTTTGGCCCATCTATTTTAAGAGTGTATTTAAATGAACATTCTCTCATTTCGGGGAGGTGTTACAAAGATCAATTGAACATGAAATTTTAAGTGATATAAAAAAATCCATAGTTCATACTCTTAAATGATTGTTAAAAAAATAGTTTTTATTCTTTGCTCACTGCAAGTTCTCTTTGTCAAAATTCTCTGCTTTAGAAACCTTGATGCTTTTATCGTGTGGAACGAGTGTGTGGGTGCACTTACAGTAGAGTGCGTGAGGGTGGGCTGTGTGTGAGTGTGTGACGTCAATATTTTATAACTAACAGGTGAAAGATTATATGCCGTGGCGATAAGGGGCAAAAATAGACTCCCAATAATATTTTGAAGAATGGGAATTTAGAAATGGCTTGGATTTCCTTAAGGGAGATAATCAGGTTTATTTTTGATACATTATTATAGGTATTATGTGTATAATAAATGCAATATGTCGAATATTTAAACGGAGATATTCCTCTTAACAGCTTAAGCTGATATCTTAAAATATAATGATGGTTCAATAAACCACTATGATTTCTTACTTGTTTGGTGCCCTTGGTTTATACAGATACATGTTTGAAGCATTGTATTATTTGATCTCACCCAGACTCCGGCATTACTGATGTATTGATTGATAATATGAGTTTATGAGCAAGAAGATTCTATCATTATCAGTTTTATTGTAATAATTTTGAAAACGAATATTTCAGTATTTTATTATGAAAATGTGAAAATGGTAATAATTAAATCAATGTTTCGGCTATAGATAAAAATATGATGGAAAATGATGAGCGATTATGAAATGACATGCATGGGCTCGCAAAAATAAATTCTTTGTTGCATGTAAAAATTCATAATAAATAATATTACATAACAAAAAAAATGATGGCATATTTATTAGTATTTGAAATATATCTTAACTATAACTATTAAATATCATATTCATTATTATTATTAGTGCACAGCAAAAACTGTGGTGTTAACCGGTGTACATAGAGGACCACACCAGTTATTTTACACCGGTGTTAAATTGGTGGTGTTAGTTTTACACCTATAGGTGTTATTACAACACCTATGGTTGTTACATTTACACTCTTTGGTGTTATGTTCAATCTCTATGGTGTTATTTTAACACCTCAGGGTGTGGTCCTCTATTAACACAAATTGGTGTCAGTTTTAAAACCAGTTTTTACAGTGTGTTATTATTACTATTATTATTATTGTTATTATAAGTCTTGTCGTTATTGATATTTGTATCAATACATCATTATCAAAATGTCATGTAAAGATAGTGAATGAGAGCTATAATGCGCTGTATATTATAGTAAAAGAAAAATGAAATCTAACTAGTGTATATTTATACAAGTTTTGATGAAGTATAGAGTTAATTATTTCATTCATCATAATCACATGACCCTGAACATGCTAAAAACGGATCCTAATCAGCCAATTTCTATAATTTTGCTTATTCCATTTCAAAGTTATTTCTTGGAATCTGTGTCTTTTTATTTCCCTTGATTGAAAGAGATGTTAGTTTATTATTTGTGTTCTTTCTGCTTAAAGGTAATCAGACTTTGGGCCCGTTGCAGAAAGAGTTGCAATCAAACGCAACTCTAAATATCATGCGCAACTTGATTTTCAGCCAATCAGCAGCGAGCATTTTTGACTTGCGTTTAAACGCAACTCTTTTTGCACCGGACCCTTTATCTTCTACTTTAAATTAAGTCATTGAAATGCATTGCAGGTTAAATGAGGATTTATAGTCTCATCTTTTGTGCACTTTACTTTTAAGTTACCTTTCCACTTAAAGTGATTGGTTAACATTGGTTTGACTTTTAAAAAATCTGAGCTAGAAGATCACACTTGTCACCTGTGTCTGTGATGTGTTACAAAAATGAAGCCCAGAAAAAATTGTGTTCGAAAATAATTATAAAGTGCTTCAAAAAGTGAAATATAAAGTGACCGGAAACACCATCTTAATTTCATCTCATACACTTATGTGTACTATTTAGGTGTCTATAAGATGCCTATTTACAAAATCGGGGTTTTCCTTGTAGTTCTAGCTTTTCATTCTCAATAATGGTTGTTTTCAGGGTTTATTAGTTCTAATACATGCACTTGTACACATGTTTCATCTTGGTTTGAGAATTTTTTTAAATCAGCTGCTCACAAAGTTAAACAATACCTTTAAGTCTAATTCCTTTTAATTAACATTAATGGAAAAAGAAAATGTAGTTGAACAAATCAGATAATTTCTCACACATCAGCGGTGGATAATTCTAACATTCTCCCGGATTTTTATTTTTTATAGCTCTTTATGCTTATCAATGTATACAAAATGGTGGAAACCCCTACGCCTGAATAGTGTTTAGTCAAGAGTGTCTTTCGCGAGTATTATTACACCACATTAATTTGTGGTTATAATGTGCGGATATATTGTTAAATTATCCGCTGTTGATAATTTGTCGGGCCATAGGTTGTTTGATATCCTTCCCTCCCAGAGCCGTTCATGAAACCTCCAACTCTCGGAAAATAAACTTTGGTTAGCAAGATTTACAATCTATCCAAACCTAATTCATCCACAAGAAACAAACACTAATAAAGGGAATTTACATGCATTGTTAAGATTTACGGTTGGAGTTCCAGAGTTTAAATTCAACATTTTTCATGATTATCCTGTAAACTGAGCTAGAATTACGCCATCTTGTGTCAATGGCCATTTAGTTTTTTTCAATCATAGGTCCATAGTTCAAGTCAAGAGCTCAGGTTTATTTTCTTCAAATAAAATTCCCTGTTTTAGTGTTAATATAATTCAATATTCTATTTGATAAGTTAACATGCAAGCATGAGGAAAAAGAAATTAATTTATTAAAGTGTTTCCTTGTCTATTTTGTTTTATTTTTTTTGCTTTATTAGTATTGATATATTTTTTTTTTGGGGGGGGGTTAAAAAATTGTGTTGCCGAATATTCTGTGTGTTTTCAGAATTTTTTTTTCCTGTCGTGGAAAACTGGGGACCAAATAGACTTTGTTCGTAATGTTAATTGGGCCCGCTAGATACTTAACTCACATACGCAAAAACTTTAATTTTCAATCGAAAAAACACATCTACATGTATACCCAAGCCGCAAGAACGTAATACTGTCACGCACGCACACCAACATACACACACAGACACACACATACCTTCAATCGTTCTTGTTTGTCCCTTTGAGAGGCCTATTATGCTATTGGAATTCCTTTATTTACAATCTATACGCCTTTTTTTGGATTTTCAATCATGATCTTTGTATTTGTAACTTTCCTTTCCCTCTTCCTTACACATTACCCCCCCCCCCCGCTCGTACTGCTTTCTCTGGGTTTGCTTGATTTGACGTACTACTCCCCATCGCTCCACACCCATACCCCATTTACCTCCTAGCCTCCTCTCGTTCATGGCAGAGGCACCGGGCAGAGGTCATGTTCATAAGGACCGCCCTCCAGTTCATCGTCTCCTTAGCACAGTTCTATTCACTGAACTCGTCGTGTTCTGTTACACACTGCTTTCCACCAATAGTGCTATACACACGCACACTTGTTACCGCACGATCTTGAATGAATTCCAAGCTTTAAGAACCACTACGCGCACACCATTGCACGCTTTCTTGGATTGGTCTTGCCTGAAGAGACCCTGTTTCGTTGTACCTCGATGAACTCAATTTCGATCTTGCTATTATTGGTCTTGAGCAGTGGTGTAATCAAGTATTAAAAGTCGCGAGCGAGCGAAATTTTTGTCCTTTATAAAGGCATAATGTGTTTCACCCCTTCCCCTTTCCTTTCCTTTTTTTTCTTTGTCGGCGATTTTTTTTTCTAGTTCCCCTAAGCCCTTTCCACATTGTCAATGTGCTTGAGCCTCTATACTGTCACAAAACCTTTTGTGGGGGGGGGGGTGAAAATAAGTTTGTGGTTCTTGATTTTTTATTGCCGTTCAGCTTTTCCTAATATAGCTAGAATTTCCAATAGCTGCTGTTAGATGGTTCTCTCGGATGTGATATATTTCATGTGATAATCGTAAATTAGAATCTTAGATTTTAAGTTGAAACAATGTTCTGAATTACCAAGACTAATATCTCTGCAATCTGCAATCCGAATCAACTTGACAATGAATAACGTCAATAGTAGAAGTCAAAGGTTACTTCCTGACACTCTTTTTAGGTCACGATTGGTCAACAATGCTCGGTGAGGGGCACACATATCAAAGATTTAACCCTGTTCCTTGTGTAAAAATGTAGAGATAAAACAACGGCAGGGAAGAAGAAGAAGAAGAGAGAGAAGGTGGTGGGATAGAGCGAGGAAAGTAGGAATAAAAAGAACAAGGAATAGGAATCGGAAATAAAAACAAGAGGAACATAGAAAGGGTTTAAAGAAATTATGATATGAAGATTCGTGAGATGGTGAGAAAGTATCAATGACTTCAAGAAAACTCCCGTATTTCCTCAATCATTTCGTCAAAGTTTCTTGAACTAATTTTCTGTGAATTTAATATTCTGATTTCAAGACAAAGACGGTAAATGCGTGTCCGATATAAAATAGTAATGCTCATAATTCATATCATCATTTCCGTTAGCACTTTCTACTACATTACTCCGGACGGTTTTAACTCATAATAATCCTACCGGAGGTAATTAGAGCTTGCTACAGAACTTTAATGCACGAGTACATGTATACAGCTAATATAAAGAGTGAAAAAAGAAAATTAGGGAATTTAATGATAGACATACATTGTTCGCGATGATTATAAGCGCAGCAGTGGCGTTTAGGGGTAGCGGATACGTGCCCCGAAAATCAGTACAAGTATTTACAACTCCCACAAAGCCTGCTAGATGGAAAACCACAAGGCCTATAACTACAACTGGCAGGCAAAAGATATTCATTTGAGCCAATCCATAGCTCAGTTTTTAAATTTGATATTGCTAAGTGACAAAAATGAATGAATGTGACTGACAATCTAACACTAATTCTAGGGAGGGTACCTACTGAACTTCCTTTTTCCAAATTTGAAAGATATATCACTACTTTGCAACTATTTTTTTACTGGCGGAAGAATAAGGTCCATTTTACTCTCTCAAGTGATGAATTTGTTGTTGTTGTTGTTTTAGCTTATACGGCGCGTGTCATTCAGTATTTGCGCAATGTGTGTGTGTGTGTGTGTGTATTTGAGTTTTGTCAGACGTGTATCAATCAGATATGATTATTTACGTCTGGGACCGACCTTTAACGTCACCATCCGAAAGACGTGACCAGGGCTCGAACCTCGGATCTCTGCATCAATTTGTAACTTCCCCACAGCTTGGATTACAGGCGCACGCCACAACGCCCAGTGTAGATCCCGTCAGGTGTAGTCTTCATGAATGCTGATTTATTTTTAAAATGAGCCGGTCGAGGTACCCTTTTCTGGTCAGATATGGAATGACAGACATTTATCCTATCCACTGGTAGTAAACATTTAACCCTCGAATTTCCTCCTTATTTTTTATGAATTCTTTTTAAGAATCTATGGGAGTCTATGGGAAATGAATAAGGCCCGTGATGCCACCATCAAGAACTAATACCTTGGTCACATTTGATCTACGGCTGCCGTACGGCGAGTCGATAACAGCCGTTTTATTCAATTTTATTCAAACCACCTATATGTAGCTGGTACAAAAATGTTTAAACGGCTGTTTTCGACTCTCCGTACGGCCGCCGTAGAACAAATGTGACCATGGTATAAGAATATGAAGAAGATGGATAAGCAAGGAAGCGCAAGGCGTCGGAAGGTAAAAGGCGCGTGATTTTAGTATTTGTCTAGGTGTCAAGGGAAGCATGAGCAGGAAGGGGCACGCCCAACATCTTTTTTTTTCGAAACAATAATTTTTTTCATCGCTCCTTGTCCAGTAAATGGGGAAATGTTCGGATTTTAGAAGTGTGTGTGTATGGGGGGGGGGGGGGCTAAACATGCATGAAATAATAATTTTCTGGTCATTTTCTCTTTTTTTGTCGATGATAAGGGGGGCTGAAGCTATTTCACACCCTTTTCCCGGTTCCGCCAACCCAATCAAACTTCAACACCAATACCTTCATTATTCCGAATGCTTCCTATTCAGAGAATCCGAACAATTATTGTGGCATCGTTTTGAAGGTTCGACTCTTCTAATACCGTTTTCATACTGAAGGCGAAGTGGAGTTACTCCGGAATAACTCCGGATTGAGTTTATACGCTTGTACTGCGGACCAACTTTAAACCCCCTTTCATATTGGCAAGCACCGCAGCGGTGTATCCGCAGTCGTTGCCATGGTTTCAAAGCGAGTTCGCGCCATAGGTGTGGCGAGATCACAGCGATAATCGCATACCGCATTTCCGGTGCGGAGTAAATCCATTTGTAACCCTCTTCTCGAAGTGGGTTGAGTACTCCGCTTTGAATCCGGATCGAACTAATCTCAGAATTCTCATATTGCCCTCCAAAGTGGAGTAACTCCTCCTGGACTCCGGACTAACTCCACTTCGGCTCTCACTATGAAAGGGGTATAAAAGTGAAATAGGTTTCAGGAGAACGTCAAGACGAATAAAGAACCACAATTGGCAAAATTCTTTTCTTCATATATGATCTAATAAATTAATTATAAAATGTGCATATCAGTCTCATTTCTTCTTTTCTCTTGCCTTTATATACTTTGCAGAGGGTCATTCAAATGGATGGATACAGAAGTCTTGATACGAATGAAGAAGTAGAATACAGGTTTCAATTTTCCATCCACGGAAGGGAAGCAACGACTGTGACAGGGCCGAATGGAGCGAACTGTAAGGGAAGCAAACGAAGGTTAAGACCCAAGTACAGAAGAACAGCGAACCGGTAAGCACTAGAACTATCAAGGTCAATCAAAATGTCCGTTATAGAAGGTCAGCTTCTGATCATGTGTAAAAACCAGATAATGTATATTGTTAGTGATTGTGTTTTCTCAACTACCGATTTTTTAACACTTTGCTTCTGAAGCTGTTGCATGTATTTCCTTTGAATAATGGCTTGAAACTTTCAGCACTCAAGTTAATTTGTATGCGGCTTTTGCAACTCAAACTGGCCCAATGGTAGTGTGTACCAGTCTCAAAAGCTTAAAATTTTATCTTTCTTGAGGCTTAAACTACAGTTTTCACTCGCATAATTGTTTCATAACCCTTTCTGTTTCCTATCCTCAGGTGCTTTAACTGTGGCAAGTCAGGACACCATGCCAAAGATTGTCCTGAGCCACCACTACCAAAGCGGTGCTACGCGTGCCATGCGGAGGACCACCTCTGGGCAGACTGTCCTAATAAAACTACTCAGGGAAATGACAGCAACGGCGGTGGTTCGGGCGAAGAAAGCTCAAGAACAACAGCAGAAGAGACAACAGCCAGCAGCAAAGCCGAAGAAAGTGTCAAATCTGAGCCAGAAGCTGGCGAAGGGAAGACCTAACCAATGCCACAATGCATCAAAGTACTTCATATAGATACTTTCGTATTTCCACCATAAACGTTAATTGAAGATAAGGATATGTTTCTTTTCTGAGTATGACTTGTTTTTTTTATTGCAGAATGTTTATTTACAGATTATGGCAAAGTGGTTCTGAGAGGGATATCTAGTATATAGAACTCTTTGTTAAGACCTTGCTATGTTATGTATGTAAGGATAATTGTACAGCTGAACACACAAGTGTCATTGTGTGAAACTTGATGAAATGGTTTTATGAATGGATGGATTGAAAGGCATACCAATGTTCTTCTAAAACAGATTTGGACATATCAAAACATATATATATACTTTTTATAGATTTGAACTTTAAAAATATCCTTATCATTGACCTCAGTTGTTAGCCCTTGTAACATTTCTTGGAATATTTTTTAATAAGTGTGTGGTCTTTTGGGATAAAGATAATGTTCAATTGGTGTTCCAACTTAGTCACATAGTTTTAAATTGTGTTTGTTAAGTAGACAAAAATGAGTTAACAAATTTTTAAATAGAAATTCTTTCATTCTCTGGTCCGTTTTACCTCTGATTTTTGTCCTAGAGCTTTCTCAGTCAGTTTCTTAAAAAATGAAATTGTTTCTAGACTGCTGTCCCTCCCTATAACTATTTGCAACATTCAAAAGAGCATTGGTATGCTGATATATATATATTTTTGAAGGAAGGTGGTGTTTATATATAGGTACAGTCTCAGGGCTTTTACGTTGAATTCAGTGTATATGATGACTTTCTTTGTGACTGTAGTGGCCTCTCTATGAATGAGCTGCTTTGTGAAAATTTTGCTGTTTTGACGTCACTCACTCAGGTGTTACTCGGTTTTTACAACGTGCAGATCACGTGCTGGTGCTATAGCGAGTACTGCAATTATGAAAAGTCATGAGGCCTTAACTAATTCCGTGTATAAAGTCATTGGATTGTAGCCACGATGTTCTGAAAATCGGCCACAATGCACGTGAAGTGACTTGAGATTTTTTCATTTACTGAGCATGTGCGAAATGTGCGCTCTCTTAGTGGTGACGGGTTACACATTTGACTTTCAGGGACTATTTTCATGCTTCTAGCGAATGCTGCAGGTTTTTATTTACGTCACTGTGATGCCCGTCGTTCATGAGAGCAGTTTCATTCATCACTTTGAGAGCCACTGATTTATATTCACATTTTTAAAATGATTGTACATGCAACTGACATTCTGATTAGGAGTCGAGAATGTTCTTTTTTTTCAGATATGGAAATGCTGGTTAGCGCATCATTTTGAACAATGGATAGAGGGATTCCGCTTCGTTACCTATGTAGATATTTTACACTTATGTGAAATATTGTCTTCCATACGTGCCTTTGAAAAATTGTGAATCTATGTGTAACCAAAGGATTTTCAGTTGTATGATCATGTTTAGTTTTATGTTTATGATAGAAAGGAAAAAATTATATTTTAAGGAATGATGATTGTGGGAGTATGCTCATTTATCTAATTCCAAGTGCAAAATCGCAAAGGAATATTCCCGTTTTATTTTCGGGAAATGACTACCTCGGTCTGTACTATTTACCAATTGTTTGCGATATGACTAAACTTAATTAAAGAAGTCATCAAAAAAGTTTCATACTTTGTTCAGCTTGTCAAGTATTAGCAACACACATATGAAGAAGGACGAGTAGAAATTAGGCAAGTGCGACAAGTAGCCTGCCTAATACTTTCCCCTATGTTTTTCGATATCTATTCCTACTTTTTCAAAGGAAACGGTTGAAGATCCCTCACTAACCATTATCCAAAAATTAAAACGTAGCCTTAATATTTTGCTCCTAATGTTTTTTTTTCAATTCTGTAACATTTGTATAAAATGGTTATCGAATTCTCGTAATAGTTTTATTTTTTTATATGTATGCTGATTCGCACAAAATATTTTTTTATAATTTTGATCCACATACTTATTATTAACCTCTTCCCGCTTGACCAGCATATTTTTATTTCTGTGGGTTGTGCAGGTTATTATTCTGCAGCACAATGGCAGGGTTATGTTGTATAACCGTAACTAACTTGATATGTTATCGTAAATGTTTCAACCAATATCTACCTCATTGACGTACAGTGAGCACATTTGTATAAAGCTATGTTTTAATAACTTTTAACTATTAGGCCCGTATTCTGAAGTGGGGTTTAACTTAAACTCTGGTTTAAAGTTGTGGTTTAAGTATGGAAAGCCAATTGTTACATTAATCACTAACACTATATGTATCACATTTCAGCTTATTTGGCTCTCAAATCATTCTTAATTGTCTAGGAAGTATAAATAGATGATTGTCTTCACCATCGATGAATCAGGAAACCCTAACCCTAAACTTACAACTCATTCTTCCTATACTTAAACCCCAACTTTAAACCCGAGTTTGAGTTAAACCCGACTTCAGAATACGGGCCCCTAAGTATTCACAAGACTTCGGTTATTTTTTCATCAGACTATAAACTTAGTGCTACTTATTTTGAAGATTGTTTGTGGGTGTTTCTACTAGACTATTTGAACATGTTGAAAGACAGGCATTCAACTAGTAAAGTCGCGCTGATGACGATTTCAAGTTAAAGATAAAGTTAAATTACTTTAAAAAGTGGAAGAAATATCTGAAATCTTTCAAAACAACACGAAAAACACCTTGTCCATGCCATAGCACTTGCTAAACAACTCACAAAGTTCCAACTGACGGTAAATTTTGAAATAAAATATTAAAGGCTATACAACCTACTTACCTCATATAAATCAAAACACTTCATTGCCAAATTCACCTATATATTATGCAAATGATACAATAGCTCAATGTTATATGTCCAAAGTATCAATCCCTCAGATTTGTGGGGTCTTTTTTTGAATTCCTTTTTATAGGTCTTCTAGAGTATTACTTTATTTCTTTCCAAAGGATGAAAAAGGGTAGAAGTCTACTGTAGTTTAGGATCGATAACTGATATGCAATGTTTTATAAGACTTACCAGTTATTTATTTGCATTTTTGGTTTAATTATTAGGCTGGATTTACCTCTCTGCTCCTCCAAGTTTGTGCCAAGACGGCGTGACGATACGGCGCGCCCATGTGGTCACCTACGCGCGCTACAGTCGACATTAACCGCGAAAAATGCGTCAAGCGCAAGATGTCTGTGCCCAAATGAAGAGCAAGAGTCCCTTATTTCAAAGAGCTGCGGATCTGCTTTGATTTTTTAGACCCAAAACGGTGTAGAATTATATATTTTGGAGATGAAGAGGTTCCATTGAACTCGAAGGGATGTGGTCCGTGATAGTGGACCCATGTCGGTGTTAAACACATGACAATACACTGCAAAAACTCCGGTGTTGATTTAACACCGGCCCGGAATCTATATATGTCCACACCAGAGTGTTAAACAACACCAGTTTCGTTTTGGTCTAACACCAGATAGGTGTTAATACAACACCAATTAGTATTAAAACAGCATCGGTTTGATTGCAAACTGGTGTTGTTTCATCACTTCTCTGGTGTGGACATATATTGATTCCGAGCTGGTGTTAAATCAACACCTGAGTTTTTGCAGTGTAGGACTTTTCGCACATCGACGCAGAATGAATCCTACATCGCACAGATTCCTTTGAAAATGTAAGTCAAATCACAATAAGTCTTTGTCGAGTGTCAATGAATCGGAACAGCTGCTACGTCCAACATTTCGGAGCTGAGCTGACGAAAAATTACAGATATGTCGTTTGTGTAGAGTCTCGGACGAAACTGCTGTGCGAAAAGTCTCTACTGACGCACATCCCTTTTGACAGAAATGTACTCTGTGAAGAGTTCAGTTGCAGCGCCCTCTTGCGGTGTCTCCCGACAAGCTCTATTCTAGAACAACAGAGATTTATAGAGTAACAACGTAATATTATTACCAATTATTATATGGATTCCAACGTGATTAATTATGGAGGACATACAGTATTGCAGGATAAACTTATCGATTTGATGGCGGGTAGAATGGGACGATTACATGACACCTAAAAATGAATTTTATACTTGCATTGAATTGATCTTTGGTGCACTTTATAAGGCTAATCATCAGTCAAAATGATCAGTATTGTTGTATTTCCCATTGCTGCAGTAGCACATTATTTATATGTATTCTATATATCACGTCTGTGGTGAATTACGCTGATTATAATGCTGCTACCTTATGGACATGTTTTTTTAAGCAACTCGTCTTAGCTTGAAATATAAGTGGTATGAAATATTAATTCGTTATAGTGGTGTTAAAATTACAGCTTACTACATTTCGATCATTTTCAGATTTGATAATATTCCGTGAAAATGATTTTACAGTCCATATTGAGAGATGATGGAACTGATGGATATTGTATAGCAAAGTTTGTTTTGAATTGTGGTTTCAAACACTCACTTCTTACATTGACCAGAGTTCCATTAATTTGCTGCCTTTGTAAAGTCTGTTTTTTTAAACTCTTCTCCATGATGCTTACGCCATGTTTACTCAACAAAGTGTCTATGTCTGCACACCAAGCATTGGACGAACTTCAAATTTCATGCATATTAAAACATTTATTTGTAAAATTTATGTGATTTACGCAATGTCATACACCTCAGATACCAAGATAGCAGTGTGTAATTGCTCCAATTGAGACATGTCTCTTATTAATAAATGAAATACCCTATAGGACTCTATCTTTATTTTTGATGAAATTATCAAAAGGTACAATTAAAAAAAAATATATGTTTCATAGTTGATTGTGATTGTCTCTGGTGATGATCCTTCCTAGACTATCTGCCTTTATTGGCCTATGGATCCCGAGCATCTTAGATGAATTAACGTACTTTGCTTAATTTTATTATTAATTTTGATCATACCTTATACACTCAGGCCATGTCACCATCTTGTGTATATAGCATGCTACTACATATCACATTTTCGTTCATGCATTATAAGCCTTTCTGAGACAACGTCAGTATATTTTGAAGCAAGCAGTATTTTGTACCATATTTTACCTTTTTCGTTGTCATTTCTCATATTGAGTATGTTTTTGTTGTTGATGTAGAATAGAATATGTGCTTTTGACGTTCAGAGGGTGATTCACGAACAGTTAATATCAATTATAAGACGATGCAAACCAATCAAATTTGAGCAGCATCGCTATCATCTCTCTTAAAATTGATTTTGGCTGTAAGATGTGAATCACCGCTCTGGAGTAAAACAATCTCAGGGATTAGTATATTTCACAATTAAACATTCAGTAAATGTAGATTCCAAAGACGCTTAACTCGTGAAATGTGTTTTTTTCGTTACATTACTTTTGATGAATTGCTGCAGAATAAACGTGCCATTTTTAACTGTCTGAACGAAACGCACTTAACCAGCAGTTGAACAAGTTCATGATCAAAGTTTAAAAAAAAAGTCCTGTGAATGCACTTTCAATGTTTCTTCCCGTCCAAGAAGATGTTGCCACAAAATTTCCTTAAATATGTAATATTTTTTAATCTTAATAATGTATTTTAGTATAAATTTTATTGATACACTATTAAAATCTCCTTTAACTCTATAGAATCATTCAACAAAATCTTGATTTTTTTTACATGAAATTCATTCCCTCTACTTACATTCCATGTTTTATGAGGAATATAACAAATATATAATTTGCTTAAGATAATTGTAATTCCAATATTAAAATAAAGAGTGTTCCCCACGAAGAGGTCAATACTATTCCAGAAAATGGCCCTGCAGTATAATGATGATGTAAAGAAAATTTTGAAGGTCAAAAGATTTCCTTATTTGTATAATAAACAATAACAACTCATGAATGATTTGAAATGGTGAAATAAATCGGTAAAATGAGAGAAGAATATCTTTTTCTTAAATCATGTCGTTTTATTCGAACGTCAAAACGTCTGAGAGAGATTCGCTACCAGAAGTGTTACCAGACCAACTTTAATTATGTAACTCTGCCAAGTCGAATCTTTTGGATGACATAAATTGTTTTATTAAGGAGATATTCAGCTGAGGAGAGATATTTAAGTCACATTTTAAAAGATCCCATCAGAAAATTACTTTGACGCCGATTGCTTCAACTAGATAATCTACAAAGAATCTATGAAATGGAATATAATCACGCTTTTTCAATTTGGGCATTTGGTTTCACGGGGTGCACCATACTTCTGATTGTGAAAGTTGGTGATCATGCTACAATCTGACGGTGTGCTTATGTCATGCATACCTCATACGTTCGGAAATTTTCTAATCTCACAGAGAATGCCTTGGTTTTATTGTGTTTTCAAGGTACCATTTTTTGTATTTGATAATGGAATAAATGATTTGTTTTGATCAATACGATGGTTTGACCAACGTTTGCTCTGTTGTCTCATAGTATGAATGCTGCACGTATAACAATCTATCATTTAAAGGGGAATCCAGCCTTGGCCATAAAATGTTGTGTTGGGAAGGAGAAAAATAAATTAAACAGAATGGTGAAAGTTTGAAAGAAATTGGACAAGCAATAAGAAAGTTATAGCTGCTTTAAAATTGAGATCACTAATACGATGTAGATTTCAAATTAGCAACTGGGTAAGTAAATTATGACAAGGGGCAAGGACAACTTTCCCAGAGGCCATGTACTTTATTATCAGGAATTTGTGGTTTTCTCCTAAGTACCCATTCCCCTGGGGCAGTAATCTAAATATAACCCATGTAGTATATTATTTTATGTCCTCATGAAAGAAAAATATAATTTTGAATAAAACTTTTGGGAAAAATGACATTTTAGCCATAATATGTATTGGAGTACATGGAAGAGTAGTCCTTGCCTTACATCACTATGACATCCAATATGCGGCCAATTTGAAATCTCCATGGGTATAGTGATTACCAATATTTACAACTTTTAATAATTCATATCTTTCTTTTTGTTTGTCCAATATTGTTCAAACTTTCACCTATCAACTTGTCTGATTTTTCTTTTCCTTATAAAAACAAGTTTTTATTTGGGTTGGATTCCCCTTTAAAGATTTTTAAGAGATACCTTATCAGTGGGACACTAATAAATTAATTTATCTTTTAAGAAAATGGCAGGTTTCTTAACAGAAGGGTAAGTAGGTCATTTAAACTAGTGGGATACATTCATTTCAATATATAAATTGTATTAAGTGGCGGAGTGTAGTTAATGTAAAAAAAGACTTTATCCTCTGGTGAATAATTAGCCTAATAAAATTTAGGTTATCGAGTGTTATTTCAGGAAAACATTTCACGACTTCTAGAGGCTTTCGTGGATATTATATGAAAATGTTACAAAAATGCGAAAATAATTTAAAAATTAAAATATATTCTCTAACAATCTTTATTTGATTTATTTGTTATTCATTCATTTTTTTTTGGGGGGGGGGTAGGGGTACTCACTCGCTCAACTTGTCACTTGAAAAGTGAAAATTAAATTATAAAGTAACGGCACAAAATCAATACACTTTTTGTATAAGGGAAGTTAAAAAGAATATAGGTCGACTGAGGCGTGTGATCAGTCTATTCCTGGATATAATTTGAATCTTAATACATTTCTAATTCTCAAGTGATTTTAATTCCATTTTCTCAACAGTTAAAACTACAATCTGTAATGTTTAAATATAAATCTGGTGTTTTGCCGGTCGTTATAAGGACATCCTAACTCGGTTGATCGTAAATTTGTGAGTACTGGATTATAGAATGAGTGAAAATTGTTCAACCTGGAAATAAGCTTTGTAAATATAAAACTTTTTTTTCCTGTTAGCGGTGTATACATGTAAAAGGTGGATCTAGGATTTAATCGAGGGTTGACGTTCAGCGATTTTGACCGCCCCCCCCAAAAAAAATAGGAGGGTAATTCGCAGGAAATTATCTATTGTTAGCGAAAAGTTTAAAGGTCAAGTCCACCCCAGAAAAATGTTGATTTGAATCAATAGAGAAAAGTCCAACAAGCACAACGCTGAAAATTTCATCAAAATAAAAGAAGAAAGTTATGGCATTTTAAAATTTCGCTTATTTTTCACAAAATAGTCATATGAACAAGACTGTCGGCAACATACAAATGAGAGAGTCAATGATGTCCCTCACTCACTATTTCTTCTGTTTGTTTTTTATAGTTTGAATTACATAATATTTCATTTTTTACAAATTTGACAATAGGGACCAACTTGATTGAACCATAAAATGTCAAAACAATGGTAATTCCACATGTTCAGAGAGGAACAAAAGTTTCCTTCACAGGAAAAGGGGGGGGGGGGATTAAAATAATTCATATTTCATATAATAAAATACAAAAGAAATAGTGAGTGGATGACATCATCAGTCTCCTCATTTGCACAAAGACCAGGATGTGCATTAACAGTTATGTGAAATTAAGCGAAATTTAAAAATGTCATAACTTTCTTATTTTACATCCGATTTTGATAAAATTTTCAGCGTTGTGCTTGCTGGATTTTTCTCTTTTTATTCAAAACAACTTCTTGTTGAGATGGACTTGTCCTTTAAACAAGCACCAAAATAAGGTTTTTGGTGCTGGAATAGGATATCACTCAGAATAATGGAGATTTGTTTTTTTAACCTCTCTAATATTCACGGGACGCAATTTTACATCTTTTTTCTTCTTTTTGCATATTGTGCATCATCCAGAGCTCCAGATCCACATCTACAGTGAATTTAGAGCGGATTTTGAGTAAAACATGTATTTTCACTCACTTTTGGGTGATATTATTCATTATCTCGTTGGGCTGAAGTGATCAGTGAGGTCGATTAACTTTCGCTCAACCAAATTCACCCTGGTTTCTAATTTATAAATATTAATGTTTTTTAGACTGTATTCATCCCCAATCCAGAGAAAATAAATGTTTTCCACAGCAAGTAAATTGTATGCACGGGTAACTGAAAAACTGGTTACCATTAGCTCCGAGGAAAAAACTTGAATAAATAAGACATTCTGTAGTTCAATAACAGGTAAAATATCCGGGCTTTGGCTCAGATCGTATTTTATGCTGGATAGCTTAGCCAACATTAATCTCCTCATTTATTAGGCCTACAGGAAATGAATGTCTTACGCTTAAAATTTAAAGTCTAGTTAAGTCGAATAGGAAATTGGTTTCGAACATAAATAGTATGAAAGCATCCATTTAAAGATTTAGGAATCCACTGTTTTATTTTCCCCACGAACTGTTTCTGAAATGTATTGTGTAATATGAATACGAAGGAGACGTGGATGCTACAGCAATAATATTGGAGAGGAAAAATAGAGAAATGATGACGAAGAGAGGGAGGGGCGAGAGAGAAGGGTGGGGGAGATTGGACGAGGAAGAGGACGTGGGGAGAGAATGAGAAAGAGGGGAAGAAAGTGGGAAGGAAAGGGGGGAGGGAAGGGCATGATTAAAAATTGAATGGTATCTATCACAAGTCACCTCATCTTTCTTCTCTTTCCGGGTTATATATCGAAATGTACTGTTGTATGATTATGTATTGTACAATGATATGAAGGAAGATAAATAAATAAATAAGTCTTGTTCGAAGGGGCGCTAGATTGGGATCAGAACCCTTGTCTCGTAATGACGCTACCACGAGACCTCCATGGAGATGGATTATCAGTCACTGAGAATAATTCAGATCTAACGATATTAAAAGCTCACTTCGATCAGTTTTTAGTTCAGTGAAAATAGTCCACGAGATTTGGTGATCGAGGCTTTCGTCCACCCACAATAATGTTTATTTAACATAAAACATTCAACATTTAAATCGATCAAACATTCACTACAAAATTTCATCCCAGGATTCGGAAAGATAACTTTTAGAAAACTGGCAAGACTTTTTTTTTAAATTGATTTTATCCCTAAGGTTACCTCTTTATAGGTCCATATGGGGCCTGCTGCATGTAATAGCAAGACTTCGGTTGGCATATGATTCTGCCACTGAAATCGATAAAGTGGTCAGGAGGATGCGGATGATCATGCTTTGTACAATCACCCCCCCCCCTGTTTCAAGGGAGAAACATTTAAATTTATGCTGTATATAGCCCATGAATATTGAATCATAGTTACAGTATTAATATAATGGAAGGAGAATTGTATATTGATTCTAAAAAAATGTTTGATTCCAATTGATTATGATGATAAGAACAATGGAGATTTGACGACATTTATTATCACTGCTCTTTATATGTCTACTTGTTCAATATTTATTTATAGGTATTGTGTGGGTGAACAGACAATCGAGTGACAAAATATAATGCATCTTTAAACGAGCATTAACCTTCATCCATAATAAACGAATTTATATTTTATAGCAAAAATGGCTCGTTCCACCACCCACAATACTATTCAATATTCTGACCATTGGAATGTAGATCGTGCGAGTTTCTAGTTATAGTTTATTTGAGTCTAAAGAGAACATTATTCCGAACTAACAAATAATCATTTTCAGACGAGGGTTAGAATGGCAAGGACGCAATTGTAATTTATTTAAATTGCCTCTTATATGGATGACAATCGGATATACTCAGTGGACAATAACTCTTGAGTGAATATACAGTATATATCCAATTATCACCACACAAGAGGCAATTAAATAAAATCACTATTGCGTTCTTGTCATTGTAACCCTTCTGCTGTTTACAGCAGATTACAGAAGTTACGTTCAGAAAAGCTTTTACATTTCTCTCAAATGATGGTAATAAGAAATAAAAAGTAATTTTGCTCGAGCTTTTTCTGACATAGCAACCATCCACATTCCCTCCTCCCAAGACAATACACATTTCCCTTTTCCTAATGTTAGTCTACTTTCTCTGACCATATGCCTCACTGACACAAAAATATAATTTTGTGATAGATTTTGGAATGTTTTTTTCTTGGTCATGAAACCCGCGCGTAAATTGCCACAAAACTCGGGAATATTGATAAATGTGACGGTTTAACACACCACCAATAACCGTCTTTGCCGATCGAGTTTCTTTTCATTTGTGTTTTGTGTTTTGGGTGTGTGTTTTGTATTTTGGATGTGTGTTTTTAAGCATCATATTTATGTTTCATCTTTATGCGTATCACTATCTCTCTCTTAAAACATGCCCTCACCAAGAATAATAATTCTTGATAAAAATCAAGCGCAGTTTACAGAAAGGGAAAACATGCCTTCATGGTATTGAGTTACTGGCATTGTATCTATTGTGATTGTTATCACTCTGCTTTTATGAATGAACTTGGCCTTGTGCGGAAATCGTGATCATTTCATTCTGTTCAGTATTTATACGGCATATGTGTCACAAATTGTATTGTGACTCTTGAATAACTATCTGTTGAGTTTCGACCACAATTCCAAGGTTCTATTCAGGCAGTCATCGTTACTAAAGGATAGATTATGTAGGACGCAGGAGTGACCTCTTTTCAGAGAAACTATTCAGTGGTCTGTTATTTAAGCCAACCCACGGGTCAAAGTGCGCTGGCCTCACTCACCCCCATCTATTATTCCTGACCCCCTCCTCCTTCCCTCTTTCTTACCCCACCATTCCTCTCTCGCGCGCGTGCTCTCCCTCTCCCCCCCCCTCCTGCCTTTCCTACTCTTTCCCTCTCTCTCTCTCTGCATTGCAGCCCTTATTTCACACATCTCTTCCCTTCGCCTAAACCAGAGGACGGTTTTATAAATGTAACTTAGCCACTAGTCTTGGTTGTGATTGGCTGCCGAGCTCTCTTTCCGTGATACAGGTTGCTACAATAACAAAGTTACCACGGTAACTTTTTTTGGAACGAGCTCCAGGTAGGGATAATTTAACTATCAAAATGAAGTTGCAGAGTTGCCCTATCATCTCCATGACTCATTCCGTTATGCCACTTCTCTCAATAATCTCTCTCTCTCTCTCTTGTTCTGCTATCTTACACCCTTTTGCAAGTAGGACAATGTAATTGTAGATTAACTAAATAAAAACTGAATGAGGCTTCTTATACTTATACCCCTTCACTCGTCTAAACCTCTTTCCCTCTACAACTCTTCCTTGGAAGTTCTCTACTTTGTTTCATAGATCATTCCATCATTATACACATTGTATTCACTTAGCAATTAAATTCCTCATGTATTATATTTAGGGCTTAAACAACGTACATTCGTATTTGTATACCTAGATGACATTTTCAAGAATTTTGCTAGCAGGTCATAAGTTGTTCAACAGAAATGTTGGACAATGTAACAAAGAACAGCTTTTCACAATTATTTGTGTTTTGAAAAATAGATTTTGTGAAATCTAGGTGGAAAAGATTTTTTTGTTCAGTTTTTATTGTCTTGTCTGGATAGCCCCCTCCTCCACACTACCAATAAATATTCACTTTCCTACTTCATAACCACAGAGAATACAAAAGGTATGAACTCCCAGTTTGATGAAAATTGACAAATCAAATACTTTAATATTTTCTCAAATGACACAAAATTTACAGATAAATATATTCATCAAACATACACATTTACATATAAAACACATATTTTACAACCAATTGCAAAGTCCTTTGTATACTCAGATATTTACAAGCTCAAATATATACACCAGATAAATTCATTAAAAACATTTCAATAAATACCTTCAGATATGTTAATATTCAAGTGAATATTTTAAGATCAAAATGAAGATCCAATCCTCTGAATAATAATAAACTAATCAATTGCTCATCATCCTCAAGTAAGCCACATGAGTGATGGATCATTAAATTCAAATAATATTATCACCACTTTTATCATCATCATTACCAAGGCAGAAATCAAATACCACCAGCTGAATAGTCAAAAGTATTTAAGGAATGTCTATTAATAAAGGCACCAATAACTGGACGGAGTGCATACATGACATTATTTGCTTACAACATATAACTAGATCATATATAAAGTGGATTCTCAAACCTTCGGATCGGCTTATTATCTTTCCAATATCCTTTTTCCTAGCTTACTGTGGACTTAAATCAAAGAGAATTGATGCATAAAGATTCATGATGAAATTTAAATGACAATAAAGTATGTATTTTAATCTATCAGTTACTTCAAATCTGCCTAATTCAGCACTAAGTGACTCATGACATTTTCTTAGTGTAATAAGAATGGGAACATCTGCTCACTTCATTTGATTTCTTTATCCAAACACATAACCTTCACTTAAACCAGATTGATCAGAATTCTCTAAAATATATATTAAACAGGGAAAAGTTTCAATTATTCTCCAAGAGATATTGCTGTTAAATTAAAGAAAGGAAATTCCAGGCCCACATTTCTAAACCAATCAAACATTAGAAATTTTAGCATTGCCATCAATTGCTACTTACAGGAAAATATTGATTTTGATTAGCTATGGAGCAAGTTTACTATGGCACCTACCATTCATGATAGACTTAGTGTTAATTCAACAAAAGTCCCAATGCAATGGGATCCAAACAGGTAGTGAATTTCAACCTTTTCTGTTTGACCCCCCCCTCATTAATTTCTTCTTTACCTTCTGTCTGGAGTTCATACCAAACTCAATTTATGTGAGGAATTCACAAGAATCAGGTTTAAAAAATATCCTCTCATACTGCAAACAAGAATGTACCTAAACCGTTTAGTACCCTTTCAGCATCTACAATTCATCAGCTCATAAAGAAAGCTTCCATTCCTCCTCTCACTCAGTCTATTCAGACCCTTCTCTTCAGTGTTTAGTTCTTGTTTATAAGATTTGCTTTCCATTTGGTAGGCAGATACAGGATTACAATTCCTACAAGAAGTGGGTAAATTGCCACTTGGTGGACACCCAATCATAATTCATCTACAACCAAATTCATCATCTAACCATTTGGTCTATTGCCATTTAGCTCATTATTATCTTGTCTGATTTCCAATGAGGGCTTTATCCATTTGGATTAATATCTATTTTGATCTAGCACCACTTAGTCTATATGATTGGAGGAACTGTTTTTGAACTGCATTTTCATTTGATAAAGAGCAAAATGGTAAGCAGTCAAAGTGAAACTTGGACCATATTGATACGACCAGGGTGGGTTTATCCATGATGGCATTAGACAAACTGAGAATTCAACCGTCTGCTAGTAGACAAAGTTGGAACACAAGGAATGTATGATATGAAACCACTTCAATAGACAAGTGACAACCCTTACTCTCCAAACATTTTATTTCTTCTTTCCCTTAGCACTTTTCTTTCCAGGACTCTTCTTTCCTTTAGGGCTCTTCTTGCCCTTAGGTGATGGTGATCTCCTGGCTTGTTCTGCCTTCAACGCTGCCTCCGCTGCAGCGATCTCCTCAAGGCGTTTCTTCTCAGCCTCAAGGAACTTCTGCCTGAAGGCTTCCCTAGGTTTATTGATCTCTTCTCTCCTCTCATCAAGACTAGTCTGTAAGATGAAAAATGAGATGGATACATTTGAGGCATGACATTGTAACAATTGCAAAACGTAGAACTAAGAAACAAACATATTTACTCTGAATTAACTTTCCTTTTGATATCCCTATCTTCTGCCTTATTTAAATTTGCAATAGAACAAGGGTCGTGTGGTCCAGTGGTTAGAGCATTGGACTCATAATCGCAAGGTTGTGAGTTCGAATCCCAACTCTGCCATTGTCTCCACTTTGATAAAATGGCCCGAAAGTGATATCTGTCGTCTATAACGTCGGCCACTATGACTGATTAACCTAGATGTAAAATGTTTCATAGGTAATTGGTTATATACCAGCTTGGCCTTTACCAGCAAATGCTGTCCTGCCGAGTTCCTACAGGAGTTACCACAAACACAAACTATAATTTTTGTGAAATATTTCCATCGTTTGTGTCTTCATTATGTATTGGCTGCAACACTATGACTGCGTACCGTTACATTGATTAGCAAAACATACTGGGCCCATTGCATAAAAGTTACAATTGGGGCAACTTTGCAATCCAGCGGTAACTTCCATGCAATCCTTCATTTTGATTGGCTGTTGATCACTGTTACCATGGTAGTTACCATAGGACGGCAAAGTTACCATAAGAGTAACTATTATGCAGCATGGTCTGGTTGAAAGTGATGACCTACCTGTAATTCTATACACTTCTTGAGCTGTTTCTCCTTGGTGAGGTTCCTTCTCTTTCTATCCTGCTCTCTCTCGTCCAGTACAGCCTCTCTGAAGAGGGTATATTCCTTGATCTCTCTCTGCTTCACCTCAAACTGTCTTTGGACTTCCTCTTCATCCTTCAGCCTAGGTTCACCTGTGAAGTCTGCAGGTCTGGAGAAGGGAACAAGGGCACTATGGATAACTCTCATTCTTCACTAATTGTAAATTTCCCATAAGTTATCAAATACATGTGAAATTTGCCAAAGTTAAATTGCTTCGGACCACAGAAATATGTTCAACTTACACAAATTGTGGCTAATAAGATTGAAATAACACAAGCTTTCCATATTCTGGTCTGAAAATCAGCTCAGAAAATTATCGGCATATGGTAGGTCAACTTGAACAGATTCTTCTGTAGTACATAGTTCAGTAGTAAGAGGGTGTGCCCCACTATTCTTAAATTTATTGCAAAACAGATTCAGAATGGGTTGATGTTCATTTCTTCATTTTGTTAATTCACTTATTTTATTTATTTAAAACACGACATACAATTATTTAAAGAGTTGAATGTAGGACTTGGTAATATTTTGATGTAGAAATGGCTCTTGAATAGTCTGACACTCCTATTTTCTTTGGTAGCATGTTGTAAATGCATTTACGATGGATGAGGGTGGCAAGCTCAAGATGAAGCATTCCAATCACTGTCCTGTCATAAAACGATGGTAATCAAAAACCATAGAGGCTTACTGATGAAGAGGTTTACAAGAACATGAATGAAAATTGTTACCTGATGTAAGGTGTATAGTCCATGGTCTTGAGGATCTCCTTGGCTGGTGGTGGAGGCGGTGGCTCATTGGTAAGGATAGTATCATTAATTGGAGGTTCCATCTCAGAGGCTGGAGTCTGCGGTGGACCAACTGATCAGAGAATAAGATGATACAGGATTGTGTTAATTAAATTGTTCTATATGAGGCTTCTGAAGTCTTTGCTATCGCATGTAATAAAGAATACTGTTAATTGTGTAGGGATTTGGAGCAATTTTTCAGATCCAATGTATCTTTGAAATGAGTTAAAGTATTCAGGAATACCCGTCGGCTAACACCTTATTTAATGTAGATTACATAAGACAGTAACTATAATATGTAGGGGGGTTCAATGATAGCTTCTGTTTCATGAAGCAACTACTCAGTGATCTCCACAGACAACTGTTTTAAGCTACTGAAATCCTTGTATCTGATTGGTAGAGAGCACATTTGAAAGACAATAATGGTAATAAGGATTAATGAAACTGGTGCCTTATGAATTATCATGATGATGATGATGATCATCATCACCATCATCAACATCATCATCATCATCACCATCACCATCATCACCACCATCACCATCATCATCATCAACATCATCATCATCATCACAATCACCATCACCACCACCACCATCATCATAATCATCATCATCATCATTTATCATCATTTCTGACATACCTTCTGCTGCTTCTGCAGCCTCTGTTTGTTCTGGTTGCGCTGCTGTCTGGTCTTCTTCTGGTTCTAGCTTGATCAGATGTTCTTTGAGGAACTTCTCCCTTGCTGCTTGTGCCTTGGCAGCCCGACCAGGATCAGCTGCTTCCCATGCCTGCTTCATAGCACGGATCTCATCCTGACGTTCCGTATCACGGCGGATCTCAACCTCCTCCTGAACACAGAAAACAGTGGGTAGATATTTATTTAGCATTCAGAGCCTTTCACTAAGGTGAATAGATCCTGAAGTATAACATTTTGCAGACAGTACTTTTGACATTACTAAAAATCAGATAACAAAGCGGTGTTATCATTACTTCAAAAGTTTGAATAGGAATGAAACAAATTAAACTGCTATCAGAGAGTTGTGGCACAATAGTCCATCTGAAGTTGAACCAAAACTTTAGACTGGAGTTTAAATCAAACCCGAATTCAGATCATGAGGCTAAGAAGTTCAAACTCACCGTTGGTGTCTGGTCCAGGACCACTCTAAGAGTCCAGTTAGGCTTGGTACTATCAAACTGTTGTGAGGATGGTCTAGACGCGTTGCCTTTGTCCTTATCTTTGTCCTTGTCTTTACCCTTGTCCTTGCCTTTCTTACCGCGATCCTTAGCTGCTGCCTTGGCATCACCCTTACCTGGGGATAGAGGGCGCTCTTTGTTGGCTGTTTAAAAAAAATATTACATAGGATAGTTAATTAAACTGACACCAAAATCAAGCTTAGTAAACTCATCAGAGTTGAACATAGGGGCTCTTTCAATATTTGATACAGATGAGGTGACTGATACTTAGTTGTGTACATGACAATTGAAAAATGATATTTATCCCACTTCCATTAGAAAAAATAAGGAATTCAAGAGTAATGGTACACAATACACGTATACCACATTCCTTACTAGCCTACTTAAAACTTAATATATCATGGTCAAAGTTTACGACAAATTATTGCGTATCTTGTAGCATTGCTATTACAATTAAACAATATCTAGCAAAATCAAAATTGAAAGAAAGAAAAGCAACTTAAACTTTTTGCACAGTATACTAAATGCTCACAGCATCAAAGCTTCATGTATAATGTACATGTAGAAGAAATAATCGTAGTATATATACTTGTTTATAAGCAATAAATATACACATACAATGAGACAGGGAATAAGCATATTTTCCTAAATTATAACACATGGGAAAATATGTACTGTAGTTAAATATGATATTTGAATATGGACAATATTGTACATTAGTAATATTTCAATATATACCAAAAATTACAATTACCCTTTATCTAATTATATATATCGTCAAATTTCACAGCAGTCATATTTCATTTTAAATAGATTCATTGATATTAAGTAAATTTTCTAGACAATACCTGTATAAAAGACCAAATGTACAATATTGTCCATATTTATATAATTCATGTACATGGATGAAGACAACAACTATGTTTGAATACTGAATGCCAGTATCATGATTTGAGTTCAGTCAAATATGAAGTTCAAACCTGAAGAAAAATGATCCAAATATAGCACTTCAGCTAGTTTATGTTGACATTTAAGATTTCATATCAATATCTCTCTCTGAATTCCAGTTTAAAACAAGTATAAAGCTTTATACAGGGATAATATTGACAATTTCATCACTATTTAGTAAAATAAAACTAAACATATCAAGAAATAAACATTTCTTTGATTTAGGAATATTTGTTAATTAACTTAATTTCATAGAAATTTAGAATTAAAATCATCATGAGATATGAAGATTAACAAGAGCAATATTATTTTCAATTTTCTTCAGGTTTGGGTCCATTTCATTTCATCTTCATAGTGATAATAAATGAAATTAACTCAATGTTAATTGCTAAGCTACTGCATGGTCATCAATTTCTATAAGTTCTAAGCTGTATTGCAAGGCTTTGCAGTTAGTTATAACAATTCAAATGTAACTCAAACACTTTCTTCTACAAATGGAATAAGTTGTACATGTACATCATGATGTAAAATCACTTCTGCAAAACATGACAGGTAATTCATTATTTGTGAAGCTTCATGACATGACTTTGCTTATCAATCTATGATTGATAATTCTACAGCTGTACATTCTACAATTCAACACACTGACTAATATGTTATAAGGACTGAGAGCAATGTATACACTTGGCAAAAACAAAGTACGGTAATTTCAATTATTGGAATTTTCTATTTTCACTGGCAGTTTCATAGATAAAGAAAACTTTAATCTCAATTCAGTCACATGAACATATGTCCTAGGGCCTGTAACATAAAAGATGCAATCGATCGATCAGTCAGTCAGTCTCAATCAGTCATTCAGTCAGTCTCAATCAGTCATTCAGTCAGTCAGTCAGTCTCAATCAGTCATTCAGTCAGTCTCAATCAGTCAGTCATTCATTCAGTCAGTCTCAATCAGTCAGTCAGTCTCAATCAGTCAGTCAGTCTCAATCAGTCATTCAGTCAGTCAGTCTCAATCAGTCATTCAGTCAGTCTCAATCAGTCATTCAGTCAGTCAGTCTCAATCAGTCATTCAGTCAGTCAGTCACAATCAGTCAGTCATTCATTCAGTCAGTCAGTCTCAATCAGTCAGTCAGTCAGTCATTCATTCAGTCAGTCTATCTCAATCAGTCAGTCAGTCTCAATCAGTCATTCAGTCAGTCAGTCTCAATCAGTCAGTCAGTCAGTCTCAATCAGTCATTCAGTCAGTCGGTCTCAATCAATCAGTCAGTCAGTCTCAATCAGTCAGTCATTCAATCAGTCAGTCAGTCAGTCTCAATCAGTCAGTCATTCAATCAATCAGTAAGTCACTCTCAGTCAGTCAGTCATTAATTCAGTCAGTCAGTCTCAATCAGTCAGTCAGTCAATCAGTCAGTCAGTCCCAATCAGTCAGTCATTCCATCAGTCAGTCAGTCTCAGTCAGTCTGTCAGTCAGTCAGTCACAATCAGTCAGTCATCCAATCAGTCAGTCAGTCTCAATCAGTCAGTCATTCAATCAGTCAGTCAGTCAGTCATTCAATCAGTCAGTCAGTCAGTCTCAGTCAGTCAGTCATTCAATCAGTCAGTCAGTCTCAATCAGTCAGTCATTCAATCAGTCAGTCAGTCTCAGTCAGTCAGTCATCCAATCAGTCAGTCAGTCATTCAATTAGTCAGTCAGTCAGTCTCAGTCAGTCAGTCAGTCATTCAATCAGTCAGTCATTCAATCAATCAGTCAGTCTGTCATCTAATCAGTCAGTCAGTCAGTCACAATCAGTCAGTCATCCAATCAGTCAGTCAGTCTCAATCAGTTAGTCATTCAATCAGTCAGTCAGTCTCAGTCAGTCATTCAATCAGTCAGTCAGTCAGTCTCAGTCAGTCAGTCATCCAATCAGTCAGTCAGTCTCAATCAGTCAGTCATTCAATCAGTCAGTCAGTCTCAGTCAGTCAGTCATTCAATCAAACAGTCAGTCAATCAATCAATCAAGATTCACAATCAATTGTAAATATTGATTGTGTCTTTTTATGTTACATGGCCCTGGCCTCTTAAAATGGAGTATACAATTGTTTAGATAAGAAATTATTTATTTTTGTCAAATGTATTTAAACTCTCAGGCCAAACTGTTCGTCTACTTTGTAATAATTAGATCTACATTTATTAACTAATTCTAAGCAGGGAAAATTTCTGATCTACCTGCAAGTTTTGGAAGTGCAATGTGCAGCTTTTATAGTTAATGTCTAAGATGGAGAGGTGACATGATACAGAAATCATGTGCTGTGCGAGATAACATGAAAGTTAATTTCTATATAGTGATCTTTGATAAAAAGATTGTTTGCAGTAGCCTCAAATCTGCAGAGGTATCCTCAAACCCGCAAAATGAAAAGAAAGAGAAAAGGATAAGAAAAAGAAAAGACAAGGAAAAGAAAAAGAAAGAAAAGGAACATGTGTTTATGAGTAAGAATCATGTTGAATGAAATCATTCAATCTGCTGACAATTTTCATAAATTCTTACAATTTTAACTACTCATTTTGCAAAAATCAGTTTTCAGTGAAATGAGATGTTTGATAAATATTTGTAGATATAACCATGTCATATTGCCTTCAATTCCTTTTTGATTCAGAGACTAGTATGAAATGCTATTAAATGGTGTATTACTATAATAGAATATATATTATATATGAAGGAATGATCATGTTATGTGCTATGTAGTGTATACAATTTGGAATGATTTTACAATGAGAGGGGCAAGTTTCTCAAAAGCAAATTGCTTTGGGGCAAATTCTAAACGATAACGCAAATTGCAAGTAAGCTTTTAAAGAAATTAACAATGATTAATCAAAAAAAATATTTCAATAGAAATAAAGGATGAGGATTTCTGAAAAGAAAATTGATATTGTACAAAAATACTTAGATTTTCTCTTCTTTTTTATTTTCTTTTTTTTCAGACATCAACAATCTTCATTTTTTAAATCAAATCTTGATATCTTCCTATAACTTTATTTCATTTTTTAATACTTTCAATATTTCTCTAGCATCTCTACTGGCTATTTGCTATAGAGTAAGCTCCCCTCATTGTATTGGATGAATGAGATCTATGCTTTAACTATATTGATTAAGTATGGGATGAATTAAAGATGTGGGGGATGGATTTCTTGTTTGCCTTTTCTTCTCTCCTGCGAATCTTCTCTATCCCCTTTTGCGTCTGATGATGTACTCTCCACTCTGTCCTTTTTTCTTGCTGTTAGTAGTAAAGTTGATGTAAAGATCATTTGATAAAACATTGTGCAATATACCTAGTGCTGTCAAGAAGTGTAAGATTAGGAATACAGGGGAGTGTCTCATCAACATTTTTATCTGACAAGTTGTCATATCTGACAGCTTTCCTTGATTTGGATTGGCTGAGAAGCACTGTTGCTATGGTAATTGTCGGATAAAACAGACTTTGTCAGATAAAGTCCTTTCATGAAACGCTCCCCTGGTGGGTGTTTCATAAAGCTGTTTGTAATACGAATGACTTAACAAGCGACTGGTAACCATTTCTTGAGAGCTAAGTCACCATCCATGATAATCTGGGGTATATATAATTTACCATGAGAAAGGGTCACCAGTCATGCATCAAGTCATGCGTAACTCACAAACAGCTGAGCTACATTACGTAAAAGAGGCCCCAGTTCAAATGTAGCTAGGGGACAGTGATTCACAAAGAATATATTATACATATATGCATGTGACTACAATAGGGTGCAAGGATGATAAAGACATTAAATGGTGCGAATCTGAAGACGAGTTACAAAGATTATACCAAAACTACTTAAAACAACATATCTTTGGATAAAGGATGCCTTTGCATAAAGAGTTGCAATCGATCTGAATTTTTCACTGCTAAACTTGAGTTTGATGTCATATATGCCTTCTAATTTCTTTCACAAGCACTTTAGAAACATTTATTTGACCAAAGATGAAGATATATGTCTATCTTAAACACCTGTATGGCATCTTACATAGTACCAGGGCCTTGTTGCATAAAAGTTACCATTATGGTAACTTTGTCATCTAATGGTAACTACCATAGTAACGCTGATCAACAGCCAATCAGAATCAAGGATTTCATTGAAATTACCATTGGATGGCAAAATTACTATAATAATTAACACTAATTCTAATTGACTGCAACTCTTTAATTCATCCAACTTTGATGTCATTAACACAGATTAGACCTAGAAAATGTATGCATAAATCTTCACCTTCTTCTCTTGTGCTTGTCACTTCAAAGTCAGCATAAATACACAATAAAAATCACATTATAACCTCTTAATTTATCATGATTGAACTAAAAACGAATCGGATCACAGGAGTCTCTCTTTCATATTGTTTTAACCCATTTGTTACAATATTATACTTATTTGATTTCGTTAAGATTATGAAATATATTCTGCCTGATGTAGAATGAAAATGTAAAATATGCAGGATTATTTGAATGTCACAATATTTTCCAATGCCTACACCTGTGGAATCTCTTTGGAAAATAAATGTGTAGCTTTCAACAAGTTATCAATGTAAGGTGGGGAGAAAAGACAAATTGACGAAAAGGAGGTACAACTTTTACTTTGGCTGATTGGAGAATAAAAATATGATACCCATGAACCTTGTTCAAAGTAATAAAATCTAATAATGATAGAATGATTCCAAGTAATAAAGATATCATAGTAAGATTGGACTTGGCTTAGAAGCACATGAATCTCTTTACTGTGAAAAGTCTCTCTGGTTATTCAAATCAATCTTTGCTCAACTCTAGCTAACAATATGTTGATAAAAATGCTATGCAGTTGGAGCTTTTACCAACCTTAAAAATCATGAGGCAAATCACTTGTGGATCTTCTCAATTTAAAACAGCACATAGTGAGTGATCAATAATTTAGATGACTTAATTCTCTGGTGTGAATGCGCTCACACTTACAAAATTAAAGTTGGTAGAAACTTGAATGAACAACTCAAACCAATGAAAGTTTCTTATAAATATCTAGATGATAAAAATGCAGACCTAAAGATACTATAAAGAATGGAATGCAAAGGGCGGAACCAAGCATTGCAGAGAAAATTTCAACCTACCAATCTAGTGCTGCTAGTATCTATTATACATCGGGGTGCTTTCACACTTCACCATGTACGCTACCTATGAGCCCAGTACAACATACACTGTACATCTAAAGCACACTACGCTATGGACCAAGGTGTGTTCACACTAAATGGCTAGCCCAATGAAACAAAACAACCGGGAAAGCACCATGTAATATACAATACTAAATGATGAGAATAGTACACTTGAAAGAAAGATTATTCGAACCTTTGCGCATATAATCACTTTTGAAAATAGAAATTTTCAATTGCTGAAGCATGAATTTCATAAAGAGTTGGATACTTAATTGAAAATATTACCCTAAAAAAAGGCAGTATATTTGCTTGCTTAAATGTCATTTAAAAAAAATAAAAAATATTTAACTTAAATCATAAAAGCTTTATATACCAAGTAAAAATGACATGAAACGACATTATTGAAGGTATTTTGAGATTAATATTTATCCTCCTAATCATTATGCAGTATTCTCACCAGTCTATGATATAATGCCGAGAAACAGCGTGTTGCGACAGAGATATGCATGTACAGCTAAAAATACCATGTTAGTTATAGCAAAGCCCAGGATATGATATATAATACATGGATAAGCTGAGTGACTGAAATCATATAAATGATATCAACATATTTGCCTCTTCTAAGTCGCGACGGAGATTCCATTTTGTCTTCGTCGTAATCTTCCGGAATTTTGTACTCGAGGAAGATGGCCGTGGGGTGAAAGGAATGGTTTTGTTCCACTATAGGTATCATGTGCAAGATTTGAAATATGGAGACTTTATTGTTTGATATAAAGAGATGATTTGGTTTGAATTTGTTGCAAAATAATGGAAGAATTGTGATTTGGGAATATCTAAACATTAGGACTGTCTAGAGCAAAGAGAGAGTATTAAAAAAAAATTCAAGAACAAAAATGATGAAGTAATAATTACTTCTCTGAATAAAAAATATATCTAGCCTAAAAGATCAAAATTATTAAGAGCTGGGTATATATGCTTTATTCTCATATATAGGGATGCATTTCTGTAGCTAGAATGCACTAAAGAACTTTTGATTATAATTGCTTTTGCATGTTTAGGGATGGTGAAAAGGGTCATGATCTTCAGATAACAGGCACATTGATACAGAAAAAAAATATTATAATCCTTTTAATGATTCATTTTTTTCTAAGGACATTGACAAGGAAAGGAACATTTGAATATAGGATGCATATCATCTATATCTTATCATGGATTTTCATATCATTCTTGAGTAGTGAAGGATGGATTATTTCTCATATATACATGAACATATTACCTGTTAAAACTGATGTACAAGTCCAGTCATAATAGTAAAAATAATCAGAAAAATTGATAGCAAAAGAAACAAATCCTTTATCATATACAATTATTGTCATGTCTTTATCTTTTAATCATCACCTTCCAGTGTACTGAACTGCAAACAAAATGAGATTCTAATAATTTTTTTTTGTAATAATTGCCTTCCAATAGTAAAAATTCACATAAACCCCAAAAATCATCACTGTACGTGCAATATGAGGGAATGTGCACACACAAGGCCCACTTTCCCTTCAAATGGGGATTGCTTTATTATTTTAGTGCGGTGTAATACAGTGGTCTTTAAAGAAAAATTGATAATGGTACAAGTTTCTTCTCTCAATATTGTGTGTGGTTCAAATCCCATCACCTAACAAGAGTGGCAAATTCCATTGTGACAAAACAATCGTGATTATGTCTCTCAGTTTCTGTGTGGGGTGCACTCAATTTCAATCAATGAAAAATTTGCAAAAAGAAACAAATCTCTGCACCCTACAACCTGGCAAGCATATGATTTCTTCATGGTGATATTATTAACAGGAATGTGATGATTTTATTTTTCGATATGGTGTTAATTCAAGTTCCTTAACCTTAAAGACTGGCACATACACCACTTAAAGGTTTACTGTGATAACTTGGTGTGATCAATTATTGTGTGTGGTGTAAACACAAGTCCCTCCACCCTGTCAAATGAACGATCCATTCATGGTGATCAACTAGGCACCACTCATCTTACTTGGTGAACTCGTAACAGGACTCCCTGTATTCCAGCTTTTGGGAATATCTTACCAAAAAATACAGCAAAAATTCAGTTGAGCTTGCTATCTTAAGAAATTCAGGGCCTTTCCATTTCATGCTTATCAATTGTAGATTCTGCAACAATTTTTGAATACTTATCAAAAGCATCTATATTCTAAATAGAAAAGATAATATTGCAATAATTTTAGGACTGTGGCCATATGAATTGTGCCTTACACAAATCTCTGAAAATACAGCTTTTTCTTTTATTCTTTATTTTTCATTATGAAGATAACCAAGTTACTTTTATTTTATATAAACCATTACATACTGTGTATTTTTAAATGAGCATCTGTCAAAACACTGTGCCCTATTCTGCCTCATAACAATCATTTCAAGAAAAGTCACGATAGAATGAGAATATTAAAGCTCCCAAGCAATTTTAAGAGTTATGCATGAACAAGGTAAGCACATTTAATTAATATCAAGCATTATCAAAAAATGTCATGGTAACCATTTAGTTTGACAAAATTAGTTCTATTCAGAGACTGCCCTTACTTAATGCACAATTTAATACATTACAATATAGTTCATGATTAGGGAGGCAATGTATTTTGGAACTTTCAATTTTCCATAAGCTGCAAGGGTATCTTCTTTGTGTGAGATTGTTAAAGGTTGAGTTGGGGTTACGGTAGGATTTCTAAAATGAAAATGCTGCAGGGTTTCAAAACTTCTTTTTTTAATCATGTGCTTTCAAGCTTCCAAGGAGCTGCGTTTTGGGATTATTGCGACAAGTAAGTAATTTGTTTGAAAAAGTAGTTTATCGTTCTTTTGGTGACATGATTAAAGATATGGTTGGGGTGAGGGACAGATTATCAAAATTCAAATGATGCTGCAAGGTTTCCTTTTTATTTCATTATTTGCTTTTATTTAAAAAGATTAATAAAGCCTTTTTAATGCTTTAAAGTGGGTGAGCATGTTCCAATCCAATTCATGGCACCAATTATTTACAAAAAATTTGCATTATTAAGAGCTGAAAAATCTTGTTCTTTCTTCTCACAGCTCAGGATGAAGGGGAGTTTACCTTATTCAGGGATAAATATGATTATAGAAATATTCACGCTATGCAGAGGTTATCTCCTACCTTTAAGCTCGTTCTTCTCTAGTTCTTTTAGGACCTGTACGAAGGCCCAGCTGCTTTCAGACAGTGGCCAGCTCTTCCTCATCACCTTAGCTTGGATGATGTACTTGTGTGGCTGATGAAAAAAGATTGTGAGTACTTTTATTAATGACCTTTTAAATAATGTCATCATTTCATTTGGTAAATCTAAGTGTAAAATAGATATATTTGATATCACAAATGAACAATTCAAAATTGAATATTCTTGTTATCATATCATTTGCTAAATCAAATGTGTCTAAAAATCTCATTGATTAATTTGATATCATAAAAGAACAATTCAAACAAAAAGTATGAAAATCATAAAAATTAATTTTATTTCCATGAAATATTGTCCCACCAACATTGTATATTAATTAGTCAAGGTGCTAACAAAGTCTCAAATATATTCTAGAAAAGATATTAGGAAGATATGATGATGGTAAACATATTAATGGTTCCATTAAAAAAAAAAATCTACAACAAAATTGTTTAATCTCAGATTTTGTATATCAGATAAATTCATAAATCATAATTTGATATCTTATTTTGGAATTTAAATTAAAATTCTTCGAGACCAAGCATAATGAATTCCTACAATACTTGAAATTCCACAAAAATTTGATTCATTTGATGAACTATCATATTCTTTAAAAGTAGATATTAAGAATCAGATTAAAAACAAGTAAAAATGTGTTTAAAATAAAGTAATGTGTTAAAGAAAACATATAATCAAAAGTTAATCTATTTGTACCTGAGATAAAATGTAAAAGTGAAATGCAACAATTGATTAGAAGACAAGAAAAAGACAAGTGAATAAATATTTAACAAAATACACAAATTGAAGATAAAGTTATAAAATAACAATTAAATTGAAAGGAAGATCCTGATTGTTAAAGAGGTTTACCTTCATTTCTTCTTCATTAAGATCTCCAGAAGCTCTGCTAGCACGCTGTACAGGCACAAGAAATCACAGGTTAGAACTAAGCTATTTAGTTTAATACTGACATGAATGAGAGGACATTAGGAAAAAGTACATCTGGTTAATGTTTCACAAAGATTTGAGTGTGACTTAGAGTCACAGTTAAATTCACAGCTGTGCGGGTGTAAGATAGATCACTGCTTGGTCAAATTATCTTCAGGGAATGTGCACTACTGCATATGAATCAATGGGATTGCATGTAAATATCGTGTGCGAGAGGGCACCAAGCATGACTAAGTCCCACTTAAATCTTTGCGAAATAACCCCTGGCTACTTGTTAAGTACAATACAAATCTAACTCAAAAACCTATCAGTTAAAACTGTACAAAAACAAATTCCAAGATTAAAGACAACTTGGAGATGGTTTCATCAACATTTGTCACCTGACAACTTTCTTTGGTTCAAGCACACATGTCTGATTGTTACTCTGGTAACTGTGGGAAAATACAGACTTCGTCAGATAAAACATCTGACAAGTCCTTTCATCAAACACTTCCTGGATATCCAGCTCATCATGTTTGGCCTTTTTTTTTTAAATATGGGTTTGATCACAAAGTTTCATGCAACTGGATCCTTTAGTGTGTGCCATATGATTTTGAAGGAATCAGGAATCATAAAGTCAAGACATTTCTTCTCTTCATTAAAGCCATTTGTAAAGATTTAGAGAAGTTACATTATAAAAGATAAAGAATGTAGAAATAGCATAATTATTCAAAGATATTGAAGATAAGTTGAGAATAAAAAATATATGTAACATTCTACAGCTAAAACAAGTTCACTATTCACACCAACTACTTGATCTACTATCCACTAACAGAAGGCAATGGCAAACAAATACAACAAAACTTCTTGGTACAGTCATATTCAACTTTAATAATACTGAAATCTAACTACAGTGTAAAAATTTACATGTCATCTATAACATGAAAATTCAACTATATCTATTTCCATCTCTAATCTACTATTATGAAATGAGAAATCAGAGAGTGGTACATAGAAACAGGTGTACAAGATTATCACTTACCGATCCTCGACCATCGTGACTGCTGGCTGAGTGTGATTTCCTCTTGCCAGATCCTAGACTGGCTGTACTGCCATGGCCTCGAGCTCCTCTGGCAGCTGGAAAAAGAGAAAAGAAAAAAGAAGATAATTTAGTGATAGTGGTATTGAGGATAAATGAATATAATAAAATTTTATACAAAATTGATCTGATGATCTTTGTAGAGGTGGAGTTTATAAAAGGTTTACGGTTCACCATCCCCGCACCCGTTTAGCCTCCTTCACTCCTGAAGACGGACAGTCAACCTGCCCGATACGTAGAGTAACCTCTCTTCACTTCATCCTCCTACTACTCAAACCATCGCTACGTAAGCCATATTCAGATTATCTCATCTGGTTTACAGTCCTTATCAGGACTTTACTCACTGTCCAGAAAAGAATACTTCTAATTTCCTCTTTTCATCCTTTCTCCTCTTTCCATTTCAATTTTTCTGCCTGTATTTCCCTCCCTTCTTCATATTACACATGGTGTACCGTAAAAGGTCTTCACGTTAAAATTGATACGTTGACTTCTGAATCTTGTAAATCCCATAGACTTTGTACATTGACCACAAAGTCCCAGTAGGCAACAAATCTATCACTAGATTTAGTGGTGTAAAAGTTATGATACTCACCTTGTTATAAAAAAATTCAGAGAGTTGTGTGTTTAAATCCCACTACAGCCAAGCATCCTTTAGCAATGTATTCATCCTTACTTTACCACTCTTCACCCAGGTGCTTAATGTTGCCATTTCATAAGGCTGTTTGTAAGTTACAAATGACTTTACGCACTACCGGTAATCCATTCTTGTGAAAACTGATGTGCAACCAAATTCCATTAGTGTTGATTTAGCTCTAAAGAAAGGATCACCAGTCACAAGTAAAGTCACTTGTAACTTACAAACAGCACCACCCTCCAACGGTAGAATATGAAAGTCTTTGTAAATTGTCCAGCATTGTGAATGCCTCACATAGCAACTGGCTGGAATGCATGTACACCCAGATGGTGCTCCATCATATACTACCAAGACATAAATATAGTTAAGAACTTACAGGAGCGTGATGACCTCTTCTCCTCTTCCCCTGGTTCCCTATCCCTGAGGAAAGTGAAAGCTGGGATCACTGCATGACCCTTCCCTGATGTACTGGCTACAGACTCCTCATTGTCTAGTATGTCCAGACTGATGTACACATCTGGTTTGGATGTACTGAACTGTATACTGGATACATGGTCTTCCTGTGGCTTTACAACATACCTGTTATGACAGATAAATGGGTATGAATGTTTGCTTCAGGGGCCTGTTTCATAAAGAGTAACAACTGTTGTAACTTTGCCATTATGGCAACTGCCATGACAACCTTGATTCTGATTGGCTGCTAAGCCCTGTTACTATGGTAGTTTCCATACTGGCAAAGTTACAACAGTTGCAAGTCCTTTATGAAACGGGTCCCTGGAGAGAGTTCTGTCAACATATTCGTTTTCTGACAACTTTCTTTTCTTTTGATTGGCCGAGAAATGCAGGTATCTGACATTTACTATGGTAACTGATGTACATTTTGACCAGAAAAAGGGAATTTTGACCAGAAAAAAAGAATTTCACCATCAACTAAAATAGAGTTTGCACGTGTTACTATTTTTTGTGGTGATTTTTTTTTTTACAAACTGATCCATGCTAAATTTCCTACTTCATTGTAGGTACATCTATAGTAATGAAGATGTTGCAAATTGAAATAACAAGCCCAACAAAATATATAAATAATTGTAGAACATTTCTTTTACAATTGCATTGACTACAGTGTACAATTAATCGTAAAAATCAAGCATAGATTAATAGCTAACCTTTGTGTTACGGGTCTTTGATCGTCTCACTAGCACGTTTCTTACCTCATTATAACATTCTCCTTATTAGGGATGTAATAATCTCTGATTTCTTTGAGGAGGAAGTTACTATTGATGCCATCTCTGATTGGCTGAGGGAGGGGACTAGACGAACCAATCAGACGCATCCTCCACTTCCCGCTGGTCAGCGGTAGGTCGCTGGTTCGAGCCTCGGCAAGGAAGGTGTAGCCTCTCTGCAAACCAAGACAAATCATTTACAGTGTGTTCTAAGTTTTCAATATACAAGTATACCTTATCATTGAATTATACAGAGTTTATTCTACACTTCCTTACTGCACAGGAGATATCACAATGTCATTATATTCATACTCTCACCACGATATTATCAATAATGAGTTAAATGTCTGAAGAATATTTCCGTTTCACACTCGAGGTATTAAATCAGTCAACTTCTTTTCATTTTTTAATCTATCAAACAACATTTCTCTTCTGTACAAGGATCACTTCACAGGAGTAAGTATGATTTGATCAATGCAGTGACGGGTTTTATACAACACACAACTGATAATTAGAGTGGGACTTTAAATACCAGTTAGTCGAACTGAAATCTTTGTGAAACATCCCCCCTTTCCCCCATATGGTTTATATTTCACCCTGTTCTTCTTGTGCTCATAGAGAGCCACTCTCTGGAAGGCTCTTGGTATTGAGCTCCCCATTGTCAACAATCCTCAGCACACAAGTAGGAATGGAGCAGTACAACTTAGGAGAGACCAACATAGGATAATTGAAATCATTGTGAAACACTTCCCATCCATGATGATTTATATCTTACCCTGTTCTTCTTGTATTCATAAGGAGCCACTCTCTGGAAGACTCTTGGTATCTCTTCATTGTCAACAACCCTTAGCATACAAGTTGGAATGGAGCAGTATAGCTTAGGAATGACCAACATAAGCTAACTGAAATCTCTGTGACACACCCCCTCTCCCCCATGTGCTTTATATCTTACCCTGTTCTTCTTGTACTCATATGGAGCCACTCTCTGGAAGACCCTTGGTATCTCTTCACCAGTATCATTGTCAACAACCCTCAGCATACAGGTAGGAATGGAGCAGTACAGCTTAGGAACGACCAACATAGGCTCTTGGACAAACAGCACATCCCTGCAGAAAAACAACAAGAAACAAACTTATGGTTTACAATTGTGTTTACCAAATTCTACCCCAATATAGAAATCACAAGAAGCATAAGTCCTGTAAGGACTGACATGGTCTTGTGATCCAGTGTATAAGTCTCCGGACATAGAACCCCAAAGTACAAGGGTTACATCTGTGCAACAGCCCTAATATCCTTTTTCAAGACATCATTCTAAATTTGCTAGACTTGACCAAGGTGAGGTAAACGGGAACCTGGCATGTATATTTCTTGAGATGTCTTTTCACTGTAAAGGGCTGCCTGGCTGAAGCTAAAGTAATGATAGCTTTAAGTCCTTGATAAAGTATAGAGACATAAGATGAGATACAAATTATAACCATCACTAAAATTAATTAATTGGTCCAGCATTTCCTTACAAAAAGGAATCTCCAACACATCATTCATCAACTGCCTCACTATCAGTACTTTTGATCACTCCACAAACATGATACTTTGCACCATCCGTAATCCTAAATCAGAGCTGCCAACACTGGGATAATAGTTCCAGGATATTGTGGAGGCTTTATACAACAGTTCCCTGTGAAAATCATTAACAATTCTCCTGAATAACTTAAGTTAATTAACTATTTTTTTTCCTTACCTAAAGACCACAAACCATGTGTGTGGAGGTTGTTCTTGATAGGTTCCTTGGAAGTCTACATAGGAGATCTTGTTCCACTCATCTTGGAAGAAGGTAAAGTTAGGCATCAGATCAGGATCAGTCTTGAACATTGTCCTACATGACACAAACATCATGGAATTAACATTTATGTAAATTATGTATACCAGGTGAATCTCCCTTAAGCAGAATTTCTTGGGACCACAGATATCTATTTGAATAGGCAAAATTTCAACTTAAAGGTGCTTTGCATATTCTTGTCTGAAGCATTACTTACACTTATGCTATAATTTGAAACATAAAAGGGCGACTTATGCAGATTAACTGTAAATGCTTTTAGTGTTCTCTCATTCAGATAGAGAAACGGAGCTGGGACTAGTCAAATCTTCTTGACAACGAACATTACAGGAAGGCTCTTGTGGAAAAGGTGTCTAGACCTAGACCAGAGAGAATTAAGTCGCAAGGTTCTACCATTCATAATAGATATTGTTGGTGATTAATTCTTGACTAATAATATATACTGAAGGCACACTTTCATCACTATCCTGGTTCACAAGCTAACCTGAATAGATGGAGTGCATGTTGCTCCAGGTTTGGCTCCATGATGCTCCAGGCTTTCTGAAGCTGCTCCTTAGCTTGGACATTAGCAACGGTTCCTGGCAGAGATAAAGAATGGATTGGATATAGAATATATTCTGAAGGATAATGCTAGGGTCAGATCTAAGGGGATACTTATGAGACAATGGGTGATTTAAAGTTCAAGGATGACCTTTTGATGTTGGTGTTGGGCCAATTTTTACATCAACACAGCCCCAAAATAAAGAAAGGCTGGTCTTAGGACTACTGTTTCTCAGTATTGAGATATCACTTATGTTATTTGGACCATTTTTGTAACTCAGATAAGATGCTGGAGCTATGGAATACAATTGAATCTGTTCTTGCAACACAAACACCTGCAACAACATCAAACTAGAAATCACCCACTGGAAGTAAGAAAGATGGCGGGGATCATTTTCTACAAGGAAGTCTTGTCTATCCGGGATAGTTCTTGGATCTTGCAGCACAAATCTTGAAAGTATCTCTATATGAAATTCACCATTAATGTTGACTTTGACATCAACAGTGGTATATTCCTTGATAACATAGTAAACAAGTGGAATGCCTCTGGCCGTCTCACCTGCATCACGCAGTTCAATATAGCAGCAGTGCTGACTTTGAAAACTACTCTAACTCGCACAAGATGTTTAGTGATACATGGTTACTCTTATGTCCACTTTTTATGAACTAGACCAATAAACTTACAGAGATATGATGGTTATTCAACAAAAAAACCCAACATGGCCAAAGTTGATTGACCTTACATGACCTTTGACCTTGATCATGTGACCTGAAACTCGCACAGGATGTTCAGTGATACTTGATTACTCTTATGTACAAGTTTCATGAATCAGATCCATAAACTTTCAAAGTTATGATGGTAATTCAACAGATAACCCAATTCGGCCAAAGTTCATTGACCTTTGACCTTGGTCATGTGACCTGAAACGCGCACAGGATGTTCAGTGATACTTGATTACTTTAATGTCCAAGTTTAATGAACTAGATCAATAAACTTTCAAAGTTATGATGGTAATTCAACAGATACCCACAATTCGGCCAAAGTTCATTGACCCTAAATGACCTTTGACCTTAATCATGAGACCTGAAACTTGCACAAAATGTTCAGTGATGCTTGGTTACTATTATGTCCAAGTTTCATGAATCAGATCCATAAACTTTCAAAGTTATGATGGGAATTCAACAGATATCCCCAATTCGGCCAAAGTTCATTGACCCTAAATGACCTTTGACCTTGGTCATGTGACGTGAAACTCATGCAGGATGTTCAGTGATACTTGATTAACCTTATGTCCAAGTTTCATGAACTAGGTCCATATATTTTCTAAGTTATGATGACATTTCAAAAACTTAACCTCAGGTTAAGATTTCGATGTTGATTCCTCCAACATGGTCTAAGTTCATTGACCCTAAATGACCTTTGACCTTGGTCATGTGACATGAAACTCTAAAAGGATGTTCAGTAATACTTGATTAACCTTATGGCCAAGTTTCATGAACTAGGTCCATATACTTTCTAAGTTATGATGTCATTTCAAAAACTTAACCTCAGTTTAAGATTTGATGTTGACGCCGCCGCCGCCGTCGCCGTCGGAAAAGCGGCGCCTATAGTCTCACTCTGCTATGCAGGTGAGACAAAAACCTATCAAAATGACACATTCCCGAAAGACATCATAGACAATAGAATTACAATCAGTGGCAATTTTATCAAACATGGTCCTAAAACACTTTGAAGCAAGAAAATTAGAAGTATGGTTTATACTGAGACTGACCTGGACTCCTGGCTGCCTTGACTTTACGTACATAGCACCCTCTCCAGTACCTGGCTAAGAGGGTCACTGCCACGTCTTCTAGTTCTGTAGGTTGCCTGATAAGGACAACAGTAATAAATGTATCAGACTTGTTGATAGATGAATTCACCCAACGTTTAGCTGGCACCTTTGTAATATGCCTTAAATTTCATAGCATTTACCAATTGTATTCATCATTATAAACATGTTCATTTTTAACATATGCATATTCATTATTGTAAACATGTTCATTTTTAACATATGCATATTCATTATTGTAAATATGTTCATTTTTATAAACATGTTCATTATTGTAAATATGTTCTTGTTGAGACTCTCATACTCCCGATCGGGGGTTGATAGAGTTTAATAACATCTTATCTTATCTTACCAATGGTTGAAAAAATGTTAAAAATGAGTGCTTGTAAAAGTAAATGTGTCTTGCTAAATATATCTTATGGTTATGGGACATTGAGCATTGCCTAATAAATACATATTTTTTTAACATTCCACTTGGAAAATGTAATATCATATTCCTTGATCATAATAACGAACACTTTTTTCTTTCTACTACATCTGACTGTTGATGCAATATGTAGAGATAGTTTGAAGAGCCTTCTGTGCTGTGTAATTTCACAAAGATTTGCAATTAATCACTAAATCACAATGGCCAATCAAACTCACTGTGGCATGTATGGATTGATTGATTAGGGTTTAACGACACTACCAACACAATGTGTCATATAAGTGTCAATACTGTGCCATGTAAAGTTTGTTTTAAAACTAACTGAAAATCAATCAAAGGGCACTTCCGTATTTAAAATCCATATTTGCAATCAACAGCAAATCTTTTGGTTAGAGCCAAGATGTCTACGAAGTCTGAAATTATGTAACTTACTCATGTAAATAGTATAGAAATCTACTTTTATGCCACTTTGATTTCTAAGTCAAAACAGTTTTTAAGATCATTCTTAAATATGACCTCATACTCACCTGTCCACCCACTGGTCTGGAACTTCAACTGTTTAACAAATGAATTATGGGGAAATATATGTTATTATTAGAAATTCAATGAAACAAATTATCAAAACATTTATCAATTCCCTTTGCTCCTACCTTCCTTTTCACATGATCATTCTCTTAACTATGTAATTCATAAACAATGTCGCTTGTCACAAAGATAGTCAGGAAAGAAGGGTGTAAGGGTGAAGAAAAGGACTACTGCCTCACTGAAAGGGTTTGAATTTGTTTTCACTAATAACAAATATAATGCTGATGCCGACATTAATAAAATCAATAACACAATAGTTACTTTGAATTCACTTACAAATCATTTAGGCTGTAATTAAATTTTATGGTTACTTAAATCTTAATGGCCCCACACAGTTGCAACAATTAAAATGCTTTAACAACAGATTCTTGATCAATTTACAGTGGAAAAGGTAGTAGTCCTAATAATTTGCTTCAGTAAAAGGATCTTCACTGGTATTATTTAAAAACTGAACATGCAAAGTAAACTTAATTTCATATTGACGGTTATGTCATATTAATTGTGCTGTGTAGAGAGTTATCGTCTTTTAGTGTATTATGCTGCAACGGTGTCATCAAATCTTTACAAATATATGTGTAAAAGAGTGATAAAGTTAATTACAAACAAGAATTATTATGAATGTTACAATTTACACTTTTTAGGGAATTAACAATTTTCCAACCTTATAATGATAGAATATGAAATATACACACCCAATGAACATAAATGTAAATGTGATCAAAGTTCCATCACTTTTATATTTTGAATTACAATTGTGGAACAGAAAATTTCCCTGTTTGATTTAGCTACTTTCTATTTGGCTCTATGTGGCAGAAAATTTGTAGGAATTTTTATTTAGAATGTGAAAATATTTATCAAATAGCAAACAGGATACATGGATTGATATTTCACTCAAAATAATAAATCCCTTCACCATCAAGATACATGTATGATAGAAATACATAATAGTAGCTATTAGGGGGCTCTTTTATGAAACTCACTCAATTTTTTTTTCAAACACCCCAACATAGGAGAAATTAAAATGACATGAGTGATATGATACACTTTATTCCCATCTAGCAGCAACAGTTCACATGAAATCTTGAAATAGCAGAAAATGAAAACTTTGAAGGTAAAATCAAAGAGTAATTTCCTTTTTCATTTATTAAAGTTGATAAAGATTCATTTTGGGGCAATCTCTTTAGGAATGTAGAAAAACACTGCTCTGGAGAATATTTGTAATTATGGAAAACATAATGAGTATAAAGAATCACCAAATTTATTTTAAGAATGCAGTTAGATATAGCATTTTTAAAACTTAAAGTACAATAGTTCTATAACCTGTTTTAAACTTTAAAACAGTTTTGTGAAATACCCATGATTAAAGTTCATAGAATACAGTTCACTCCATAAAAAAGGGGAAGGAAAAACAAGTGCATTCGACATGTTTTCTTAAAAGTGCAATTGTGACGATGATTGCAACTCGCAAAGTGAAGGATAAACCCAGTGAAGGAAGAATGGAAGGGGAAAAAAAGATAGACGCAAATTACACATGGCTAAAAATATGAATGAATGCTGTGTGATGGAATCATTGCAAACATAGTGAAAGGGGGCCAAACAGAACATAAACAACAAAAAATAAAAATAAACTAGGTCCAAACACACCGCCTTGTGGTTCTACTTCCTCTGCATTCTCTGTTCAAAGTGAATATTGTAACACAAGAAAAGAGGAAACATTACAACTACAAGAAGTCTTCTACATAACGTGTAAAGGAAAAACAACATACGCAAACATTATTTTTTTCTTGTAAAAACCACCTCAGTACCAACAATAACAAGAAACCCTCTTTTTGTTCTTCTTAAGCTACACAAATGTTTGTGTATGACACTAACAACACAGAAAACTACATAGATGTGAAAGAAAACAAAATTTACTGATTATGTAAATAGGCTAAGCAGTTAACTTCAACACATAAAAAATATAAACCTGTATTAAGGGAAAGTGAGTTCCTTTAATTGAAGCTCAAACTATTAGTTATCCAATCATATACAAGTAAAACAAAAATTCATACAAAACACTAATCTGTAAATAAAATTTTAGTACCCCGAACACGTAAATAGCAACATATCTCATTAGAGAACTTTCCTCCCATATTCACGGCATACATGTACATACAGGAAAAAAAAATCCTGGTATATATAAACTGTAACTTGGGACTACACGACTCACTATTCTACTTACAACTAACATGACTGCCTGCCCTGGACACTTTAAAACCCAATAAGTAAACAATAAGTAATCAATAAGTCTTGGCATACCAGTACTGTCATTAAAGGACAAGTCCACCCAAACAAAAAGTTGTTTTGAATAAAAAGAGAAAAATCCAACAAGCATAGCGCTGAAAATTTCATCAAAACCGGATGGAAAATAAAAAAGTTATGATATTTTAAAGTTTCGATTGATTTCACAAAACAGTTATATGCACATCCTGGCTGCTATGCAAATGAGGAGACTATGATGTCATCCACTCACTATTTCCTTTGTATTTTATTATATGAAATATTATAATTTTCTCCTCATTGTCAAGTGATACAATGATTATTTCCTCCTTGAACATGTGGAATTAGCATTGTTTAATACTGTATGATTCAGTCAAGTTGGTCCTTACTGTCAAATCTATAAAAAATGAAATATTGTATAATTCAAACAATAATAAAAAAAAAGAGTGAGTGATAGACATAATAGACCCACTTACCTAGTTGTGCATATCATTGTTATGTGAAAAATAAGCGAAGCTTTAAATTGTCATAAATTTCTTATTTTACATCCGATTTTGATGAAATTTTCAGCACTATGCTAGTTTGATATTTCTCTATTTATTCAAATCAGCATTTTCCTTTAAGTTAACTTGTTTTAACGTGAAGCTTTGTTATGCCTGGGTTATTTAACATACTCTTCCAATGAGGAATTCTTCACATTCGATTATCAATGTTTATATTGTTTGCATGGATCAGGGTGCATGTGTATAAAATAAAATAATCCAAGCAAGCACAGATATTATATAGATGAGATGTGTGACATTTTGATTTTTTGGGGGTGGTACTTTATCTAGCATAGAGATCTTTTTTTTTAGAAGGATTTTTCTCAAACTTCAATTATCAAAATATAACTGTGCACTAAGATGCTATTTGAATGAATTGTAAATGAGAGTCTACAATTTATTGACTGCCATAGTAACTGAATTAAGGATTATTTGGAATTAAAAGGCATACTCATGTGAAGCACAATCCAGCATGACTTAACATGTGACAGCTTTACTAAAGTTTGCGCAATTGTACTGCTTGGGATAAGACTATCAAACATTCTACTACAGATTATAAACTATATGCACAAACTATATCATAAATATATGTCACTGCTATTACTAATGAAACTCACTAATTTCCATCTATTTGTAAAAAAGTATGTGTATATGACTTGATCATAGCCTAATTTCAAAGCCACAATATTTCAAAATACAACAAGATGAAACTTACTCTTTCTCAACAGTTTGGCAGATTTTCGTGAGGCACCAGTTGCTGTAATGTGAACAGAAAATACAAAAATTTGGTAATAACACTGAATATTGAACATATTAAAAATTGAATATCACGACGACAAAAGAGAATGCTTGATTTTAAGGGAAAATGTAAAGTCTTCATCAATATCACAGAAAATATATTATATGAAGATATTGAAGGAAAACAAGTGAATAGAAATATATCACGTACATATAATACATCATTTTAAATATGATTCTTAAAACAAAAGAGATGAATCTATAGCTGAAATACACAATATTCTGAGGACCTTATCTAACCAGAAAAAAAGTAAATATTCTCATAAAAATTCTAATACTCTTCTTGAAAGAATGTACACATTAAACTTCTCTTTCATTTATTCAAATAAAAAACAAATGTAAAGTAACAGAAAACTTCAATCTACCATCATGAAAGAAGTATAAATTGCCATTTATGAAACTAGTTTGGGAAATATCGCATAATATTAAGAAAGCAAACAAGAAGTCCTCAACACTACTAGATTTATTTCCTACATATCTTCCATCTCTAAAAGTCCAAAACGGAAATATTACATGCAAATGAAAATTCTAAACTTTAACTATGTCATAACATTGATAGTTCAAAAGTGAAAGATTAATGGTGACTATTATCTAAAATGACAAAGCAGGATGGTTATTAGTTGTTTTTAGTGTGAATAACAAATTAAAACTGGCATGTAAAATATCAAAGTGATGAAATAGCAAATGGATTATACGAGATATATTTTCATTCATGGGGTATAAAGAACGTTTACATTTTGAATACATCACTCAATCTGAAAATCAAATGATCTTACAAGCATATGGAAAATGGTGTCTAAGAATTATCATACTAAATTCTAAAATCATGAAGTAAATATATGTCAGTATATTGTTTTGTATTTTCTTTTTTTCATTTTGTGGAAATATTTTTGTTTTAACCCAAGGATATTTCAATATTTCAATATTTTTCTGAGCAAGTCAATACATAATTCACAAATTCAGAATTAAAAAAAATCGTCATGAAAATGATCAGTGCAAGTGATAATTCAGGAAAAAATTCTGAGGTTAGTGAGGTTATCATCTTGAATGTTAGCAATGAACCATCTATTAGTATACCTCCTGATTCACTGATGAGATCTGCAGCGTGCATGATGATATATCAGGCAAACACACGTGCATGGTGCGTGTGATACATGGATGAGGGTAAAGTGATTGACATTGGAAGACAAAAATACATAAAGTGGGCAATGAAATGGGTTCAAAAATTTGACTAATCTCTGATTAAATACCAATAAAAATAAGTGCAAATTATTGAGTAATATGTAAAAAATATGGTTAATCTTTCAATGGTGAAAATGATGTGACTTTTTACAGCATTTTATCTTCAGCAGAAAAAATAAAAATCCTTACAATGTGACAAATTTATTGGAATTTAATACATTTTAAAAAAATCTGTGCAACATTTAATTTTGACAGGTGATTCAAAAAGGCCTGTTAGATATGAGAGAATCCTATCTCATACTTACATGGCCTATCAACAGGTGGGACTATGAAGGCACAAGCAAATTTGAAGAAAATTTAAATCAAAAGTTAAGAACACTCTAAAAGCCATGGATCAAGTTCTTGGTTTTTCTTTAATTCTCAAGCAAGTATAATTTTCTGATATTGCTGGGACCCACTTTACAGAGGGTATCTTAAAGATCTTACAGAGGTTATTTTCAATATCTCCAATATTCAACTTGATATAAATGTCAAATGATAACAGGACATGGCTTGAATTAATCCTAACCCACTAAGGCCATGGCCTTGAACGATCTGTTGATCGACCTAAATAACAAAAAGATTTAAAAAAACCCTCTCATATTTTTTTGCCCCTTTTAACTTCTATTTTCATGCTGTAATATAGAAATGTGCCTAATAGAAAAGTGGCAAAGAATATCTTAATAATTCAGTTTTAACCAATACAATATTGGGAAATTAATGAGGATTCAATTTGCTTTGTGGAATATATTTATTTCAGTTTACAAAAAGATGAACACTTCATATGAATTACATACACAAACAAAAATATTAATAACCCTTCACCTTCCAACAATTTACAAGTTTATCAAACTACACAGATGGACACAAACAAAATCAATTTATGACAATGAGTCTGTACATAAACTACACTGGACTATTTACACTGCAATCATGTCATGCTTTTGAGATCATGAATAAATGATTTTGATAATTTACTTCTATTAATATAAGAATGATAATATCAGCAACTTTTAGTACAATTTAGCCCAATCCAAAGCTTTTTCTTTTTAAAAATAACATTGCATCTTAAAGTTATTATTTAACCATTTGCTGATGTACACAGAATGGAGTGCAAGCTATCAAGATCCACATAAGTTAATACATTACATACATAATGTAAATACATGATGACATTAAATGGATATATTATATAAATAGTGTACAATCTATTGTACAATATACTGGATTATATGTACGACAAATATAAAATTATCCCGAGTGCAGGTTTATTTCACCGAGGCCGAAGGCCGAGGTGAAATAGGCTTGCACGAGGGATAATTTTATATTTGGAGTTCATATAGTCCAGTAATATTGTATGATAGAACGTTCACTATTTATTATAGTAAATAGATCCCTTAATCTAAGCCCCCCCATCATGGATTTTGCCATCCAAAAATTGAAAGTTATATTGTACATATGTACAATATAACTTTTTGAAGGGAGGTCACGTGGTACAAATCCAGCCAATCACAGCTCGTATTTTACTACCACTATTTACTATATATATATATATATGTATTATATAATGCAAATAACATATATAGTAAGCATGAAATATTATTACAATGCTGCACCAAGTTGGACAACACTACTAGACATTTGCACCAAAGTATGTATAGAGATTACATATTGAAATGGCTATAAGCATATAATGAAGTGCATCCATATATCAAAGCAATTATATTACTAAGATGATTCATTTGTGATTAGGATAAAATGCATATGTTTGATTCCTATGATTCCTATTCTATAGATAAATGGGTTACCTGGGCGACTCTGGCTGACAGGTATCCCAGCAATGTTCTTAGTAAGGACATCAAAGTTGAACGCTTTCCAAGCAAAGGTCATCTCTGGGGTCAGACTCTCAGTGAGTGCCCTCCGCAATGTGTTATAAAGGGCATCCTTGAACACCTAGAAAATGAATGGGTAGGGGAGTTCATGTGAAAATTTAGAATTGGAATGAAAAATATAAGGACTTTATCCAGCATCATATAGGTAAATGGTTTAGCACCATGAAGGAAATAAATCATAATCTAAATAAGGAACCAAACTCAAGAATTGGAAACCATGTGATCCCTTTAAATATTGAAGTTTGTTCATAAAAAACAACAAACAAACAATGAATACCTCTTGCCTAATTTGTTTTACTTTATCAATAATAAGAATCTCACCTCATGATTGTGTATGACAGCCAAGGTATTGTTGCGTACAGGACAGTGTAGGAGGCTAAGTTCCTTCATGTTGGCATTGAAGAGTTCCTTGTTGTCAAAGTTCTGGATGGCATTACCTATGGTCTGCATGACCTGCATGGCCTGATCTACAAACCGACAACTCTCCTGAAAAAATATGATAAAGTAAAAATGTACAATCAAAGGTGGGGGTATAATTTTCTTTTCTACATTTGGTGAAGCCAAAATTTGGAAGTGTCGTGGTGTAGCGGTTCTGTCTCTCGCCTTGTAACCAGAGAGGCATGTGTTCGAATCCCACCACAGCCTAGCGTCGTTTGGCAAGGTGTTGATCCCCACTTTGCCACTCTCTACCCAGGTAATAAATGGGTACCCGGTAGGATGTGAAAGCCTATGTAGTATGCCTAGCAATTTAGTCTTGGAACTCTTGATGGAATGCTCCCAAGGGAGTGGAGAAAATGCAAATGTATGTGGGCATGCATCCGATGACCGGAGTAACAATATATCTATAAAGAGCTTAGAAACGTTTTTCTGATGTATTAAGCGCTATGTAAAAGTGGATTATTACTATTTTCTGATACAATGATAAATTCATTGAGTATCTCGTTCTTTGAAAGATTACCTTTGTAAGATGAGTCATGACTGTTTCCTCATCTCCATAGACAAATGGCACAGTGGAACAGAGATGAACATGGTATCCTAGAGGGGCTGTCATCATGAAACGTAGGACATGCCGCCTAAACAAATAAAATAAAAAGAATTTGCCATTTATAAAAAAATCAAATACACAAATGGAGGAAAGAATGTTAAACAACTAGTCAACAGTAAGTTCTTATATAAGTTCTGCAAAACCCCAATATCAGCAGAGTATATGTATCATCCAATATTGAAGAGCAACACTTGCTGCTCCATCTCTCTGTATGCCTTGACAGAACTTTGGAAGTAAAACTATTGAGCTATATCTTTAAGTTGTGAATCTTACAGGAATTAAAGTTAAGAGAAGGCAATGCTTCAGAAATAAGATAAACATGCCTTCCAAACTATTCTCCATTAACAAACAATATGGTTAGATTTACATTTAAATTACAGAGCTTACAAGGTTTGGAAGATCATGGAGAATTATGTTAAGCAAAGTCACACAACCACACAAACAGAGAGAAGCAATATATGCAGTGTCCTCAGGCCTTGGAAGGACAGTACTCACCCAGGAGGCAAGGTAAGAGCAGCAGCCTTAGTAAATGTGGAGCGAATCCTCAAGATAGGTTGTCCAACCACCAGACTCTTCCAGGAGTAAGGCTCAGCTACCAAGAGACCAGGTGTGGTGGGTGTCACAGGTGTGTCTTTGGGAGTTATGGTTGCTGAAATGGAAATAAAAAATAGCAAAACAGTGATTTTTCACTGCTTGGTCTCGGATATTCCAAAATTGAACAGGTTTTGTTTCTTAAATTATCAAGTAGGCAAGGCTAGACTAGTCTGGGTAAAAGCTAAGAATGACTGTCAAGAATGCATAATCATTATTAGAAATCAGAACCTTGATATTCATCAGTTAACAGCCAAATCTTGATCAGCACTCACCATCAGCCACACTGCTCGATCCAGCGATGGATTCTGTATCCTTGAGCTGATCCTTTCCTCTTGTAGAGCTATGGGAAGTCTTGGGTAGGTCCGCAGGAGGATCAAACCACTTGGACAATGATGAGAAGCTTACAATGATCTCAGTAGGCTCCAGATTATCAACGACTGCCAAGTTCAGTGCGTCAAGGATAATTGATTCTGTATTTCATTTGCTATTACAATATGAAAGAACTGCCATATCAATCTCACTTTCACCCACCATCACTTACATTGAATCCTCTTTTAAACAACAATGGCTCGTTTCCTTCTTCCATTCTTTACCTCTTTATATCATGGGTAATTTTTGATAGGTAATTTGTGTTGACAATCATCCACACAGCAATTCAAAATGAAGGTAATTTGTAACTAATAATACCTATTAACATAATATTCAGAGAAATGGCGTTACACAACTATACCCTCATACCTGGCCATATTGGTGGGCCCCAGTATTGGTGTGGCCAGCTAAGCAGGAATGGACAGTACTGGAATTTGTCAAAAATGTAATATTTATATAGGGCCACATTTTCAATGAATTTATAAAACCCTTTTCATTGTACATTAAATTTGACCAAAATTATTTTTATCCATCTGACAACCTGTATGCTGTTATCCATTAGGAAATCATCAATATACTTTTCATTCTCAACATCTATTTGTGAAACGTATTTCTGATGCTGGTTGCAAAGGATACACATGTAATGAGGAGATCGATCATCTGTTGTAGTCTATAAATAGAAAATGAAAGATAAATTATCATCAAATTGAACTAGAATATAATTCAATTTTAACATCAGGAGAACTAACTAATAAACATTACCTATTAAAGTTTTATATAGAAACCATATTATGAAAATAAAATACAAATGAAGCCATACCATCAAAGTATGAGCCTGGTATATATTCATATTTCCAATTTTGTCATATTTCCATTTTACAAGGTATTCTCAATGGCCTGTATTCTAAAAGCTGGTTTAATAGATTTGACATTTAATTTTTTTTTTTATAATATAAGAGTTAAAGTGGACTTCAGAATATGAGCTAATGAATCTAAGAAATCTGTGATAAAGGAAATAAAATCAGGCATAATAAATTTGTAAAAAATCTTTAATGAATCTTTGATAATGTAGATTGAGAATAACATATTTCATAAATAAAAGTGAATTATTTTTGTGGTTGATAGCAAGCTTAGAAAAGCAGAAATAACAGGAAAGCATTCTTTCGATTTGATGTTCACATGCTTTAAAAATAATTCTATTAAAGAAAATATAATGCATGCGGACAGTCTGTGAGGTGATACAAGTGCTCAACTTGGTAATATAAAAAGAAATTCATACAGAACTTGATGATAGATAAACTAAAATTCTACTGAAAAAAAGTTGACTTAAACTACTGAAAATTAACTTGACAAGTACCAGTAGTTGTCCCATCTATAAACAATTCTTTTTATGATCTGTTATGGACTTCTCCATGGATCTAACCCATTTTTATTTTACAGCATTGCTTATATCCTGAATCCGCATCTGTACATTAATGAATTTCAAGTGACATTACAAGAGAATAATGGTCAAATTTTATTTCAAAGCTATAAGTCAGAGACAGTGACAGGGCATTTTCATTTCTATGTCTGCATAATGAAAAGCAGCTTTAATAACCAATGAATGAGAACTTTTGAAATTTACAGACAGAATGTTTTTAAAGCCATTCCAACTCAATAAGTACAGTATCAACACCAAATTGCAATTCTTTATCACATTTTTTTAAAGAAAGGAACAATAGGATATCCTATTTGAAAAAGCAAGTTTGTAAATATGTTACATTTTAAAAGGTTTAACAACAATTATTTAGACAAACTTATTGGGGGAACCCATCCCCTCCCCCTTATTTATTCATAATGTTTGGCTGAAGGCATCAAGAGTCAGGAATCCCTCAAGCATTTTTTTCAATGTTAATTCTCCTTTTTCAGCAGAAATTACGGTAAACAAAGGGGAAATAGCGCTTTGAATGATGCTAAGCTGGATTCCTGCCTGTAAGATGCAGCAAAGGCAATAAAGTAGTAACACTTAGTGACGTCTACTTAGAGACTGTTGCAAGTTTCATGTGCATCTGTTTTTGAAGCATTCTACTCTTTGTTTTTTTCACTGTAACTAAAATGATAGGACAAGCACTGTATTTATTTAACATATTCTGTATTGATGTAAAAAGATGAATCATTAATAAACCTATGGAGCATTATAAACCAGACATGAGAAGTATTGGTTCCCTGTATATCAGAAATTAATCAAATTCATGCTCAGGCTGATGTACTGCATGCACAAGTACTATACTAAGCTCTATAAAATAACATGGGATCTACATCTCCCAATGCTTATAAATTGAGGGAGTGTATGACTGAGTACTGGATATCTGAAAAGTATATAAAACAGGCCAAAAGAAAGACAACTGTATAAAGGTATCAAGGGCCCTTAACACAAAACTTAATTAGTGATTGTACAGCTGATGTGCACTTGATTGCACTGATGGTCAATACATGAAATCAAGTATAACAAGTGCTAAGTTTTGTTTTAATAGGCCCAGCTATAGGACATGTTTGGGAAGAGAGATGTGCTGCAGTGAGAATCTTTAGAAAGGATGTTGGAAGCCAGTGTAAAATGCTTTTCACACTGTCTTTCTTAACCCCATACTATCTGCTTAGCCGGGGTTAACGCCTTAACCCTGGACTATCCCACAGCTCATGCATATTGATGATTTTACCATACAGAGCATGATTAACCTGCGATTTCGACTTCTCTAATTGGCTATTGCTTAGCCCCACTTTTTCTTAGCCAGGTTTTGTTTCATACTGCATCTCTTAGCACCACAATTGTGGTGCTAGCACCACAATAAGCCGGCTAACCCTGCTTTTTTGCAGGGCCAGATAGTACCATACTATTTACCGTGCTAGCCCACTTCGTTTAAAATGTAGTGTGAAAAAAAGTGGGCAAAGCTTAATCCCGGGAAATTGGTGGGGCTAAGGCCCCCCCCCCCCTTAGCCCCACCAATTTCCCAGGGTTAAGGAAAAAAAATACAGTGTGAAAAGCATGTAAGAATACTCCATTAAGCACCATGTGAGAGTGATTGTAAGAATGTGACAAGAGTGAATGATATGATCTATCTTTGAATCTTTCACCTTATGGCCCTCAATGTTCAATGCTGCTCCTCGCTATACATATAGGATAGGAGAAGAAAACCAAAATCAATCGCAACACACGTCAATTGGACATTAGATTATCGTGAACACAAATTTTCTTTTTTTCAAGAAAAGGATGAAAAGGAATATTCAAAAAAATTTGAACCGGATGAATAGTGAATAGATGACAATGTAACATCAAATGTTATCTCACAGACTCACAGAGCAAAAAACATACACAAATATAATTTTGGATCCCCTCCCTGAATCGTCAGGGAGGATAAAATGTTACATAACTATTCACATAATTTTTAATGTTGCAAATAGTTGTAATCATTTGTAAACGTTTCAAATCATTTGTAAAACACTTCTAAACCACAACCTTACAGCCACACTTTATGATTCTTGATGACGGCAAACAAGATTTCCTTTATTTACAAACACTCGCCGTTCAGTGAGATACACCCTTCGCACGGACTGATGCACACCAGGGGTTTTCCCTTCCATGCAATGGCAATTAGTGTGCATCATTAATGTCGCAAACATGCAAAACCACTATATTGCCACATATCGTTCCCCATTAATATAAATGCAAAATAAAAAAAGAAACGTCTTAAAACCTCAAAGTTTACAAAACAAGAGGTGATATATCATTGACAGACCCAATATTGTCTATGCACTGAAATTTCAATGTCATGTAGCAGTGCATCTCCTAGTTGCCATGTTGTCACAGTTAAATGAAACTTACATGATGTGGTGGTGATGGACTGAAGGGCATCCTAGCAGGAGTCTGGGAGGTCATCGACCCACTGGGATTGGCTGGACCACCGGGAGCAGCAGACTTCTTTCCAGCAGTAGCTTGTACATTCTACAAAGATGAATGAGGTGGAATATTATGATGCAATGGGTTCATTCATATTCTATTGAAAGCACTTGCAACTATTCAAATATCTTGTATTTTTCTTTTAAAACATACTTTTGCTTTACCTCTTGTAGTAAAGCAAGAAATCTGGTATGCATTCCAATTTTCAATTGTCTAAAAAAAGAAGGCATTTACATACATTGATTGTACTTGTAACCGACTATCTTTTACCTCATTATAAATTAACTTTTTATAACCAACTTTTGATGTTCTTTTAACCCTAATACTCCCGGGGGGGGGCCATAATGGCCCCCCCCTCAACAATTTTCGCGATATATCTGCTGCGCGAAATTTTTTCACCTCGCAGCTCACTGACTTTTTACATTCAAGTCTCGCGCAAATTTTGAGACCAAATTTGTGACGCCCGGGTACGCGGTTACGACATTACGCAACATTATGCAAGTGCATGTCAGACCCAAAATTGCTCATAAACGTGATTTCATGTACAAATCCAATGCAAATTGGGTATTTAGCCAAAATTCATAAATGTTTCATTATTTCTACTTTTACTGATTAAACTTAATTAATTTTGCCTTGTTTATGATCAGAATTATGTCTGGAACAATTTCCATTGAAAAAACAATAAAAAACAAAAAGTAAAAAAACAAAGAAATACATAAGAAATTCATAAAACAATAAAATACATAAGAAATTTATTTCCAAACCAAAGTTTTTTTGAATTACGATTGTTAAGAATGCTACAAAGAAAATTTTTACCAAAAATTAGCATTCTAGGAGCTTTATTTAGTGAATTAGAGCAAAAAGTATGATTTATGCATAAATTAGCATAATTAATTCATATAAAATAAAATCTCATTATTTTGGAAAATTTTACCATACAGCCTTGTAGATTACATCGCACACTACCAGCGTGCAAATTTTTGCGTCGCTCGCGCGATCGGCGGCCGAGATCTTAAGGGGGGGCCATAATGGCCCCCCCCGGGAATGACAAGAATCAAAATACCCCGGGAGATTTAGGGTTAATACAGGAATTAATCTAACATGCAATTTACTTCAATCTTATTCACTATAAATACAAAAGATATATATCTATATACATTTATATCAAATTTGATTTAGTAAACATCCTTCTCACATGGAAATCATCAAGCACTATATTGATCTTTGAAACAAATACATCTGTCATATGCAATTTATTTGGTTGAAAAATGCTCTAAATTATATCCAATTATTTCTCATACAAAGATTTGATGCCCCCCAGCAAAAAAAAAAATAATCTATTAAAAATCTTGAATAAATCTGTAGCGCTTTGTAAGTTCTATTGTGGAGATACACATAGGTTAAAACAAGGATTATGACAACACAGACATAAACACAGTCCTAATAGATAACACAATCAGAAATTAATAACATAAAATCAATTAGCTGCAATCACCAAAGGAGATGACATGAATAATCGATACTGAACAAGTTTGCATGCAACTCGTTCAATTCTTCATTTTCATTGTGATTTGAAGGAAAAAATCCAAACCAAGCCTACATGTTTTAAGCATATTGTCATTCACAATGAGGTTATCACATTAATATTTGTACAATTCCATTAAGTACATACGCCTGTGTCCCTGAAATACACGGGGCAAATCCTGAAATAATTTGTCTCTATTTTCTAGTTCATGTGAAAGTTGTGTGCTCTCAAATTATCATGGCCAGACAATTTTGTGAAATGAGTAAAATATAAAAACAATTGATTATTATTACATGAAATATCCCACTTTTTTATTTCCCATATCCATTTCAGAATGCAACACAAATGGCCACTTGACGGCAGATGGCACACTAAAGGCCAATTATGTATATAAACAAACAATTTATATGATATGACATGAAATAATATTTGTATGAACCATAACCAAGCACCAAGAAAGTTTAGACATCAAAAGAAAAGAGTGAATAAGTACCAACAGAATCAAGAAGAAAATATCAAAAGCACAAACATTGGAATTGAAGATGTACGAAACATGATGTGAAAATACTTTGGAATATGAATAAAGTAAGTAATGCTAAACAAACTTACTATATGTATCTTCATTTTCTAGTTCCATGTACAACCCCCCCCCCCCATCAAAATGTAGGGACCAAAATTGATATGTGGATGTTTGCTTCTACTACTCTTAAATTGCACTATTACAAACAAATTTGCTTCTATTTCATCTCAAGTTAGAAATGAGAGGTTGCTGTACTGTTTAATCTCATTTATTGGTATTCTACATTACAATTTTTGATCTAATCTCGTAATTTTTACCTTATGTTATGCCCATTTATTTTTTGAAAGGAAGACAAAAAAAGCAAGAACTGGTGATAGAGAATAGAGATGAAAAGCACTATTTGAAGTATGAAAGATTGATCAGATGGTTACCACAAGAAAAAGAGAAAGAATTTAAAGAGCAGTGTCGTGCCACAATATCCAAACTCAGCAGTGTCCAACTAAAGTATATAAGCCGTCAAATATTTTAACCTGAGGTAAACTTCAAAGAAAACATTTTATATAAATCATACCTTGCCTGCCATTTCCTTTTGAATTCATCAAATAATTGTTAGCATTTGGTGAAATGGAGATACAATGAAAATGGACAATCACATAATTGATGAAACAAATGATATTTTCGTGGTTGTGTGTATCAGGGGGGGGGGTGGTGTAAGGTACTTTAACAGAATTTGAGTCATGTTTAGCCGCAGCTTTTAGTGAAAAGTACACTCAGCATTCAATTCTCCAGTTTTGTTTTAAACTAGACAAAATAAGGGATTTGAAAGAATGCACAGTGAAGCCGTGGACATGATCTTTTGTTAAAACACCTAAACACTGTACAAAAAATAAAATCACAATATGCAATATTAAGCCCACATACCAACTATATAATATAATGATTTTAGACAAATTTAATAACCCGTACATCCCGGTTTGTATAAAATGATGGATTATTGCAATGACTTGTTTTGCCTGATAACACAGCTGTATGAAAGACAGGTATAGCAGCAACAGGTAAAAAGCAGCCTCAAAATATAGGTTACAAGGAATTAGAAATATTGAAATGTGTGTGACCAATTGCTCATTGTTTCAGCTTTAGATTCCTGGAAAATCATGCCTTCATAATTATTATTTTCATAGACAAAGTAGAAACTAGTGTCATAGAAAGTTTCTTGCTTTTATTTATTCTTTTTTTTCAAATCATAATTTTTGCAATTTCTTTCCTTTAATCTGAATTAGGAAATGAAATATCTATAGAAAACCCGAAAATATACAATACTTCATAGATTTGGGCGTTGTGGAATAAAACAACCAACTGAATGAAATCAATCTGTGTCTATACTCACTAAACAATTTTAATCAGAATAAACCTGTAATAATGAGGCTGCATATCTTTATGTTGCTATTAAAGCATAGCATATCCATCAAGTAAGCATATATGTGCATTAAGTTTAGCAATGTTAACACAAATTTGCACCATCGATTCATATTTGGATGGTGTGTTTACATACAGTGTCAGCCAATATGTCAATGTTTGTAGTAGTTCTCTTCCTGGAAGATGTTGTAGTGTTCTGTCATTAATGAAGGAAATGGAAGATTTAAATCAGTCTTTGGGACAAATCTTTTTCACCCGGGCAAGTGCCAATAATAGGGTAGATTATATTCACTCAAAAGGAAAAAAAATTGATATTTTAGGGGAAATATGACTGTATCAAGAAAGTTATCAGCAAAATTGAATTTTTGGGTGTTTTTATTGACAGAGATATTAAGAAAATTTAAAATAGCAGTTTTGCATTTTTACAAGATTAAAAAGAAAAATCTACAACCGTCCATTTGCTACTCTATTGTACGATTTTGCTATTCCATTTCCTACTTTTTATCCAGATATACTTTCCTATATTAAAGTTTACTGTTAATTCAATGTCAGTGGGCTATCAAGGGAACGTGCTATACATAATACATAAAACATCTGTCCTTATAATAGTAGCAAATGATCATAACATTTTCTTTTAAGTTGGCTTGGAATTGGTAAATCAATCAAACAAACAATTCAAACTACTAGATAAAGAAAATGGAATTTTGCACTGAGATGTATTCTAATAAACTCCACACAAATCTGTAATTAGTGGGTGTCAAACAAGTAAAAAAAAATACATGTGTAAAGTCAAGTGCACTCTGTAATGCAAAATGTGTCTACTTTATTCACATGTACACACACTGTTGTGAATTAAGATTATACTGGAAGCATAACTTTCAAACTGTGTGCATTAAATATATGGTTAATAGCTGTGGAATAAGACATTGCATGTATTAATATGTATCAACAAATCATATCACTTTTATACCCTTTTTACACAGGATTTTCTTAACCCCGGACTATCGCTAACCCCGTACTATCCTTAACCCCATACTATTTTTTTTCCTTTTTCACACATGCCAAATTGTTATTGCTAACCCTGGATAAGTAATGCTTGCTTTTTACACATGAAACTCGCTAACCCCGGACTAGTGGTTTTTGTCGATCATTCGTAGTACAAGTACTTCACTCGGACACTTTTTACACACGCTACAATTTCCTTAACCCCGTACTATAGGTGGGGCCAGATTGCCATTTAGTCCCACCTATAGTACGGGGTTAAGCTTAGCCCACTTTCGTTTTACACATGCGATCTTAACCCCGTACTATTGCTCTTAGCACCGCAATTGGTGGGATAACCCTGCTTTTTTGCAGGGCCAAATAATCCCGTACTATAGGTGGGGTTTTGCAAAAATGCTGTGTAAAAAGAAAGTGGGCTAAGCTTAACCCCGTACTATAGGTGGGGCTAAATTGCCATTTAGCCCCACCTATAGTACGGGGTTAAGGAAATTTTAGCCTGTGTAAAAAGGGTATTAGATAAAATGCTTGAAATAATATTCTAAAGACAATGCACATCATATATAAATGAGTAAAAGACGGTAGGTGCTAGTGCTAAGACTATTACATTACAATTCCTGGAGTTGATTGAGTATTACTGTTTAGCAGACATCTATCAAATATATAAATTATTTTTACTGTGTAACAAATATAATGCTGAAGTGTCATCATTAAAAGCACTGCAAATCTATTGTGAAAGGCAATCTAATTAATGCTCCAACAAGATCAATTCATATATAGCTTAAAACAAATTATTGTGAAAGATATTGTTGTTTCTCTCTGAAAAAAAATGTGTTTTTTGTGGGTGTATTGGGGAGGCGCGGGGCAATAAAATGAGGACTGTATGGTCTAATCATGAAACTTTGATTTCTAATGACTCTTGTATGTGGGAACAGATTTCTTTGTCTTTTTAAAATCAAGCAATATCTTAACATATATTCCTCTGTACAACAAAATCTCAATCTTGTGCATGAAATGAAAGGTAAACTACAAATCATAATTGCACTTAAATCAATCTACAGATGGCGTATAAGTAAATGGCAATTAATGAGTGGTGTTTAGTGTATTTGTGCAACAAACTTCAGTCAGTGATAAGAACATACTGGTTCCTTGACGCCTCGGGCACTAGATGGATGAGCGACCACGCCCGGTAACTCACTCTGGTAGCATTGGAAAGGGAATGTATCAGTCAATTTGAGTTTGGAAGAAAATCACTAGATGCTATATACATGTGTTATAAAGGAATGTCCTCTCATAAAAAAACTTACATGTATACAAAAGAATATAAAGCTTTTTACTATTTTAATTACATAATTTTTCCAGGAGTGCCAATTAGAGAATTGATAAAGTTGATCCCCCCAGAAAATGAGTTATTAGATAAATGCCCATTTGGGGGTCTTTTTGTCCAAAAGGTTTATTTTCATATAGTTTTTATGTTAAACAAGAGCAATATCCTTGTTTGTTCTGAAAAGATAATATAATGAGCAAAACTTTGGGATTCAATTACCTTTTCTAGAAGTATTTTGTTTTACATTTTTAATTTTCAATTGATGCGATCAATAAAATCTTCCTAAATTAAAGAAATCATCTTATGTAAGACATAGAGTGAAATAGAATCCAAATTTATGTAATCATAATTATTAGACTCACCTTCAGATCAGATACTTTGTGTGTGCACATATAAGAACTTGGCTTGTGGAAAATATACAGCGTCCTGCAGAGACAAACAAAACAGGAAAAATAATTCACTTCCTAGAAAAATTATGTATAAGAACATAGGTACCAATGTGGAGTCCTAGTAATAAGAAATGTATTTAAAAATAAACTTGGATTAAACTAAGACTCTAAAATCTTATTGAAACTTTCTTGATTATATTTTCAAATTTATTTTCAGGAAATTTAACTGATCCAACTTTCTCACCCCCCAAATAAAAGGCATGGGAAAAAATAAATTATACATATAAGCATTGAAACACATACTCTGAATGTAAAGAAAATTCAAATGATTTATTGATTGTTATATTGTATCAAATATTTACTTTTTACAATACCATTTTTAGAATAAAGAAAACAAAGACAATTCACTTACTTGAAGCATTTGCAGAAGTCTTCAAAGTCCATCCAGACTTTCTTATCGGCCTGATTGACCTCGACCTTGTCCCCTGCTGGAGTATCCCCATCAACGAACATCACTGACCCCTCCCCGAGGGCAGACCGGGGTACACCATCTGTCATAACGGAGAAGGTATCAGGGGGTTGGTCCATGTACCCCTCACTGGTACCGGGGGGTTTGAGTGCCCCGCCCAGCCCGCTGCCTCCATCTGTATGCATGTTTGGGTGTGGGAGTCGGGAGGGGGTATATGATATTTCGAGAAGGGGGTGTTGTGGGGAGTATATATATCAGTGTATATGAAAGGGGAAATAAGGGCAAAGAATGGGGAATAATAATGGGGGAATGATAATAGATGTTGCAAGGAGGGACTGTGATAAAATGTTTACTCATCTGAAGAAAATACTGGTATACAGTATAAATATATATATATATATATATATATATATATATTGGATATAATAAAGAAATGTATCATGAATTAAGGTAAGCTATATCTCATGAAATCTAAGGTAAGCTTGGTTACTTGTTTCCTTTTATTTTTAAACAAATATACAGAAATGTTCAGTACCAGAATTGAAGTAGTTACAATTAATCAAAAGATTTAAATGTACTTTCAAGATTTTACTTTTGTTGTCTATTACGATCAATATCTGTTTTCACATAATCAATTAATCAAGAAAATTCAAAGAAAGAGCATATCGTCATTCAAACTGAGGCTTTTTTTTAGTAATACTGCGAGAAGTAGAAAGTGTACTAAAAATATTGGATATAATGCATCATTAAATAGACAACTGCAAGAATCAAGAGATTTACATATTGTAAAAATCAGTAATTTATGCACACAGCAGAATTTTTCAAAGAAAATATAGAATGATAACCTTCGGAAATATTGTTTTATATAATGTTTAATTAGCTCTTCCACAGCAAACAGAAAAGGGTGAAAATAAGCACAAAATTAGAACGGACAGACTTTACACGGAAAATATTGAGCGATAATGTGAATGGTAACACAAGAAGGTGAAATACATGTACTAAAGCAGGTCACTATTATGGAAGTGAGTTAGAAGAGCGACAGCTCTTGCAGATGTTGAGGCTGCAATGATGATATACTGTATAAAATTAGTGTCAAATACAGAATGTATGATAGGGAATATAGCGGTGATACAGGGAGGGAGAGAATGTGTGACTATAATAGGGTCATAGTGCATGGGGAGATAGGACACTTCAAACATGCATACAAAGAGAGGCAGGTCAGAGGCAAAAAGGTCATTGCAATTTTCATGAAAAAATCAAATACTTGGATGTAAAATATGAGGTAAAGAAAGAGAGAGAGAGAGAGAGATAGAGACACAAACAGAAATAAATAGAAGAAAAAGAATGAGAGAAAGAGACATAGAGGGAATAGAGTAAGAGACAGGAAGACAAAAACATATGAGACAGAGAAAGACAGATAGAAAGAGTAGTAAACAAGAGACACTCATACGTCAGTTTCACTATATCATCTCAGAAGAAAAAGAGGAAAAATGCAAAAGTAAAGAAAGAGGAATTGTAAAGAACAAACAGAACAAGAAATAAATGAATTGTCAGATTTCGATGTTGACAGAGATATCTTGAAACAAATTTATTCCTTGCTGAAATTTGAATTTTTAAAGAGCACTCTTGCAATAAATTTTAATCAAAACAACTTTTCATATTTTCTTTAAAATTTAGGTGAAATTACTTTTGCAAAAGAAAGGAAATTGAAGGACATTAGGGCACAGCATGCAAGCTACAGAACAATTAGATTCAATGTGAAACATGCAATTTTCATCATCTAGCTTGTGCAATAAGATTTAGAAGATTAGAAAATAGTACCAAGAGTAATGCATTCTTACAAGTAGCTGTGAGAAATCAACCCTGGATACAACAATCTTAGCACGTTACCAACTGCGAGGCAAGCAGGAAGCCAAGGGGTCAGCAAAGGTCAGATCGGTGTCATAGGTCAGTGTAAGCTTTACAGAGGGTCATTAGACTAGTAAACATGATTATTTTATAATGATCAGTGAGTGAGGACCTTTAGGAGTGGAAGTAGTTTGAGCCAAAGGAATATACATGTACTTATTATTTTATTCTAAATATACTATACCTATAAAACAAGAATATATATGGTAGTAGCTGTGTCATATCGTTGCTGGGGAAACAACACCTTGTACTTTTTTTTTGGGGGGGGTGGATCACTTTTTCTATAAGTCATGTCCTTTCCAAATACCAACTTTTCATCTCTAAAAATGAAGCTGCATCTTGGCCATGTAAAAAGGAAGCCTATCCATTGGATACAGTACTGTGGCATTTTTTTTTCTACTGAAAATTTTCTTGGTTAAACACATGATTTTGTTTCCCTAGCACCGACACAAATGTAGTCCTGTGATAATACAAATTAATTTATCCATTTGATACATTCATTGACCTATAAGATTATAAAAATATGTATGTATTGCCACAACATATCATTTACTGCTCATCATCAGCTTGAATAGAAAGAGAATAGGTCAGAAAAATAGCACATTTCAATTCTAAACAGTGGGTATTACAAGTGCATTAGACGATTTTTTTTATCTACTGGTAGTTCTATTGTTGTGCATTTCTGTCCTTTATAGGGAAAATCTTTCCTATAATTTTTTTATGGGATTTCCTTTAATTGCAAAATTATCTATTGCCTTTACACATGCTTGCTGTATATTGTCTTAATAATACAGATGGATAAAAATAATCAAAGTCAAAATCACATTCATGAGCTTTCCTTCATTCTCTGAAGCATAGGTGAATTTTATTACAAACATTAATCGTTATGAATTGACGTTTAAAGGTCAAGTCCACCCCAGAAAAATGTTGATTTGAATGAATAGAGAAAAATCAAACTAACAAAACACTGAAGATTTCATCAAAATAGGATGTAAAAGCTGTGACATTTTAAAGTTTTGCTTATTTTTCCCAAAACAGTGATATGCACAACTTAAATGAGACAGTCAATGATGTCCCTCACTCACTATTTCTTTTGTTTTTTATTGTTTGAATTATACAATATTTCAATTTTTATAGATTTGACAATAAGGACCAACTTGAATGAAGTAGTATTAAACAATGCTAATTCCACATGTTCAGGGAAGAATTAATCGTTGTTTCACTTGACAATGAGGAGACAAATAGAATATTCCCTATTTCATGTAATAAAATACAAAAGAAATGGTGAGTGGATGACGTCATCTATATCCTCATTTGCATACCAGTCAGGATGTGCATATAACTGTGAAATTAAGCGAAACTTTAAAATGTCATAACTTTCTTATTTTACATCCGATTTGATGAAATTTTCAGTGTTATGCTTCTTGGAATTTCCTCTTTTTATTAAAATCAACTTTTTGTAGGGTGGACTTGTCCTTTAAGGAATTATCAAACTAGTAATGAAATAAGCAGTTAAACCATGACTACCAGACAACCCAATGTCAAGGCTTTGAGAGAAAATATGAATATACGTTAATATACTTCCATTACTTTTGAAGCATTTTTAAAAGTGTTAGTGCCATTTACTCCATCATCCATGCAGCAAAGTCAAATATACAAGGGTTAACCTTCGACTTTGTTAGAGGGATTGGTTGAAGTTGGAAGTGACAAAGTATGGTCTTTTAAGAGAGACCATGCAAAACTTTAAATAAAATTAGGCAGATTTGGGATATCAAGGCCCATGACATGAAGCTTAGCAATTGACAATGGGGCCAATTTTCATGAGTAAGCACACAAAATAATCAATGAAATCAATCATAGGAATCAATCCCATTGTTTAGCTTTATGCTTGTGTCCCATAATTGAATTGTCAGCATGAATAAACCTGTGTGGTTTCTGAAACTGACAATCGTCTTGTCTGGCATATATGCTTTTGCAGCATGTGCGAGTTACAATTTTTTCAGCCGACCAGGCCTATGCACCACAATTAGTTTTGCATAAAAAAAGTGGGCATCAGTTTTCCACTTTAACCAATACTCAGATAATATACAAGAAGCGCAAGTGTTGGTCAGTGCCATATCAGTTTCAGAACAGGCTTTTTTTTTTCCAGAAAAAAAAAATTATTACACAAATCATACTGCATAAAAATTTATGATAAAAATTTATTTGAAAAACAAAATGTCAATTCTGTTTGAAATAGTATTCATTTCATTATTTGAGTTTCTCGATTCTTCCTATTTTGAGTTAATCTTATTTTTCATAATTGATAAGATTTTAAATTTTCAATCTTGTATCAATCAACAAAATATGCATGTGACACAAAAGGATAATTTCTTCAAATGGCAATACTGAAACATATGAACTGCTAAAATTAACAACAAGGCTGAATATATATACTATTACTTCTACAGCCAGCACCATATATATGCACAAAATAACATCAAAAGCGAGCAGGGGGGGGGGGGATTTTAGGGGAGTTGTACATTAGCTTACAGACATCATGCATGTACGTCCTCCTACCTTTAGACCCACTACTCTTCTCCTTCTCACTCTCTTTGCTTTTCTCTTTGACCCCTGACCCTTTGAGATCCTTCATTGACCCCTTGGATTCCAGCTTGCCAGGGAACATCTTCTCCTTCTCACCTGTACCCCGAGATTTCTTGGCAGACTTCTTTGGGGCCGGACTCTGGACCTGATCAGAAATAATCAGAAAGAAACAGAATAAAGAAATCAAAATCATATAAGCCCTTGTTTGTGAAAAAAGGACTGTTGAAAAAAAAAGGTGAAAATCAAATCAAATGGTGCATAAAAAAAATAGAAAAATTGTTACATGATCATTTCCAAGTTTTAAGGTAATTTTCTATGTCCTAAATTTGGACAACATAACAATAAAGAGTATAACATGCATAACTTTCTACATAAGGGCAATTCCATGATATGTTCATCCAACCTTCAAGTGTGACCTTCCTGACATGAATTGCCTGAGTTTTCTAGTTCTTTTGAAAATTTGTAATGCTCTTCATTTATCATGACTTGGAAAGTTCTTCAAGTGAAAAGGAACGGAAGAAAATGGAGGACAAAGGTACAAATTTATTTTATGAAATTGCTCAAATTATACTTACATCTAGTTTTGGTTCCTTCTTGTCATCTTTGGTTTTCTTATCATCGACCTTCTCAACCTTGACACTACTTGTTTTCCTGGCTGACTTCTGTCTCTCTCTAGGGGATGTGTTGGGCATCAATCCTGGTGATACAACTCCTCCCATCTAAAATACATGGAAATTTTAGAACACATGAGTATAACAGCAACAACAAAAATATTGTCCCCATCACTAATGTCCCAGTTCTTGGTGTCTCACTGGTGTGATTGCATCATGTTTCCACTGGAATTTTTAGTTTCAATTGCTTGAGAACCTTTAAGGTGCAGATAGCAAATATAAGCCATCTCAAGACAGGAAATGCATGAAAGTAGTCTATTTCTTGTTATTTGAGTGAATGACTCCGAACAAAGCTTTTAAGAATTTTTTAAAATCTCTTTACCGAATGAAGGGGTTGCAAACAGATACCAACTGAAAGATCGTGATGGCAAGGATCATTCATAACAGGGTCTCGATGTGAGAGGGCTTGAGAGGGGTATATCTCTCATTCACGACCATCTTCTGCAAATAAATAGTTAAAAAAAAATTGCTTCCAACAATTGTAAACCTGGGGCCCGTTTCATAAAGCTGTTCATAAGATACAAATGACTTTACACACGACTGGTGACCCTTTCCTGTGCTATATGATATATCCCTATGTAGCTGACTTATAATAAAGAACATGTTCCAGTCGTTCTTAAAGTTGTGCGTAACTTTACGAACAGCTCTATGAAACACCACCCAGTTTCATAAACATTTAGGATCAAACTTGAAACTGATTGAATGATTTAATTAAATCAATGACAAAGTGGCCCAACCTGTATATCTGGTATGCTATTAGCCAACGCTTCCTTCTTCTTGGCCTCCTCTTCTGCTTTCTGCTTGGCCTCCTTCTCCTTGGCAATCTCCTCCTCGGTCTTCTCAGGAGCATTCTCATCTACCTCACAGATCTCACCCATCTGGGAGGTCTCTGGTCTGGAGACAGCTCCTCGAGATAGAGAGGAGTTAGGTCTCTTCCTGTAAGGGTGGAGGAAAGGGAAGAAATTCTTATTAAACTAATATACCCAGTTGTTGAATGTCCACATGAGTTGTTTGTCCTGACAAGACAGCAATTTAAGGAACTCAGAGATCAATATTTCATTACAAAACTAAAAGTTATATCAGACAATATTACAAAGCATATACATTTACAATTATTTTTCTTATTGAATACACAAATTTTGAGAAAAATATTATGTTTTTTAAAATCTGCTCAGCATCAAGACAACAGACGCCCATCATACACTGGAAAATGGCCAAAGTAAGATATTTGAGACCTTTGTTTTTTTCCAAAAATTACTCAATCATGCACTTACGTGTCTGTAGGAATGGGAACAGAGCTGACTTTGTAGTTGACAAATGGAGAGGTCAGTTCAACAAACTGTTCTGGTTTCTTCACTTCAGGTTCTATGAAAATAAAAACCAATGAAACAATACAACAAGCATATAAGAGCATTTCTCCAGTTTGCTACAATGCTCTGTGAAGATTCAAAACATGCAATTTAACAAACTAAATAAGAAGCAAATTTACAAGTGAGCAAATACGAATTATTTAGCTGCTTTGCAAGCTGATAAAATTGACTGAATTCTAAAACAATATGTTAGCTAATCAACATCAAGTTGAACAATTTATATACACAGCACAACTAGTTATTTAGACTGTTAAAAGCAATATTGCTGTCATTTAATTTCAGAAATCAAAGTTTCTTTATTTAATTTTGGAAAGATAACTATCAAATACTATTATAACATTAAGAATGTGTTATGAAGCCCAAAATGAATTAAAGTCCAAAGTTGTTTGTTTTATAAAATGCAAACTCTGCATCCTTTGGTGTTTCCAGCATCGAATTCCATGTAAGGCAATTTTTGCAAATATGTTTTATGAATTCTTCTCCAGTTGTTTGTTTGCTTGTTTTTTTTTGCGCTGTGCTTTATTGGATTTCCTTTGATTTTCCTAAATTTCACATTATTTCTATGATTAAAATTTTCCGACCTGAAAAATTATCTTTCTCATTAAAATCTATTATCTTTCTGAATTTAAAGAAATTTTCCAGTTTTCTGGTAACTTACCAGAGGGCTCATCAGTAGGAGATGGCTTCTTCTTCTTGGGGCGTATCAGCTTCCAGGAAGGAATCTTAGGTGGAGGGGGTGGGGCTACCAAGGGGCAAGATCTGGTCTGGGTCAGCATAAGAGGGTGAGGGTAGACATGGGATAGACCATTCTGACGAAGCTTCTCTGATGCATCAGCCTGTATTAAAATTCAAAGGTCAAAAGTCTCAAGAAGGACACACCAGTCAATACAAAGTAAGATGTCTCTTGTGATTTTAATCAAAGCTTTCTTTCGAAACCATCCCCTAGAACATGTTGAAATTGTCATTCACAACACATACTTTTGATATGACATATATGAAAATCAATTGACCATAGTCAAATCCATGTGACATACTAACTTGCCCTATCATAGCAACTTAATTACACACAACCAAAATAATTGGTGCATGTTAGAGTTGTCATTATTGTTAATCTTATAGGACTGTTATTTTGACATTTGGTTTCCTTTATAGTTTTAATAGTTATTTACAGTTCTAGCTTTGCTATTTAATTCAGCTTTGTTTACATTCTTGCTGCTCCTGTTTTCAACCAATTACATTTGACTCTCAACCTTCTTATCCTGTCATGTTTGTTTTTACTTTTGTTACTCTTTAAATACTCAATGCCTTACGAGTAGGGTAACCAATGTAAACATACCATTTCTCCAAGCACCGAGATCCTGAGTGGTACCTTAGGAGGGTGTATATAGCTGACAAAGAGTGTCACTTGAGGGCTCTCTGGAACCATCGGCATTGACTGGTCTTTATCTATTTAAGTAAAAGGGAATCATTACTAAAATTAATTCAGATGTAATTTAAACAATATTAATGAATATACTACAAATCGCAATAATGCATTTTTTCTTCTTCAAGAATAGTAATTAATTGTAAGCTACATGTAATAGTACTTTCACCAAATATCAGATATTTTAATTTATTGGAGAAAGAAGTAGCAAGTAAATGTATGGAATGTACTTGACATCAAACATTTCCAAAACAATATCTTTATCTTAGCATACACAAAGAAGCAAGTTTTTATCCATATAATACCAGAACTTCCATTTCTTGGTCTACAATATTGAACATAGACTTAGTAAAATTTGCCTCATTTACAGGTGTATTCTATAACTTGACATTATTTCTGGATACTTTTTCATTACAGTTATATTTTCAATTTTCCTTTGTAAACGCTTCAACAAATACTTTATAACTTCTAACTATCTACATCTTAGTGCCATGACAAACCTTGGGGATATTTTGACACTTAAACTGTCATAATCTTTATAAAATAATATTTCTATAATACTTAATAAACACATCTCCAATTGAAACATCTAACGTCTAACCATGCACACAGCAATCATGATGCTTGGAAATAAAATTGAATTCTAAATCTAAAATACTGGGTGAAATCAACATCTGGACAATTTTCCCAGAATTAAAAGAATACAAATACTTTATGCTATCCATCCATCATCATTCTGCACTGTATCAGCAAGTTTAATTTGTTTTAAATTGGATCTCTCATCAGACATAAACTTTGAGGGGATCCTTTTTCACTAGAAGATAATAAATTTCTTTTCATTTTTTTTTTCTAAATTATGCATAACATTAACAAACAAAAGACAGAATGAAATAGAGAAAAATAGCAAAGGTTTAAAAAAAATATGGGAGGCAGAGAATAAACAGTTCGTATAAAAGCTTTGAGGTGAAAAAATGAGGAGTTAAGAACAAGAACTTCATGCGAAGGGGAATTTACATTATTATTATAAATGCTTAACTAAAATATATCCTGTAGTGACATAAGAAAAGAGAAACTTCATAAAAATCCTAAAGAGAGTTGACAATAAACACTTATTCACAGTGCTAGACTTGGAGTTAAAGTTAAAAAAATGCAAATGGAAAATCCCCAAATTTAAAGTGTTATTATACCAAAATGATGTACTTAAGCAAGATATTTCCCACCTATGAAATGGTACAAAAATTACTGCAAACTCTTTTCCCTCTTTTCACTTATTTTTCTTTTGTTGCAGGGTTCATGTGTGTCTCATATATTATTTCATGAATTTTAGCAAAATAGAAGAAATGAATGTTATCTCCAAACTACATGCAATATATAACTTATTCAACAAGCTGAATTGTTATTTGGACCTGGTTCTCCATAAAAAATCTTGTTCATTCAGACATGCTTTAAACCTCATTAACAAAATGAAGTGCAAGGCAAACTTATTTTTCTTTAGAAATGCACAAATTTATACCGTAACACAGACTGCAATGTCAAGCAATGTGACTATTTTTACTAACGACTAATGAACTGATTCAATTACAAATAATGAAACAAAAAGAAAAAGAAAATAACATTAAGAAGATAAAATTTAAAAGTGTACTGTTTTCAATATCAAATGGTCTGTTCAATCTCAGTACATGTATGTAAGTTGTAAAATTCTACAATAAATGTTTTGCCAGATATAGGAGACCAGTCATCTTTTTAAAAACTTGTTATACAAGATACATTATGAAGAAGATATATTTTGTATATCAGCCCTTGTAAAGGACGTGATAATGATGGGAGGGGGGCGGGGGCAAATCTAAAAAATGCCTTCAATTATTTGTTACTCCTCTCTAAGAGAAGTACTACTTAAACCAAATTAAAAGACAGCAGGGAAGGAAGGGGAGAAGAACAGAAGCAGGAGGGAGGAGTTCTAAGGAAGAGGAAGGGGAGGAGGAAGAAGAGAAAGGAAGAAGGAAAGAGGAGAGGAGGGGAAAAAAGGTAACCCAATGGAGGGTGAAGAGGAGGAGAAGGGGAGAAGAAATAGAGAAGGGGGGGGGGGAAGAGGAAGGAAAGGAAAATGGGATGATGATGATTAGGACGAGGGGAGGAGGAAGGGAAATACACAGTAGGTCTGACATTGATCATTGCAGTTTCGTATTTTGAATCATAAACATTCAAATTGGCACCTAGAGGAGAGGAGATGACTTAATCAAAATCATGCAACATGCAGGAAAGTCATGCAAGCAAGCGAGATAAAACAGACCTAGGATTGTTACTTGTTCCTTATCAGGCGTGCCTGTGCAGGGTTTATATGTGCCGGGTTCACAAAATAAAGAAAACACATTTAATATTGGAATCAAACAGGTAAAAGAAGGAGTGGTTCACATTCATGCAGTTTGTGCACATGTTACAAAGATATTAAATGTACAGTGTGAAAACAAGTTTTTTAGGTTAAAAATAAAATTGGTAAGAGTGGGGCAAGTCCAAAACACAGACTAATGAATCACTTTTATAATAACTACACTGATCTCCTTTTTAGGAGTGATTTTAGTGATTTACGGGTCATGTGGTCCAGTGGTTAGAGCATTGGACTCATAATCTCAAGGTTGTAAGTTCGAATCCCCACTCTGCCATTGTCTCCACTTTGATAAAAAGGCCCAAGAGTATAATATCTGTCGTCTATAAGGTCAGCCACTATGACTGATTAACCTAGGCGTAAAACGTTTCCTGGGTATAAATTGGTTATATACCAGCTTGGCGTTTACCAGCAAAATGCTGTACTGCCGAGTTCCTTTGGGAGTCACCACAAACAGGACCTATTTATAGCATCATCATGATGTAATTTTAAGCCGTTTTGGGGCATTTTAAAAATCAGATCCATCTTTGTCATATACCTTGTACCTACACTAAACATTTTATCTAATTCATCATTGGTCACTCATCATTTGACATTCTGATTCATTTTGGACTTGCCCATATAAAATATCAACATGCAGTTTCAAATCAATTCTGGAATGGGTTTTGAATATATTCATGGAGAGTATAGGCCAGTACAAAACAAAAAGAGTTGAGAGTATATTTTCTATCATTAATTTGAAATGATTTGGAGTAAGCATTGGCCAATGGCAAAAACAAAAATGAAAATAAATCTTAGAAAACTTATACAAATATAAATGCAAAATCAATGACGAGACAAATAGAGAAAAATTAATCGCAATCTAGCAGTAATTTTTTTCAAGGCAAATTTTAAAAAATGCAACCTTAGCTGTAGAATTTATTTGCTTATCATTTACTTTGATTCAAAAGAAGACAAGAATAATTTGAAGTGCTAAAATGAGCTCAAACCAAAGGCAGATTCCAAGTGTGGATACTTAATTTTCTTTCGCATCAGATGTGATTTTTCAGGGAACTGCGTCTCCTTGTTCTGATGGTATGCTGAGGAAGCTAACAAGTGCACTATTTTGATCTTGAATAGAACAGACTGCTTTGCTTCCACAACTTGGAAGAAAACGCATTAATTATTACTGATTTGTGGCCGTTCAGTGGCAACAGAGAAACCATCATCACACATATAATAGTATATTACTTATTACAAAAAGAATTAGCAATAATCACACAATTTCCCAACAATTCCACATTTAGAAGTATCCCTATATAGCTAATACAACCATGCATCCCAAATCTTTGTTATGGGGGCACACGGAAATGGAACAAGTTCAAATGCTGAGAAGTGTATTGGTATACTGCTGTAACGGCCACATACACTGTACATGTAGAAACGTTGCTAGCACTAGTAATGCGTTAACAGAGGCCTTGTTACAAGCAATAATGTTGCAGCGATGCCCAATGTCACAACATGTACAACACGCTATTTAAGTCTTGGATCAATGTATGACATCACCATCTGAAGGATGTGATCACGCCTGTACTTAGTGCTCGGTTAGAGCTAACAACATTTCTATGCAGCCAGTACTGATTATACGTAGACCTTCATTCTGTAATTCCAATTTACACTTTTAAATCAAACCTGCTAAACCATTAACAGTGAGTATTAATCGTAACAAATGATTAACAAATTACAAAAAATACACTGATAAAAGGGGATAATTATCAATTCAATGCTTTGCTCATTCTTTATATCAGTATTGCCATATTTTTAACCATGAATTACAGTTTTGGAAACATTTACTTTCCTAACATCACACAAATGGTGACAATGAAAATAGTTGAAAGATACATTCCATGTTAATAAATGATTAAATCCCAATTTCTTTATGTGGTATGAAAAAAAAATCAACAAAATGAATACTGATTCAGTTGATAAATTCAAGGTATGGTCAATTATTCAAGAAGACTGAATAGCACACATGAATGTCCATTAGACAGTTCATCACCCAAGAGTATGACGACCCTGTGAGCACTATTTACACAACTGACAAATGTGATTAAACAATTGAAAGGTGTAGGGGCGGGGTGGAGCAAGATTGGATGAGGTGGGGTGAGGTCAGATGTCAGAGGAATCACCCATATCATAATTACTTAACAGGAAGACGATTGATATTTTGAAAATCCTTTATCACTTTGACAGATGCACCACCATATCAAACCTCAATTTTGTGATTAGTGCTGTACATGATTATTGAAGGATTGGGGAAAGTGGTACCTTAACAAAAAATCGATAGATGTAGGGTGAGGTGACAAGTCAGAGAATTCACTCATAAATATGCTTGATAATTAGTGAAAAGGTTGCTGATTAATGTTTGTAGAATCCTTTTCCACCTGTATTATATTACCGTCAAATTTGTGATTTAGTGCTGTAGTAGATTGAGGAGTGGAGAGGTAAATTTGATGATTAGCTCATTACAGGATTAATTCATGGTATGGGAAATAGAAAGACTTTCAAAAGATTTTTGTAACCAAAATTTAAAAGCATGAAAATGTCACATGTTTGCAAAAAGCAGAATAACTTTGTAAGTCCAATTTCCTTCTATGCACAATGAAGTATAAACATGCATGCTGAGCATAAACTCTCACCATTATGGCCCTTTATCAACCCTACAAATCTTTTCTTTTCTTGGGGGGGGGGGGGCAGATAAGAAATTAATTAAAAAATTGAATGGGCTCCTTTTTAATGCCTACTAGCCTAAATCTCTGTATTCTGAAAAGCTTTGTATGGCATTTTCTTTAATGATTTTAGGTATTTACCTTTTAGGCTCTTTTGGATATTCACCCTTTTGGGCATTTCAATTGGTCAAATCTACTCAATAACAATTTTTATTCAGGGGGGGGGGGGGGTGGGGTACATCTAGATAATTTCATTTTCACACTGTCAGGTTTTCAGACTTTGTCTTTTAATAGTAATAGCCATTATCTTTTAAGATTCCTTTATATTAACCACTTCCTTGAAAGCCTTTCTCATTCCCATCCAGTTGTTACTGTGGTATGTGCATATGCTTTACACATAAGGGAGCACTATCTACTTACAGGTTATTTCTCCTGGGAGGGGGTCATTAAGCAACAAACAAAAAGGGAAACAAATTATACAACATTTCCCAGCAAATATAGCATGTCATTTTGTTTAACTTAACTAAGACAAACCAGCAATTAATAACACAAGTTTAGTACAATGGTTCAAATTTGATCTCTTTCAAAGCAAATTGAGTCATATATATCAGCAACAGAAAACAAAGTGTGCAAACTCATAACTTAGCTTGTTTGGGGAGGGATAAATGACAGTTATACATGTGTTCATTTTAACAGCAAAATTAATAAAATCTTTATAATCATTTGCAATATTGTGTTTGGCCCTCCACCAAAATTATAGTTTCTTTCAACCATTTCTAAAAAAAAAAAAGTTATGCAGCTAAAAATATATATATATTTCCAATAATAAAGAACAAATGTCTAAAAACTACCAACAATACTATATATCAACAATTAAGTTATTTGTTAGTTTCAGAATTCCAGCTTATATGCAGAAAATATAAGGAACTTCAGAAGGAAAAGTTAAGAGGAACTTACGTTTGTCTTTGTCTTTGTCGTCTTTCTTGTCCTTCTTGTCTTTCTTTCCCTCTTTGACGTCCTCTTTATGACCGACTCTAGAGTCCTTGTCTCCCTTTTCAGCTGGAATGAAATTGCACAATCAATTTTTTATTATACTACTGCTACTCCTCGGAGTCTTGGAATTTCAAGAAGAGCTATAATTGTACATGTACAGAGAAAGTGCCACTTGTGGAGGCTAGCGGACATGGAAAGTAAAGCTTATCGGACCCTTAGTGAACCACTATACCATGGGATATAGAAGGAAGATGGTACACAGTACCTTGCAAAAATATTTTAATGATCTTTCGTAACAGTGCACTATGTGATCAACTACTATATCATCTTCTACTGTTGGCATAAGGTCTGACTTTGGTTGTATCCACATCTAAAGGCCACCGCACACCTTACGACCCGACTAGTCTACGACTGGCTTGCGACTGAGTGACGGGAGTTGTGACGTCACAGCTCTTGTCAGCTTGAGAGTCGCAGACCGGTTAGAGACAAACCGCAAAGAAAATCATGAGGATTTGACATGTCAAATCCTTATGACTGGATCGCAAGCTCAATCCAACTTCCAGCCAATCAGACAGCAGAGTTGCATGACGCGTATGTGATACTAGTATACAAAAGGCATACACAGTAGTAAGGGCCATTTTCTCAGTTTCTAGGGCAAAAAGTAAAAAGTACAAGCGTGAGTAGCAGAAAACCCGGCAGTCGGATCGCAAGGTGTGCAGTGTCGAGGCTTATGACTACCGATACCTGAGATTCATCTCCCCTCACTCAGTCGCAGACCAGTTGTAGACCAGTCGGGTCGTAAGGTGTGCGGTGGCCCTGTTTTGTTATACTTCTCAAGCATTCTACACATTTCATCTTTTAAAATGTTTACTTTTCAGGTAACTGGCTCACCTATCAAAAAGTCAAAGAAATTCATAACGAACTTACATCTTCCATCAAATCCTTTGCCTCCTTTGCCATCCTTGTTAGACTCCCTGGTAACCACAGACATCTCATCACCCATCTTCTCCTTCTTAGGAGCCTCTTCAGGAGGCAGCTCCTCCGATGGGGGAGGATCCAGCTCAGGGAGCTTGAACTCTGGCAGAAGCTTCTTCATCAGCTCCCACACCTTGTCTAAATGACCATACCTAGGAGAGATAGAGAGAGAGATGACTAGTAAAAAACATCGTAGAAAAAGGGTGCATATTCAGGAAACTTGGTGAGGTCCTTCTTCGAGATTATCTGTGATGCCAGTCAAGTATTACATTATACCGTTCATTATGGTTTCATCATGGATATACAAATGGATCATGAAGAAAGGACCTTCATGTAGGGCTCCCATTAGAGGAAGAATTTTGCTATCAAACACTACTTGATTTGTAACCACTCAGAATGGTAAAATAGCCAGTTCACCATGAATTCACATGAAGAAGGGTCAAGTACACCTGTTGCAGAAAGAGCGAAACTTACAAGTTTTCTTTAATGGGCACCTTGTAAAAAACTCAAAACTGCCTCTTTCCCGTGTGAATCCAGCAAGCAGCTTTTCTCTGTAAATCCTCACATTTCATCGTAGACAATATAATGTGGGAAAGATTTTGTGAAAGACACATAGCACTTTTACAGAGGGAATCTTGTTAAAAGACGCAGAGCAGACTTTTGACAAGTTGCACTGGTCATGTTCAAATGCAACTCTTTCTGGAACAGGCCTTAAGATGAATATTTCAACAATAATGCTCCTAAGAAATTAATACAAAATAACACAAAAATGTCTAACAATGAGTCAAGTTCATGCTTGGCATTGGAGTGATTCAAGACACAAAGGTATCTATTTAAGTACATATCAGTTTTGAAGTTTGCAAATTTCCTGCAAGAAGGTTGTTGGTGCTATCAGCAATGTCAGTAGGGACCTTCTGTAATGCTGGGATTCTTACAGAAGTATGGACAGAGATAGGTGTATAGATTGTAAGGCTTTCAAGGCAGATCTCTTAAAAAACTATGTGTAGATACTAGATAAGCCAACAGATATTCATGGATTTATTCAATGTTATAAGAAATCATTAATGTACTTTCCAAAGGTTTAAATCTTTGCAATTTCAGTAAAAAGAGTGTGTTATTAGGAAAGAATAAGAAATAGCCAGCATTTACAGTGTTATCTATTGGAAATAAGTATACTTCTTGGACTTTTTTCATTAATAATTACATGTACCACAAGACTGAATCAAAGTTAACTCAGGCTTGATATGCAAGTCACTTGAACAACTGGCGCAAACTTTACCATTCAATCTATCATGCATTTTAATACAAAACATGTCTTAATAAAATGCAAAAAAGAAGAAGAAAGAATCAATATAATAATGGTAATGCAATTCAAAAAGAGTACTTTGATAAATAAAACAGGTTAGTCAATGCTATAAACAAATATGAAAATGTGAGATGTTGGTTATTTTTGGGAGGGAAACATATACATGTATAATCAAAATTCTAACATCCCAAACAAAAGCTAAATGCAGAAAATTAAAAGAAAACATAAATCATCTAAAATCATACATTGTATGTCTGTTATTATTAATGTAGCATTACTTATAGGCATGCATTTCATAAAAGATAATCGATCACTGATTTTTTAAGCGAATATCAATCAGATATTCACGACAACATAAACACCAAATGTGATAACAGTAAAAAAAGAGAGAACGCCTCTAAAACCAAAGCCTACTCAAATATGTCAATTCCTGTATCCTCATCATCTTCTTTCTTGCTCTTGGCTGAGCTACTGTCACCATTTCCATTCAATTTCAACTCTTCTTCCTCATCGTCTTCTTTTCCATCTTCTTCCAGGATGACAGAGTTTAGTATCTCCTGACCAGATCCAGGGCTGTATCTAAGACTATCTAGTTCTAATTCTAAACGTTCTTCAAGTTCATTCATTCTCTCTTTCTGCACAGCCTGTGTCTTCATTCCGATGGAACAAGCCAAGAAGTGGCTAAGACAGACGTAAGGAAATGTGAGTAAATTGGTCAAATGACATTGGAGTTGAACTGAGAAATTATTTAAGGTTTCAAACATCTATTTGATCATTTGAACATCACTTGATGTCAGTATATCACACTATTTCCAAAGAACATATCCCAAGTCATCTCTGACATGGGACTCAATGGGTTCATAGACCTCCATCGGGATACTACAGATAAAGGAGAGCCAATGCATTGGGAATGAAAATTAGTGCCCTGTGTGTACTGAAGAGAGGACTACAAGTGTTGAATAAACTGCATTTTCAATTGTGTCAACATATATACTTAATTGAAATTTAATACGACTGCCTTTTAAAAATCTTTGATTTTAATTCCACAATCATTATGGCCTCTTTGACAAGGCAATTATCAGAGAATGTTGATACATTTATATTTCTTCCAGTATCATGGGACATTCTTCAAATCATTTCAAAGATTTTAGAAAGAGGATAAAGTGTTGACAGGATGAATTCCAAACATTCATGGACAGCAACATTAATATAGGGCATTTCATTCCACAAATTGTAGTCAGTTAGCATGACCTAACTCCTGGGCAGTTATATTTGTTCACGAACACCATACATCTCTAATTTTAGGTGCTGTGTTTATCAACAAGAATGATGATCTTCTCCTAGAAAGTTGACGTAGGGAATGATAGGTCCTTTAAATATTTCAACAGATCCAGGGGTTGATGCACTACAACTGAATTCAATTGGAAATGAGATAAATTCAATTTCATGTGAGATAAAAATTATATTCTTGAGTGAAAAAAAATCAATCTGCATCCTTTTAAAATTGGTTGTAGCTATTAGTAATTTACCCAAAGTAATGACTGAATTATTTCACTTACTGTAGAGGTATTGTTTCAGGTAGCCATCCAGTCAATGTCTGAATCACAGTCACATCACCAAACTCACAGCTGCTGTTTCCAGTTGAGTAACTATACAAGAAAAATAATAATAAATAATAATATACCGTAAGTAACGGTGTATTAACCGCACCTTTTTCTCGGCGGGATAGAAGCAAAAGTCGGGGGTGCGGTTTATACACGGTGACGGGTCTGAGCCGGCCCGCCGTAACCCTTCCCGTACATGTACGATGTCTGCCAGTTCACAACACATCGAGTGGCCGGGCGTAGCCGCCCAGGCAATGTCGTTTAGAGGGGTATGAGCCGCGGGTAATGGGAAGCGATTATTACGATCACGAATTAAATGTTACGAATGTTACGAATTAAATGTTGTCCATAACAAACGCACCCACCTTCATGACACTAATTTTGACTTTATTCTCGATTCAAAGTAGTGAAGTTCCCTGGCTAATTTAAAAGAGACGCCAAGCATACTCGGTAATATTTTGTCACCGATGAGCGAGAGTTGAGTGAGCTTAGAGATTGCGTTGTAATGTGGTTATAGTGCGACTTAAGCTGGCGCTATTCAAAGTCCCGTTTCGCGCCAGCTTTTTTTTCCTTCCTGTTTGCTTTTCATAAGATACCATGTAAACCATGCACGAGGGAGACGGCATGAAGCCGTAAAAAACAACTGGAAAAAATGTCAATTTCTTTGTTTCTTGAACCTTCCTGTATTCCCATATCCAAAATTCATGCTAAGACATTAAATTTCTGAAAATGGTAGTGAGGTTGTGATGCAAGAAATGTGAATGTTTCTTCCTCCTACGCTGGGAAAGACACATCATAATTTGATGTACTGGCATGACTGGTACTGTATCGTAGTTTGCAATGTAATAGCAGTGCTGTGTGTGTGCGTGTACACTGTAACTGTGAGGTGAGTGAGTGTGTAAGTTGCCAATATTGTCGGGATTGTTCTTTCTTTCTAACATTTGTAGATGAATTGATAAAGAACAGCAGATTTCCGCATATCGGTAATCTCTTTGGATACTTTGAAATCTTAAAATCTTAGATTTTGTTTCTTCGTACCTCAAATATGCATGTAAATGTAAGATTTTTTTTTTTTTTTTTTTTTTTTTTTTTTTTTTTTTTAGTCCAAAGTTGGGGGTGCGGTTAATACACGGGTGCGGTTAATACACCGTTACTTACGGTATACTGATTTATATACATGTAGCGCAGAAACTATGTGCATATATTCTACTGCGCTGCAATTAAGAGCTGGTGAAATTCTTGAGAACAAAATTAGAAAAGGGGGTAAAAAGATGTATGGGAAAACAATTGAAAGAAGATCAATTACATTATAGGGGTGATTACTGTTTTAGATAGTGAAAGTGAACATCACAGACATTACATTTGCATAACATGAAGTTCATTGTGCTAACAACAAATGCATTTTCTCTACACCACTTCAATATTTTGTAAAATTCATTGTCAATGTATCTGAATGTTAAATGTGTCTGAGATAACAATAATGTTTTATTTACCCAGGGTAGCCACTTCAGTTAGAAAACTGCTCTTCCAGCGGCCCTGCTTAACATGTGTTATTATTACCCTTCTCCAGTCTAATTACTGAGTGCCTAGCAAGAAGGCAAAAGGTCCCATTTTTATAAGTCTCTGGTATGACTCGATCAGGGATCGAACACACAAACTCCTGTTCATGAGGCGGACGCTCTACCACTGAGCCACCATGCCATAAGTTCAGTAAGAACTGTTTGAATACTGTAAATTTTAAAGTGTGATGTTTTAAAACTTTATGGAAAGTCATGTCTAATACAGAGGACTACCCATATCATTAAAACCTACAAAATTATGTTTTAAATAAAAAGGGAACAAAGAAATGTGTTTGAGGTAATATCTGGTCTTGATTGATAGTTATAATCACAAGTCAATCACAGCATCGACATTAAGCAAATGGCAATTCATAAATAATATAGCACTTGATAGATCAGAACGACATCTTAAGTTCTTTACAGATATTATACCCAGACATCTGATGATGGCATGCCTGTACACAATGAATGCATCTTCTCCACTCCCTGGGGAGCACTCCGACACAAGAATTACTTACTCTAATGAGAATACTTTGATGAGAGCTTTGGTGAGGAGCATAGGCCAAAGTTCATGGGTCAATCTGGAGCAGGGTAGAAGCATCTTTCCATTATCATCAAACGGGATGGTATCATCGACCGTCACTTTCCTCCATGTTCCCTGAAACAAAAGAGAAAGATTGTTATACAGATGATCCCTACTAAAACAAGTTATTGATGGTACAAAATAAATGTCACTTGCAATTTTTCACCTTATCAGAGAGTAAATGAAAGAATGACCATGGAAATAATAAATAAGACAATAACTGAATATGAAAAGATTTGATGGATGAAATGTTACTTATCAGGACAAGGGTTCAATAGATCTCAATAAACTTACCATCCAATATATTCTGATGATGTATTTGCCATGGGCATTGTAGAGGGGTAGATGGGGTGCCTTTCCTACTTTACAGAGGGCGTAGATATGGTCCCATGGCCTCCAGGGGTGCATCTTACCCCCTGCTATGGTGACTCCCTCATGAGGTTCGGTGATGGGCGTGGCTGTAGAGTGCCACAGGTTGGTGATTTGACTGGTGATCCAACGTAATGTCTATAGAAAAAAAAAGATGATTAATATTTCAACTGACAAATAGACAACAATTACAGACTGAGCTCCATTTGCAAACTTGTAGAAGTTCTAAACAAAGAGCTACTCACAGCTAATCATCATCTAAAGTCTTAGATAGACTGCTATAAATCATCCCTCAACATGAATGAGTTTGCAGCACTTACTTTTGGTAAAATACATGCATATTTCATTTGGGTGAAAAATTGATATAAAATAATTTGAACAAAAGAGATAAATTTTCTGGAAAGAAATATCTTTTATACATGTATATTCCTCTTTCATATTAGTGAAGATTTATTTCTTTCTTTGTCTTTTTGTTGTATTCAGACAATATTCGATACAGCATCTTTATATTTCTTATAGCATTTTCATCTTGCAATGCTGCACACAACATTCCCCACATTTGGATCAAATATCACCTCTACAATACCTGCATATACAACTATGGTAACTACCATGGCAAGGCTCAGCAGCCACATCAAAGTTTCCATTTCAGTAAAAATGGCATAATTAATCAAATGAAACATGACCCAGATTCAACTTACCTCACATTCATCAAGGTGTTCATTGTTAGTGAGTAGGTCGATGTCCTGATTGCTATCTGGATCATAGACTACTGGCGTCTTGTCAGTGATGAAGTCCTGTGGTCTTCTCCAATGGTCTACACGATGTCTAAGGTTACCAGGTAGGTCTATTCTTCCCTCTGGATCATCAAAGAAGTGTTGCTGCACCAGAACAAGAAAATGAATATAATTTCAGAAAAGAGCTTCATGAAGCTGACACTGACAACTGGGGCCACTTTCATTAAGTCCTGCAATTAATGTATAGTCACTTTGTCATGAATGTAACTACAGCAATGAAACATTGATTGTGATTGACTGGTGAGCCTTGTTACCATGGTGGTTGCCAACGTAGCTGGGACCCTATTTTACATAGATGCTACTTGGCATTGTTTGTTAATCATCTAAAATTAGGCCCTTTTGTACACAAACAAGGGATCTATGACACCAAGCTTATCACATGATTGTAGGGGTGATTTTTATGATTGACTACATTGATCATAATGTGCAATCAATTGTAAAAATCAACCTTATGATCAATCGCATACATGTAGCTTTGTGTTGCAGGGTCAAGATGTTTCTGTGGCCTAGAATGTTTTTAAAGCAGGAGTTCATACCTTTTTCTGAAAAAATGTCAACACTGTTAATGAGCTACTGAATTCCTTGCATTCAATTGGCTAAAAGCAAATGTAAACTCCTCTGATATTGAGATTTTCATTTTTGTTTACATCCCCTTTATTGTTGTGACAATTCAAAGCAGGTGAAGATCACTTTTCCCTCAGACCTAACAATTTGAGTCATATACACTTTCTCCATTGAAAATCATTTTTAACTCCATCTCATTTGAATTCCTCAACAAGTGGAATGCCTCTGGCCGTCTCACCTGCATCACGTGGTTCAATATAGCAGCAGTGCTGACTTTGAATACTACTCTAACTCGCACAAGATGTTCAGTGATACATGGTTACTCTTATGTCCACTTTTTATGAACTAGACCAATAAACTTACAGAGATATGATGGTTATTCAACAAAAAACCCCAACATGGCCAAAGTTCATTGACCTTACATGACCTTTGACCTTGATCATGTGACCTGAAACTTGAACAGGATGTTCAGTGATACCTGATTACTCTTATGTACAAGTTTCATGAATCAGATCCATAAACTTTCAAAATTATGATGGTAATTCAACAGATACACCCAATTCGGCCAAAGTTCATTGACCTTTGACCTTGGTCATGTGACCTGAAATGCGCACAGGATGTTCAGTGATACTTGATTACTCTAGTGTCCAAGTTTAATGAACTACATGTAGACCAATAAACTTTCAAAGTTATGATGGTAATTCAACAGATACCCCGATTCGGCAAAAGTTCATTGACCCTAAATGACCTTTGACCTTAATCATGAGACCTGAAACTTGCACAAAATTTTCAGTGATGCTTGATTATTATTGTGTCCAAGTTTCATGAATCAGATCCATAAACTTTCAAAGTTATGATGGGAATTCAACAGATATCCCCAATTCGGCCAAAGTTCATTGACCCTAAATGACCTTTGACCTTGGTCATGTGACGTGAAACTCATGTAGGATGTTCAGTGATACTTGATTTACCTAATGTCCAAGTTTCATGAACTAGGTCCATATATTTTCTAAGTTATGACGACATTTCAAAAACTTAACCTCAGGTTAAGATTTCGATGTTGATTCCTCCAACATGGTCTAAGTTCATTGACCCTAAATGACCTTTGACCTTGGTCATGTGACATGAAACTCTAATAGGATGTTCAGTAATACTTGATCAACCTTATGGCCAAGTTTTATTAACTAGGTCCATATACTTTCTAAGTTATGACGTCATTTCAAAAACTTAACCTCACGTTAAGATTTGATGTTGACGCCGCCGCCGCCGTCGGAAAAGCGGCGCCTATAGTCTCACTTTGCTTCGCAGGTGAGACAAAAACTACTTGTAAATGCAAAATCAGTAAAAAGTTGTAATTGTAAATGAAAAGTGGTCAGAAAAAAATCAAGAAAGAATTAGGGGGCCCAAGAATTTTTATATCAGAATTATTTGCTTGGTCTTTTGTCTATGCTATGTTCTCTTTATCAAACTAAACCAAAATGAGAGTGATGAATATTATACTAACCATGCTGCTTGGGCTCTTGCCCTTGTCCTTCTCCTTGGGTTTGTGTGGGGCATCCTGGTAAGTAAGACAGATACAGAGTATAAGCAAATAATAAACCTTCATATCAAAAAGCAATCGGGTTTACAATGTTTTCTACATTATTTCCATCATCTTCAAAAAGACACATGGAGTGATATTCTGGGCCGGTATTCTGGAAATTCTCTTTTCTGTTACATATAAGTGGCATTCATGGGTGGAATAAACTGCTCAAATGACCAACAATACAAAAGTGCATGATGTGAACCAATTATACCTGCACTGGCAAAGAGAAAATGATGACACTATATTCGGAATACTGTCCTGGGGCCAGTTTCATAAGACTTGTTATAATAACAAATTTGCAATAACAGTTTAAAGCTTCTGAAATCAATCAATCTGATTGGCTGATTATGAACCTGTAATAGAAACTGTGCATTTGTTATTACAGCAAGTCTTTACGAAACAGGCCCCTGGAATCCAAGTCTTAAAAAGTGTGAACACAATTGAAACAAAATATTATGCCTTTTATACATGTAGTCCTTCAATATCAATAATTGGGTGTTTAATAACCGAGGAACATATCTTCTTTGCTTTCGGCTTTCAAGTAAAGATAAAACATAAACTTCTTACCCATTTTTCTCCATTGACATCAGCATCACTCCATTCAGGCCAGATGACAACCTTCTGTTTTCTACCTTCCTGTGATCCAATCACACTGGCAGCAATGGATGCAGCTCTGCACACACACAAAATAGAAAAATCATGATTTAATCTTGTATGAATTATGAAAGTCTTTGAATAATCTATACAAAACAATTAAATGTATACATCATACTCCATGGCTTGGTTGATCTGCTGGCCACCAATGTCATTCCAGTAGCAGCACCATGCACTTGTGGAAATCCACATAACTCCAGGTTCCCTATGCAAGGACACAATTTCTTTAAACATCATTTTACCCAGATGCTATCAGGCTATGGAATTCATTATCGCCTGTAGCTGTCAACTGCACCTCATTGGAGCTTTTCAAGCTGAAGGTGCAGTGTGTCAAGCTTTGTTAAGCTTCAGTCTAATTTTTTATAGCTGCACATAGGGTCCATTGTAGAAATTGTGTTTACTTGCACCGTACACTCAGTACTTGACAAGCACAAGGTGAACTGTACCACACTGGAAGAAGAAATGGTGATTGCTTCTTATACTTCGACAGTAAAAGTGAGTTCATTAGCATGCCAGAGAATAGCAAACTATGGACCAATTTACAAGGCGGGTAAGGTCTATTCCGTTTTGATTAAATGCTCAAAGTGCTAAAAAGTCATGACATAAATAGAAATGACAGAGAGAGATAGAAACAAAACATTATGATTTAGGTCTGTCTGTACATTCATCAGAATAACACATCTCATTTGAAACAACCTTTTTTATAAGGAATGTGGTTTGAGTTTTAGGTTTTCATTTACTGAATTAATGTTCATTGTTTTTTTTTCTTTAACTTTTAAGGCTCTATTAAAGCATGTTTAAAATCTTTCTCATCATGAGTTCCATAAGGGTGGAACTTGTATTGAAGAATGTTGGCAGAGGACGATGCATTCTATTCAACTGTAAAATTATACCCCTCACACTAAATAGATGGGATGGGGGATGGTGAAAAACAAACAAATGAAGAAAATGTTGATAGATGCGGACAGACTAAACAAGAACTTCAAGTTCAACAAGCCAAAACGATTAACTGTACATGTAATGTAAAGTTATGAAAAGTGAAAGCTGAAATCGTTCATGAAATACCTTTTCTTTTTTTACTTTAAAACTATAGGCAGCTCTGGAGTCTGGTCTATTTGGCACAAAGAAAGATCTCCAGTCCTTTTTAATCTTAATGTAAAAAAATGTCAAAACTCAAATCACCGTTTCGTTCACCAAAACTCAAGACAAACATGAAGTCATGAGTGAAGAAACAGGATTCATTGACATTGAAATACTTGACAAATGACAATCAAATTACCGTGTCTTGAAGCGGCACAGACTAGTTTAAATTCCCTCAACAAATTAGAGTTTGACAAGACACAAGTCAAGGGAATGATCTGTGTTTTAATGATGCCATAGTTTTATAAAAAAAATTGCCCATGATAAAATCCCACAATCAAATCCGTTTTTACATGCATCTTCTAATCCATGAACCTACTCATAGACCCTCACACTCACAGTACAATCCTACACAAACTACGAACAGGTCCCCAGTGCCCAGTCCCATATCTATATCATATAATTCATCATAACCTTGTTGCATTGTTCATTGAATGAGTGCCCAGTCCCACACATGCAATTGCAAGCAATACACAGACGAGACAGTCATTGTTTACATAGACAATGCACACAATCAGTCACTCGATTCATCGCTGATGTGCTGCCACCGATCGTGTCAGCTGCGTGAACTTACTCTTGTTTGGAAGCTGAATTTACACGATTAGAAGATTTCTTTTCCTTCGCTGGTTTAGACGCCATCGTGCAAAATGCACGACTTATGCAATTTTGCGTGTGAAAATGTAAATTTTAAAAGTTAATGTTAGCGTCTCGTTGCTGAGAAAGTCGATACTTCGTTGACGGTTGTCAGGAACTAGGGTCAATTAGATAAGGGTTACGGAGCATGCGCAGACACTCCATCCGTACAGGTGTAATGATTTTGCTGGATAAAACTTATGAGTCGAGTCTCATCAAATTGTGCAGAATTGAGGTTACACTTACACTTAAGAAATTGCAAATAAAGTTATAACTGTAATTGAAAGATTGGATCAAGCTTTGAACTTCTAACAGGTCGACAGTGAATTGTCAAAACATGAAAAGACATGATTAGAATCAGAATCGTACTTGATGGCTCTACCTAAATCTTTGAAGTTCACCCTGAACACTTGTTATGATTGTCTATGCATATGAAAAAAAAATCCCAGAAAAAAATGGAGGTAACATGAGGCCTGCATGGGCGTGTTTTGTTATCATATTTTTTTAATTTTTTTTTAATAAATCTGTAAAGGGGTAGCATATAGGAGTCGATGGTTTCGTGGTTTGGAGATGGGTGATTTCAACAACTTTTGTTCTCCACAGTAATTTTTAGTATGTTGCATGCATGCCCGTCATATATCACTCGAACAATAATTTGTTTTAACTTTTAAACAATTATTGTTTAGACTTTTTTGATAATGTATGAACTTTGTAAACGACTTGTTTAAAATCTTAAACAATATTTTTCAGAGTAACAGACAGCTTAAACAATGTGCCTAAAACTTTATACAGTGTTTTCACAGTGTATGTCACGGTGGGAGTTGCTGCTTGAAGATCTTTTATCTTCAGTTTAGATTTTAGAGTGGAAGAGGGTAATCCTTAAAAGTGGAGATTTAAGTACATGACTTGTTAGCTTTATTACAAAAGACTATACTGTTTAAGGACTATATATTGAAAATGGGCTGTTTTGAAGACTAGATCTTGTCGGTTTCCGTGGTTATACCTTTATATACCCTCTTAAATTTACTAATTTCTCACTTCTTTTGTATCTTCTCCATTCATTTTATATCATACACCCGAACATAAATGAAATGATATTTAAAAGGGTGGAAATGAACGGGGAACATTCATTTGATTGGTTGCTGGGAGGGGTGATTTTTTAAGATTATGTTCATTTATAAAAATATTACATTATCCTGAACATTGTATTCTATGTCATCCTAACTTTATACTTTTTTCTTTATCCATCTGTTTGTAACATTTTACAAAAGATAAACAAAAAAATCATTCAATAAGCATAAAAAATTACGATAAAAAAAATGATGGTCACCATCCGTCTACTGTATTCGAAAATCATTTTCTTCTTCTTCGACTCACTTCTTATCATGATCGAACTTGTCACAATTATGAGGCATCATAACTATTATAATGTTTCACCGGAAAATTATACTGAGAGAAGATAATACAGGTCACCTCCCACCACTAACACCTGCAATACTGTCTTGTTATGACGATTTCCCTTACATGCAAGTCAAGATAAATGAACTTAAAAAAAAAAAATAATAACCCGTTTGGATTTTCTTCAAATGGACCGAGCGGCTCTTTTTCACATCCAAGTTACAATTTTTGAGCTGAAGTTCACGAGGCCTTATTCTAAATACAATAGGTGTCAATATTTTTCCAGAAGTAAGTATTGCTTATCTTTTTATCATGTGAACAAATTGTATATGATCACATCATCACTACCAATAACACCGCTTGTGTTTTTAGATTATTGTATGCGCCAAAATGAGCAGATGAAAACAAAAACAAAGAAATACAAAACGAAACAAAAAAAGAAAGGAGAATGAAAACTATAAAAAGAAAAAAAAGAATAATAAACCAACATGTCACTGCACGACAAGTCAAAATTTCAGCTCGCAATAATTGTTATCGAGATAGACATACTTTTTCTGTTCATGATGATTGATTACAAAGAATGCTTATAAATGTCCAGTTTTCAGATCGGAATATAAAAAAGTAAAGGAAAGTTGTCTGATCCTTGTTGGATGACAAATTAAATGGTATGTCATCCCCTTGGTTGGTATGGGCGGCCATAAGTGCCAAAATTACCGATTTGAGAAATATATATGTACCGTTGAAAATAAACTAAAATGCAGAAATATATCTAAAAATAAAGAAATTTTTAAAATAATTAAGATAACAAAAAAATAGAAATTCACAGAATCAAACATTAGTGCAGAAATAAGGACAAACACAAAAACAAGACAATCGCAAAGAATAATAAATGATAAAAAAATACGTAGATAACCATATAATTGAACACAATCACAGAAATATAGGTTCATGCAGGAATAGAGAAAGACTGAGAAATGTAAAGACATTCATAGAATTAAATACAACTTCAGAAATATAGACAACCGCAGAATTGAAGAGAACTATAGGAATAATAGAGACCACAGAAATAAAGACATTTTCAAAAATATAGACAGCCAGAGAATTGTAGACAACCTAATAAATATAGACAATCTCAGAATTTAAGAAAACTTCAGAAACATAAACAACAGAAATATAGACAACCTCAGAACACAAAAACTTCAGAAACATAAACAACAACAGAAATAGAGGCAACCTCAGAAATACAGACAACCGCAAAATTAAACAAAACGACTGAATTATAGTCCATCGCAAATAGCGCTACCTCGTCGAAAATAGAGACTGCAGAAATTCTGGAGAGCACAGAAATTCTGTAGAGCTGAGAAATAAAAGTACAGCACGTCAAACATACTGGAAATGAGAGGGCAATAGAGGGCGTACTACCACCACGCACGTGTATGATGCATGCATGCGACGAGTGCGATCGAGCATGTGCTATGGTTTTCATCGTTACCGGTATTTTGTATTACATTATCCCACTTGTTTTGGGATTTAATTTCAACCTCTATGGTTGATTACGTTTGTTGGGCCTGAACTTGGTAAAGAGGACTTCGTGAAACAGCGGACAAGTAGCTCACTATCTCCGATTCAGTCAAGAAGTTAGACTTATAACGGTGTTGAGAAACGGGCCCCATGATGTCTAATCTACGATGACCGGCGTGAAGTTGGTTGGATATTCGATATTCGATATTCAAACTGTGAAGTTGGTTGGATATTCAGGTTCGATATTCAAACGCGTGTGAAGTTGGACAGATATTCAATATTCGATATTAAAAAATTAGGGGTTTTGAAAGCTAGCTAGGGGGTTTAAAAGGTGGAACACGTCTCGGGCAACCATAAAATAGCTGGCTTGCCCTAATACGAGGATTTTTTAGGGGACAAAAGTCAGTGAATAAAAGGGTTGGAAATTTCTAATTTAATTGTTTTTTCAAGGGCCCCCAGGGATATCCCGACGGCCTAGCCAGGGTAACCACCTATCCTAACTTGTAGAACTCGATTCGGGTAACAAGATAAACACCTGCTTGACCCGGCGCATGTACATTAAGGGGGCTCAAATTAAGAAAATTAAAGGGAATAAAGGGCTATTTAGACCATTTTTTAATTTAAAAAAGTATTTTTTTCAAGGGGCCCCCAGGGATATCCCGACGGCCTAGCCAGGGTAACCACCTATCCTAACTTGTAGAACTCGATTCGGGTAACAAGATAAACACCTGCTTGACCCGGCGCATGTACATTAAGGGGGCTCAAATTAACAAAATTAAAGTGAATAAAGGGCTATTTAGACCATTTTTTAATTAAAAAAAGTATTTTTTTCAAGGGGCCCCCAGGGATATCCCGACGGCCTAGCCAGGGTAACCACCTATCCTAACTTGTAGAAATCGATTCGGGTAACACGATAAACACCTGCTTGACCCGGCGCATGTACATTAAGGGGGCTCAAATTAACAAAATTAAAGTGAATAAAGGGCTATTTAGACCATTTTTTAATTAAAAAAAGTATTTTTTTCAAGGGGCCCCAAGGGATATCCCGACGGCCTAGGCAGGGTAACCACCTATCCTAACTTGTAGAACTCGATTCGGGTAACACGATAAACACCTGCTTGACCCGGCGCATGTACATTAAGGGGGCTCAAATTAACAAAATTAAAGGGAATAAAGGGCTATTTAGACCATTTTTTAATTAAAAAAAGTATTTTTTTCAAGGGGCCCCCAGGGATATCCCGACGGCCTAGCCAGGGTAACCACCTATCCTAACTTGTAGAACTCGATTCGGGTAACAAGATAAACACCTGCTTGACCCGGCGCATGCACATTTAGGGGCAACTCGGTAAAGCATCTCATCAGCAGATTTTATTCATTAATGACACTCAGTCCTAATTCCTCCGCCACTAACATAGTTCCGAAAACCGAGTGATACATGTATTTTGTTTTCGCACAAAGTTTGTTGAGTTGTTAACCATATTTTTCTTCTCGAATCAGTCTAATCATTATACATACTTACTTTTTTGTAATCAGATTACAAAGTAAGAAAAATGAGAATGGGTTGGGTCGAATGATTATCTTTAGCCTTTTGTTGTAGATCGGCTGTCTCTGCATGCTCTTGCAGAAAATAGGCATACCGAAAAAATATGGGGCCGTATATCGATACAAAACGTCTTGTTGAAAATATGAGTTTAACGTTCTTCTAATCTTCAAATAATTCTCAGGAAACATTTTCTATGGCACGTGTAGCCTTCAATTCAATTAATCAACAAGGACGGAGTTATACCCCTAAAAAATAATTGTATTATGAATTAACATGTCTCTTTTATACGATATCGCGTGACTAATTATTGATTGATTGATCGGCTAAATTGCCAATGCGACCATCACATAATTTGAATTTATATTTAAAATTTTTTTAAAAGGCCAAGATTTTCTAGCTCGCTTCGCTCGCTGGTGACTTATACAAATTTTCCACTTTTGCTATGTTTTGCTGCTTTAATATATTTCGTTTATTATCCGCACTGAACTGCTTTGAACTTAAAGGGATAGTCCGGGGTGAAAATATTTATATTTTGATACATAGAGTGGTATTCACTGAGCAAAATGCCGAAAATTTCATTAAAATCGGAAAACAAATACTAAAGTATTTGTTATTAATTTACCCAAGCCAAATTCTAACAATTGTAAAAGGACATTTTTCTATCGGGGATATCAATTTATAATCGATTGCTCAATGAAATTCATAATGTACCAACTTTAAGTTGCTTTCATACTCTATTATGATTATTTAGATTGAGCATTTGTATTTTTACTTCTTTCTTTTTGTTTTCATAGTTTTAGTAAGTTTTTTTTGAACACTTTTCTGTCAATGTACTTTACTTGGAAATGTTTTTCTTTTAGTATTTTTATTGGTGTATATTACTTTGTTTGGTAAATGTAGGACCCCAAGGAAGAACAGCAGTATTTTGCAAATACAGCTGAATTGGGCGATCCTCCGTTATTGTATCTATATTGTTATGAAATAAAACAAACAAACAAGTTTAAAGTTTAGCAATATTTTGTGAAAACAATCATCATGAATATTTATTAGATGGGCTGTGGATGTTACATCTCAACTTTCATTTTTCTTAACGTGTTAATACATAATTTTTTTCCCCGTTATTTCATACTTGTGTGAATAATGTCTCCCTTATAGTGAAATAAGTTGCAGCAATAAAATAATATCAAATGCAATAAATCAATGGACAATCCAATTTTTCTAGCTCTTGGAGGAAAAAAATTTGAATAGACCTAATTTCATATAGTAAAATACAAAAGAACAAGTGGAGATGTGACATCATCAGCCCACCTAATGAATATCATGACCATACTGTTTTCACAAAACATTGCTAAAATTTAAACTTCTTAATTTGTTATCCGATTTTGATGAAATTTTTGGCATTTTGCTAAGTGAATTTTACTCTATTTATTAAGCTATAATACTTTCAGCCCGGACCATCCCTTTAATATAATATGTGGTGTATATACCCGCGATATGATAAAAAAATGTTGGCCATCTGCAAAGTTTTAAAATATCACGAGGTTCCGGGGGCTCCGCCCCAGACCAGTGGTGGCACCAAAGGATGAGGCCCAGTGAGTTGCCCAACCCCCCGAAATTTTGAAGAAAAAAATGTTTAGTAAGCATTGTCATAATTCTCCAAGACTTTTTTTTTGTTCTTAAAATTTTGAAAATTTTCTCATCCATTCACCGTTAGCATTTAGCTCCCGACAATTTTGGTCACTAACATAGATCTTTCAGGTCATTATATAAAATTCACGATGTCGCTCGCGCTACGCGCTCGCAGTAACTAATAATTGAAATAAGTAAATTATCTATTTACATGGGTCTTAAAAATCCAATGTCATTAGAGTTTTCATTATTTGTTTTAGCGAGATACATATCCTGCGTGTCCACAATTTTCATAACTGAAATATTTTCAGCGAATTAGATACCCATTCAGTTCATGATGACAAAAAAGGTGCTTAGAACGTCCAGGTATCATCCCTTCGCGCTCACACTATTTATTTGGTGAGATATCATCTTCATAACCCAATTAATGCAAACAGCTAGTCCTTAACAGGTCGCTTTTCAAGTCAGGAGGGACACCATTATTTTTGAAATAAAATTAGCTCGCACTTCTCGCTCGATTTAAAAAAATTGTGTGTCACCCCCCCCCCCCCCACCGAGAATGTTATTTTGCCTCCTTATAGGATAAAAACCCTTGTGCCATTATTGTTCCGGACCCCATCCGATAACACTGCCCCAAGCCCCCCAAAAAGTTCTGAAACTGGGAACAAAAAAGAAATGACAAAAGGAAAGAAAGGAAAGGAAGATGAAAGATATATGATGTTCATTTTCTGCACACCATGCATGTCTAAAACAATCTCAAAGTTGCTCGGGGAACAATCCTAAAGTATCCTGTTCATACTATTATGACCTCTCCGTTCTCCCTATTTTTCTTTATATTCCCCCCTCCTTTTCTTTGCTCTCTCTCCGAGTCCCTTTCCCTTCTCTCTCTTCTATTTTTTTTATCTTTTAAAGTTTTTATTGTTTTTTCATAATTTTGTATAAAAAATCAAATATAATTAATACAATATAAAAGAGTAGAATAAATGATATCTTCTATTTCATTTTCTCCCTTTTCTTATTGGTTTTTTTTCTACTCTTCCCATTGCCGGCACTAAGAGATAGGGAGGAAGTCGGGGCAGTAGTTCCCAATGCTCTAAATGGCCCTTTATTCCCTTTAATTTTGTTAATTTGAGCCCCCTTAATGTGCATGCACCGGGTCAAGCAGGTGTTTATCGTGTTACCCGAATCGAGTTCTACAAGTTAGGATAGGTGGTTACCCTGGCTAGGCCGTCGGGATATCCCTGGGGGCCCCTTGAAAAAAATACTTTTTTAAATTAAAAAATGGTCTAAATAGCCCTTTATTCCCTTTAATTTTGTTAATTTGAGCCCCCTTAATGTACATGCGCCGGGTCAAGCAGGTGTTTATCTTGTTACCCGAATCGAGTTCTACAAGTTAGGATAGGTGGTTACCCTGGCTAGGCCGTCGGAATATCCCTGGGGGCCCCTTGAAAAAAAAAAAAAAATACTTGTTTAAATTAAAAAATGGTCTAAATAGCCCTTTATTCCCTTTAATTTTGTTAATTTGAGCCCCCTTAATGTACATGCGCCGGGTCAAGCAGGTGTTTATCGTGTTACCCGAATCGAGTTCTACAAGTTAGGATAGGTGGTTACCCTGGCTAGGCCGTCGAAATATCCCTGGGGGCCCCTTGAAAAAACAATTAAATTAGAAATTTCCAACCCTTTTATTCACTGACTTTTGTCCCCTAAAAAATCCTCGTATTAGGGCAAGCCAGCTATTTGGAGGGAATAGATACTAGATTATACTGAGAGCCTAGCCATTGGATGAAACTGATTCGAGGTCAGCTACACTCGAGTAATTAAGAAAATCACACAAGCTGTAAATTTTATCAAAATTTGATACAAAATAAGAATGACTATTCAATATTTTACAGAAAAAGTATTATGCATGTAAAATATTGGTTATATGTAAATGAAAGAGTCTATGCTGTCACACAATTCTTTTGTATTTCAGTATATATGAATTATATTTAAACAATTTTAGATTTGACAATAAGGAAGTTCTTCGTTGAAACACAATGATAATTCAATATCTATGTAATAGACCTAATGAGGGGAAATTCTATATTCCATAATCCATATAATAAAATGCAAAATAAATGAGTAGCCTGTGTGAAGCCATTGGTTCCTTCATTAGTAAGCCTTTATGACACGATGATCAGGCTGTGCAAAGTGTTTTATGAAAGTAGGAGAAACTTTTTAATTATTCATCAGGACTTGATGAAAATTTCAGCAGTACGCTTGTAATACTTTCATATTATATTGCTTCAAAACAAATTTTGTTTGGGTAGAGTCCACTATATCAGTAAGTCATGATAGGCCTAGTGATATAAGTTTTATGTACAGTATACTTTTCCTTCGATCATGTCGATTTGCAATCAAGGGGAATGGTTACAATGGGGAAATTTTAAATACTAACCATTTAAAAAAAATCAACCGAAGGTGAAAAAAATCTTTTTCCTGAAACTGACCTGAACCGAATGTAATTCCATACCACTAACTAAACCAGATGCCAGAGCAAAAGATGAAATAAGATGGAGGAAGAGTAAAAGATGGATCAATGCTATATTCCGTAAACGATGAATCATTGACGATTCTTTGCCTTTCTTTTGTCAAGACAAGCCACAGAAATGACTTGTCAGGCAAATATCCAGGATTTTGCAACCTGGGGAGGGGGCGACCTTATTTTGGCGCCCCTGTGAATTTTTGGAAAATGACACCCCCTCCCGTCAGACAGTTGCATACCGTGGGTCACGGCATGGGGAGGGGGGGGGGACCTGCACAATTTTTGTGCCACCTAGTGGGCATGCGAAGAGCGCACGATTGCCAGGTATACCGACATAATAGAAACATTTTAAGGACTGAGCTATTAAAAAGGATATGCATCTCACTGACCAAATAACGCGAGCGTGAAGCGCCAGCCAAAAGGTTTTGATATTCAGATAAAAAAGGGACATAAGTAGATTTTTGTAATCATGATACGTTTCTGTCTCACTAAACATACAATGAGAGCGCGAAGTGCGAGCAGAACTTTTTTCATATATTGACCCCAAACAAGGATATTTTAAGGACTATTAGAAATAAAGAGCATACATATCTTACCACAGTCATCTAATACGAGCGCCAAGCACTTGTTGATTTAGTTAGAATTACACATAAACACATACAGAACTTTTTTTATTCATTGTAATCATGAGCATGATACGTATCTCATGAATATTGCGAGTGCGCCGCAGCGCGAGCTGAAATTTTTTGAAATTCAGACATGAAGAGGGGCATTCTAAAGCTTGTTCTTAGGAATTCACAAAGGTCATACTTAATTCGCTAACCAAAATTGATGCGAGCGCGAAAAGTGATCTGAAAATTTGTAATATTCAGACCAGAAAAGGGGACATTTTAAGGACTGTTTATATGAATTCATGAAGAGCAGACATGTAGCACTAATCCACTAACTGTAAATACGGTCTGGAAATGATTTATATTCAGACCTTAAAACGGGGCAATCACTAGAAGCAAATGTCACTACATAAAACAATGATAACTTGAAGTGAAAGGAAATATATTTGATGTATATAGACTTAATTGAAAACGGGATGTTTTAGAAAAACATTATAAATGTATATCTGTTCTATGATGGATACCGGCGCATTACAAATGTTCTTCTTCTTATTATTATTATCATTATCTCATTTAAACAGACAATGCGAGCACCAAAGCAGATAATGTTTCCTAAAGTTATTTATTTTGTTTGTTTTTGCCAGCCGATGGGGGGGGGGTGGGCATTCTAAGCACTTTTTGTAACCATGAACAGGATGGGTATTTATAAAATAATTGATGCGAATGTGAAGCGCGAGCTGAAAATTTTTGATATTCTGACCTAACATTTGGACTTTCTAAGCACTTTTGATAATCATGAACATGATGGGCATCTAACTATGCATTTGATACAAGTGCAAGCGCCAAGCCACGTGAAACATAATTTTTGCGCCCCTGGTTAAACATCAAATTGGCGCCCCAATGGTCGAATATGAATTTGGCGGCGCCCCCTCCCTAGGTTAAACCTGAATTTGGCGCATCAGGACTAACATTGGTGCTCCTATGTCGAACACCAATTCGGCGTCCATAGGTCTAACATCAATTCGGCGCCCCTAAGTCGAACATCAATTCGGCTCCCCTACATACCTCAAACATCATCCATTCGGCGCCCCCTAGGTTGAACTTCAATTCGGCGCCCCCTATGTCGAACATCATTTCGGCGCCTCTTAGTGAAACATAATTTCGGCGCCCCCTATGTCGAGCATGAATTCGGCGCCCCCTATGTCGAACATTAATTCGGCGCCCCTAAGTCGAACATTAATTCGGTGCCCCCTATATAGTTCGAAAATCAATTCGGCGCCCCTTCCCTCTTTTTTCTCTCTTTCTTTTCTTCTTTCACTCCTTTTCTCCCCTTTTCTTTTCCTCTCCTTTCTTCTTCTTTTTGGTTCCCCTTTTCGCCTAACGAGGGCCCGGGCCCCGAGAGCACCCCCAGAATACACGCGTGCTTGTAGTAGGTACACTGAAAAATATTTCAAACTATCCTCACAGAATCTTCCCCATTGGCATAAGGGACAGTCTCATCCCAATTGGAAGAGTAAGAACTTACTCGTCAATACCAGCATCATCTCTTTCTCCTAGGGTACCAAACCTCCGAAAGTCAATCGAACCCAAGGCCAACCCAGCAGCACCACCACCAGCAATAGTTCCCCTTCGACTAGTATCAGGAGCAAGCAAGGACTTCCGATTACCGGCACGACTACTACTTAATGCAATCGTCATTCTTCGGTCACCCGAACCACGCTTATTCCTAATCGAGGCACCGAGATCATCGTCGTCGTCGTCGTAGAATATGATAGGTCGTGCCAGGAACTTACTGGTGTAACGGGTGGCGCGGTCATAGATTTCGTCCAGAGACAACGGGAGGTCCGGATAGATAACATGACGTCGGTATGTACCACCAGCGCTGTGGTGAGTGACTTGGTGGTCGAGTGTGTTTTCACGAGCTGCAGCGAACGTACGCGGTCCGTTTAAGTTCGGCGACTTCGGAGCGTTTCTTCTGCTCTTCGTCGACATTATGGGATATGAGATTTCAGTTTGTACAAAAATTAAAACATTTATATCCTATAGGCCCACGGTTTCGAAGATTCGTCAGGAACGTCATTTGGTAAATTCAAGTCATTAAGATGTCAACAACAAACAAAGATAGAAGAAATTTTAATTAAGTATGCACACATTATGAAAGTAACAGTTGTTATTGTAGAGCAATTCGTATTTTACTGCGAATATGAAATAGAGGCTATGACTCTTCATCGAGAGCCTCAGGATTTTGTATATTAACTGGTTATTCCTTGTCTCGAAGTTAACAAAGGATTATCAAGTGTCTTTGTCGATAAACTTTCCTCTTTCAGCAATTATTACCATGATAAAGGATGCGTCTTATATCCAGGTGAACATTTATTGATCCATGAAACTCCTCGAAAGATGACATGTTATATCCTCATTAATCAATATCGAAGGTCTCCTAATGAAGGTCATACAATCATGTAACATTTGTTTCCGTTGCCATATGAGATCATCCATGAAGCCATCAGATCTAAGTGAAATTCACAAAATTGAAGTTCTTCTAAAGTTCGTTTCATATAAAGAGTAAAAGGTTTTCCAGCTTTGGTTGATAATCATGAACATAGTTCTATAGAATATATTCAGCATTCTCAATGATTTTAGTCCCAGTAAAGAATAACCCTCTCACCTGTCTTTCTATCGATGCATGTAATCAAATTGTCGATGATGACAGGTGAAGATTGACTTGGTCTTCTCAGTTAGGTTTCAGAACAGCCAAACTTGAATATGAATTTATTTCACCACAAGTTGTATGTTTTAAATGGAACACACTACACAAGAAGTACTGATTTCGGCAATTACTCAGGCTATATCGGTTGTATTTTCTTTCGTTTTTTTTTGTATGCAGGGGGCTATTGCATAATACCAGGTCTCGAAAGTTGAATATACCAGTCTATTTGGACGGCTAAATTTAAATGCATCACTGAATGGCCTTCTTTATGAACAATGGACATGATGGAAGATAATATGGGTTACACAGTCGATTCAATCCGGATCATTGGAGCAGAATACACATGGGGTATGAAGGTATTCGTTGCCAAGACCTTAATTGGGATACGGGGCGTCTCCAGACCAAGCCCTCGGCGATTCTCTAGATCTATGGTCACTCCTTCCTGCAGATCTTTCTAATCCGAGAACCACTCGGCTCCGATTACAAAAAAAAATTGAAATTAACAAAGGATAGCTGAAGGGTGAGGTAAGAACTGAGTGGATGAAGTACCGAATAAAATCTCATATGGTACAGACTCGATGTGTTATCCGACGAATTCATCATCGAAGTTCGAGCGTAGTCATTTTCATTTCAACCAGTGTTGAAAACATAATATCATATTATCGAGAGAATTTCCAGGTATTATCTTACCAATACTGATACTTTTAATCTTTAGATATGAAATCCAAAAAAAAATATTGAAGTTTCACAAGATTTTAGTTAGCTGTGTTCGCCATTCGATTCCACAATAAAGCAAACTTTCGCTCTGTCAATGTACGAAGAAACAGACTTTAGGTTTTTAGCTCAGAGTGCGTAGATGATGAGCATTTCGTTGAGTAACCACGGCAACACTGAGTATATCATGAAATATATATCATTATCCTGAAACGCCTTTCCTTCCGGTCGCATCGAATGGTATTACTGCTGGATCCTCTTGAAGCGTTCATTACAGATATAGGATCATCAATCTTGATTGATTATCTGCCTTGATAACAAAGGTCGATTCGATCGGATAACGAGAACAGCACCTTCTTTTACAAGAACACAATCGTCCACCAATGACTTCTATTTACCTCTTTAAAGTTATTGCATAACAAGTTATAGTAAACCGACATGATCTAAAAGTAATATAGCATCGATGCCAACTTGAAGTGAGAATTCAACATGGAGTTATGCTTTGTTAGACTTAGGTCTTTACTTGAAAAAGAACATGAATCTTTTGTTGACCTCTGTTCCACCATAATTATGTTAATGGTCGTAAATTCCGGACTTTGATTAAATTATTCCGGGTGAGATGTAATATCCGTCATGCTCAGTTAACAGCTCATGTTGTTAGTTAATAGCTCCTTATCAAAATCATAAAGTTGCGACGCTTGTAAAATAAGTATGTTGTGAACTTGTAGTCCTGGGAGACGGATGGCTCGAGGAAGCTTTATTGCATCCAATGAATATACCTCTGCTGATCAACGTTCGCTTTCAAAATAAAACCCGAGACTCAAAGTTAACGATCTCGACGAGTTCACAAGAGCAATAATCGTGAAGATCGTTCTTTGCCACTGGTCTGTTCGCTTCTTCAATGTTAAAGTGATTCGTGGATACCTATACAAAATGTATTTTACGCAGCTCAACATCAAATCGATCAAATTTGATGATAAAAGGAAGATAGATGATCAACTAAACTTGAGCCCTCTTGGGGATACTAGTTTCAGACTCAAATGTTTGATTTGGCTCGTTCTCATCGCAGCAACCACTTCGACTCACTGAAAGAATTCGCATCTCACAAAAGAAACTTCAAGATATGCACTTGACCAACAAGACTTGAAAATTGAAAATTCCCAAAGGAGAAGTGGCAGTCATGCATTTTCTATATGTAATCAGAAATAAATTCTGGTGGCAAAAATACACCCTTTCTATATTGGGGTTCTTTTATAGAAGGTCTACCAAAGTTTGACACTGCAAAAATGTTTATATCGAAATGCCCAAAAGGGCAGACCTTAATAAGCCATTGATCTTTTCTTTTCTCTACACGCTTTATTCTAAAATGGATATTAGGCGAGATATAAATTCAGGGGTAGGAATTAAATTCCATGTTAACAGGTCTCTACCCTGCATTTGTCCAACTTCCTATGTAATTTATTTTGAAATGTAAAGACACTATTTGACAGAAGGAACAACTTCTATGACTTCATCAAATCTTGACAGAAGAGTGGTGAATTAGTAGAGATAGATAGGATCTTTACTTTATAAGATTATACAATGCTACAAACTTTCCCCCAATAAGCAGTGTTATAATAACAGAAAGTCCAGGACTACAGTCTAGGTTATCCAGTCCTCGTGAAACAGAACATATTTCATAAACTTCCAGCTTTCTATAGACCGAATGCCATCATCACACACACACACACACACTCGATCACGAACCGTCTCACCATATAAAGTAAAATGAAATGAAAGAAATTGAAAACTAAATGAAAATGATAAAGAGAATGTCCCTATTCTCGCAACCCTGAAATTTTTAACCCTGCAATATTTATTCCAAGGAGCAAGGCAAAAAATAAAATAAAAAATAGATAAAATTTTCAAAATTTGGCCCACAAGCAATGGAACGAACACACTGAGCTGATTAACAAGTTACTATTAATTTGTATTGTTAAATTGAAATGAAATGATCTAGTGAACACTTTGGTAAAATTTGTGTAAATTCGAACGGAAATTTAAATTTGGGGCAACGACACTCCCACTTCAGGTGCGGCCGTGGAGGTACGAAACTATGAAAACGCTGAGCTTAAGAATAATTAGACAATATTTTAAAGTAACTTCTATTAAATCAAGAATACAATATAAATATAGCTTTAACTATTTCTCTTAAAATTATTTACAAGGTAAATAATAATGACAGTATGACACCATGTGAAATTTTAATCAAGATTGCTCGATTCTATTTGTAAGATTAGGGTTTTGAGACGACTAAGCTGACAAGGGTGCATGATGAACATTGTTTTGACATTCAGTAACTAAAACCCTTTTTCCCATTCTGTTTGTAAGTTTACGGCGCTCCATCTCACATGCCTTTACCCCACACAATCAATCGACGCCGGTGATTTTTAGTCATGATGATCCTCCATTACAAGGTGTATTTAACTACAGAGTACAATGTCCAAGATAGAATGTTTGCAAACACACAGCTCCTTGGTGACGCCATAACTATACATCTTTAAGACTAATGTCTACACACTTGTATGTCTTCAGTGGGGTATGGGCTTTCTTACAAATGCACTCAGAGAATTCCCGATGGCTAAAGGTATGTAAATTAACAATAGCGCCCACTTAAAATACCCAAGCTACAACATCTTGACAAGAGAGAAATTACTTCTGCGTGAATTGACCCGGTATGATATGTTTCCAATGTAACAACGTATAGTTTAATTTGTTTCATTTTACCATGTTTACTAGAATCATATCATTTTGTTCCACAATTTTATTCACGCCCTTCGCTCGTAATTGGAGATTTGAAGGTACAATGTATCTCATTACAATACAGCTAAATAAGTTCTATTTTTTTATCCTACTAATTAGATTTCGTCACCCTACAGCTATGGGGACTGACTATAAAATTCGGATTTCATCAAACTAGTACTGCAGTCTCCCTCGATGCGACTTGTCAGATCTCATTGATATTATTATTACACGATGATCACTCTAAGTGATTAAAAAAATTTATTTGCTATAATCAGAGTGACACAAAGCGAGACAAGAACAATATTATTTTAAACAGCTCAACATGCTTGAAATATGACTATTGTCATGATAATGAAGTTTCGAATTAAATATTTACTGTCAAAAGACCCTGTTTCCACCAAAATATCTTTATTTCTTTACTCAATAAAAATTGATAAAATATTACTTACAAACGCTGAATCCATTACATCATAATATACAAACTTGTAGTCAATTATAGGTTTGAAAAAAAAATGAAAACAGAGAAATCGTCGCCACTACGGTATAGTTTGCTTAAAATTTAAATAATTCGACTTGATATAGTAACTTTCAACTTCAGAAACAAGAATAAGTATTTCTCAAAGACAGGAACTGGAAGAACAGAAATAATTTGAGGCTGGTTATCAAAAATGATATATTTATATTTTAATAACTTTTCTATAATATTGTTGACTATACATAAATTATTCTGTTAATGATCATGGTGATATGTATTTTATTGTAAATAAAACCAACCAACCAATTCTTGACGATGTTTCTCTCGATCACTTACCGATTTCGAGTAAAACCAACACTCTGGTGGTTCCTCGGCATCCTGCTTCAGTCAAGAAAAAATTCCCAAATAGTTTCTCTATATCTACATCAGTCAGTCATCTAAGTAAAACAATCAATTGGCCCCATATGCGTAAAGTACGATGTATGAAACATTCCAAAATCTGATTAAAGTTGTCTTTTTTGGTTGAAGATTGCAGATTCACATGCAAGAACTTAACAAACAGCACGCGTTCAGGTAAGAGTGAGTCCACTCCAAACGTTGCTAAAAGAGCTGCCGAATTTGCCGAAAAGATTCTCCAGTGTATGGGAAGCAGTAAAGATCATGGCTCGCTTGGATACAGATCTTTCAACGATCACACTCACAGGCTACTGTGCATGTTAACTTTAATCTTCAAAGAAAACTGTTTGCGTGACTTCTTTATTTTTTTTCTTTTAATGTTGAAAGCTGGGTGTCGAGACACCATCGATGTTTGTCTTCCTTTTATTGCCCTTGGCTACTAGGATTGTAGGTTCTTTCTCTTGACATTACTATTTTACTCTTATTTGTTTTAATGAAGTGTTTTTGGACATCTTGACCATGGTGGCCACCCTTTCCTATAAGGAAACAACACGGAACTAATTTGCATAACATCATTATGCTTTAAAACGTCTGGATATTATACAGTGCGTATCAAAAAAAAGTTTACACTTTGAAAAAATCCTGTAAAATTATACACTTGTAATATCCTGAAGATTTTTCAATATTTTAACATTGGTACAGATCCATTTAAGCAAATAACGATATAACTATCGAAAAATATTTCCGCTTGAGTGAGCACCACTTACTTTTGAAAAGTTAATGAAAAATGATTTGCGCAGAACTTTGAAATAGCTATGCGAATAAAAGTAAACCTTTATCATGAAGAACACGTAGAATTTAGCAAGTAAAACTGATTTGAAGATATCTTTGACCTCTTTTAACTTGTTTCCTTGCCCAATACACTTCAAAGAGTGCATTGCGCCCCGCCCCACTTCCCCACACACCATGCACACCAAGGCCATCAAGACGATATTTGATTTACACTGAGCTGTGATTTACATAAAATTAATTAGGCTTGATTTTCATTTTGTTAATAATTGTCAAGCTTGGGTAAAGTGTGGAGAAACAAGTATTCAATGAAAAATTAAATGTCAACCCACTTAAAATAATAAAAACTTAGTGAAGAAGTGCTGGATATCTCTGATGTATTTTTGTTAAGATTCAGTTATGTCCTCAGATCCAGCTGGCACAAAAAGGGTAAAAGTTGTGCTTACTAAGTGTTTAAATTTCAATTTGGGTGGCAAATTTGTTTTAAAATGCTTGAATGTATCTGTTTTATCTTAATTGACTAAAAGTGCGAGGGAAATGTAGGAAAAATGTATTGCAGGGTAAGTTTGTTTTCGCCCTTTCCCCTTGACACTGCGTGAAAACGAGCATTTCTGCGCAATCAGATTTCTGCGAGCTTTACAAAAATGGACAGTTCTCACTCAAGTGTAACATTCTGTCAAAACTTTTACTTTCATTGGATAGATGAGACCCAAACCCAAGATTATATATGAAAAAATTACCCACATGTTGTATAATTTTTAATTCCCAGAGCTTTTTCAAAGTGTAAACTTTTTTTGATACGCACTGTATAATATAATACAACCATTTCCACAATTACAATTGACTGAGAGCAGAATTATAAGACAATCCAAGAACGACAATCAAATGTTAGTTCAGTTTTCTTGATATAATTGATAATAAGTCTTATTTCTATTTATTCCTTGGCACTTGCCTCATCTATACCACATACTGAATATTATGTTAACGATCAATTTCTATTGAATATGCGCGTTTCAACAAGTCATTAATGCATGCCCCATTTCCATTCATTTCAACTTTATTGCCACAACAATGTGCCAATTATCATTTTACTCTTCTTATTGCTTGTATTGCTGATGTTCTTGTGTTTTATCCTTGTTTTTTTATTCATTTATTTATGTATTTGTCTATATATAATTTTGTTCCCATTTTTAAATGAATTTGGAAATAAATACTTGAACTAAAAAAGTTACGATCAATCTACTTATGTTGCCCCTTTGAACAATTGAAATTACCGTGAACTTAATGCATGTAGTGAAATTTCTAATGACTAATGAAACATAAAATATTGGACATCATTATAAGGCTGACGATCATTTTCCAACTTTACATTTTATTATGCTCTACTCCATCGAGGGAAGATGATGGATGGTACTACTTGATTACCATGACAACCAGGCATCTTGGAGGACACTAATGATATTATGTCTTAGAAGCGTTATCATGGTTATGTAAAAGTTGATATGGTGCCGTGATTGTCATATATATATGCCTGAAACTCAGAGAGTGATATGACTACGATTCTATTTCGAAGAATTTACAATATTACAACGTTCCCTTATCATAATCATTATGAACAATAATTTTCTTTTCATTCATTGATCGACGTAATGACAGCCACAAAATATATTTATTTTCGTTAATATACACTGTATAAATTTAGGACACCAGTCGGTGTCCCTATATACACCCAAGGTGTTAGATTACACCGTAAAGAATTAATATAACACTAACGATTATAAAAGTAACAACCGAAGGTGTTGTAATAACAACCATAGGTGTTGAACTAACACAAAATAATAACACCAGTGGAAAATGACCGATGTGGATCATGCATGTGTGGTGTATATACATTAATTAATCAACACCGCGTTATTGCTGTGATTTATGTTTGCCCGTAATATCTTTTTATGGGGTAAAGGGGCGTTCGCCAGGATCAAAGCCAGGGCCCTGTGAATGATTTTCAACAGAAGGTGTGGTTTAAATTTTTTAAGCAAAAAGCCGCACAAAAAGGGAAAAAAGGTGTACACTACAACATGCAAGTCGTTTTGGTCACGAGGAATTTGACAAGTAAAAAAAAGTTTCCCTACAAAATGAAGGTGATTTGGTCCAGTAAAAATTTTAAAAGCTCCCACCCCGAAACAAAAGGATATTTTTTTTAAGTAGGTCATGTTGATAACGTTCTCCTATTAGCATACCTATACAGATATCCAGGAGGTGCTGCCTATGGAGAAAACAAACGCAGCACCCCAGGGACCTGTTGCATAAAACTTTTAACCTGAGAAAACTGTAAAACCTGATAACTAAGGTTAGTCTGATTTCTGCCATTGACTTTAAATAGGGCAAAAAACTCCGGTAAAAACAACCTGAGTTTTCTCCGGTAAAAAGTTTTATGCAACGGGCCCCAGGTAATTCTTGGAGGTGCTTCAACACCCCGCTTCCCAGGGCCATGATCAAATCCTTTTTGTTTCGTCCGATCTGAAAATGATCATTTTTGACAATGTTTAAATCAATTTCTAGCACAGTTAATGCCTAACACAATGACCTCAAATGCAAACTTTCGACTCTGGTCCTCCAGAAGAAGTCATTATGCTTGTCAAAAATGTTTTTGTCAACCTGGGTTAGCGGAGATGGCACATACATGTAAAGAGCGACGAGACCACAAGAACAATTGCTAGCTTATAGTCCAAGGCAAACAAACGACTTCAGCTAAAGCAAATGCTTGTCTATAAAAATTAAGCATTTGGTTCAGATTTACCTTATTAGCTTGACTTTTGCTTTGGTTTCAACAAAAGAAGTCACCGTGATGCGGACATCATCAAAAATATGTGTGCAATCTAACATGATTGTAACACATTTTCGACAATTAGAAAAGAGATGATAATAAAGGTTTTGGAAAGCAAGCGCTATATAATATGCTCATTATGACCTGACGGTGCACTTCATACCTTGAGAATCGGAACACGCGCTCTCTTTTCGGAGATGGCTTCTTTGGAGTTTTTGGCGTCTTCGGTGTCGTCACCTTCCCGGTTGGTCTTCGTTCATCAACTGGAATAGATGGCACAACTAAATTGGTCATTGGTGTTGTTGGCCCGGGACTGTCTCGAATCTGTACTCTTCTACTACGGTTCCTCCTCATCCATAACTGGGCTGGTGGTGGCGAAGGGCGTAGGGTGGATCCAGAGTGCCCTGTTGGTTGATCCCGATGTCCATCGCTACAGATCTTTATAATTGGTAGTTTTATCTGATGGTTGCTCATAATGGCTGATGGTTAAGACTTTGCTTTCTATAACAATCCATAAATTTGATATTAAACAATAAGATGTAGAAACATCCGATATACAAGTATAAAATAACTGTCCATAAGCTGTTATAATAGGTAAGATGATTCGTCTTTGAATATAATCTTGAAAGTTAGAAATATGATGTGCTCTCGATGTTGATCTCTCGATGTTGAATCATCCTGTAGGAAAGCTTGAAACTAAAATATGACATTGACAACAGGCTAGTGATGAAATACTCCAAAGTTAAATGAACTGTGATTAACAACAGCGAATATCCCTAGATAGAAGACAATCCACGAATCTAATTTCTTAAAGTGCCGCCGATCACAATCATGACTGAGATTGAATACGATGAGATTCCTCATCGCTTCACGACCATAGGAGTGAATCTGAATGTTACAGTTTTTTACCAAATCATATTTTAATGGTAAAGAACAATTCTTGGCAAGCCTCCGTCGACCTCTCTAAAATGAAATTAAGCTTCTCGGTTTTTCCACAAAAACAATATCTGAAAGAAAGGCATCGATGACGAAGATGGCATCGCCGGCTAAACAATCTGTTGGTTGGCTCATTGATGTGTTTGCTCAACTAATGCAATCAATTATCATTCAACATCCAGCGAAGAGCAGGATTATATCAGAAAAATCCTGTGAATGATATGAGGCGCAATAGTTCCTCCAGTAATAGTCATTATCCAGCGAGAAGTGATGGAATCAGTTACCAACTCTTAAGTCATTCGCCATCTGCAATACTGAATGTGAAGACGACATCAGATAGTTTGACTTGCTATTGATACGATTGTAGTTATATCACCATCCCAAAGGTCCTTCATGCACGTAATTCCAGTCTCGAGGAAGAAGCATCGAATACTCATCTTATGATCGGTAGACAATAGTTGAATGTATGGAAGACACGTTGTCATGGCAATTTGTTATCACCCATGGGCATCAGTTTGGTTCACAAATTAATTAGATCCACCGAGACCATTAATTTTGATAATTGGGGTTGTGGTTACGTAATACTCACCATGACTTATATCGCTTCATTCCATTAACAAAATAACATTGAATTATACCTTATTTGCAATCTTTTGAAATCTATATAGTACCATCATTTCACTATATGCTATCTTTTTCTTTTGTGAATTGACAATCCGAGTGAATTTCATTTTTTTTCTTTCAGTGCAAAAAACTCAATGACACCGGAAGATAAAATCGAAATGATTAACTGGTTTCTTCGTATATGAGCTTTATTTGACTTAAAAAAGAATGTTCTAAAGAAAAGATATATGGATGAAATAGTTTACAAAGTAAGCATGTGTTTCCTATTAAATGCTTTTGAGGTCTCCATCATTTGAAGCTCCTAGCAGCTAAAGACGACGATATCCCACATTACAATTGACGATATTGCATGCATTTAATATTCATTTTAGTTCACCCTTGCAACAATTAAAAAGAGCAAATTTTACAAGTATAATGTTAATCATTATGTTTGGAAATGCATGTTTGCTTATTGTTTGAAAGATGAATACACTTTTATATATAGTTTTGCTATTGCAACGTGGAAATGAAATAAACTTAAAAAAATAATCATATTCAGCGTTCAAGCATTAACAAGACATTATATGAAATGCTCTCATAAAGTACAAAATATTCTATCTAATATAAGGGAATGGTAATCACGAATGAAATTAGATAAATAAATTATAGCGTTTAATACTCTTGCAAAAAGCACGTTTCTAGAACACTGCAAAAACTCCGAAGTTGATTTAACACCAGCCCGGAATCTACACCAGAGAAGTGAGTGTTAAACAACACCAGTTTCGTTTTGGTCTAACACCAGATATGTGTTATACAACAACAATCAGTATTAACAGCATCGGTTTGGTTCCAAACTGGTGTTGATTCAATACTTCTCTGGTGTGGACATATACTCTAAAAAATGAAGTGCTAATTCAGCTCTTAAAGAGCGTGTATAGTGACTGCACTTCGGAGTGCTGATTTGTCTAGTTCAAATTTGAACGAGAAAAATCAGCACTCCGAAGTGCAGTCACTATACACGCTCTTTAAGAGCTGAATTAGCACTTCATTTTTTTAATAGATTCCGAGCTGGTGTTAAATCAACACCGGAGTTTTTGCAGTGTAAGTGATGTTAGAAAAAATCTACGATTTATTTTTTTACTAGGTGATTTCGTCTTTGGGGATTTAATTCATATTTCATCTCTCTTTGTTTCTTCATCTATTGTTTAAGTGTAGATATAAGCCTATATCTCGTTGAGTCTTATCATCTATACAGTGAGAGTGTATGATAGCTTAATTTTGAATATGGTGATTTTAGGTTTGATTTAGATATTTTCTAATATACTTTTTAAAGACCGCAATCATACCAACACAACCATGACTGAGAACAAATTCTAATTAAGAATCATACTTACGACTTCGATAAGTTAGATCGAGATCGATGACTAGCTGGCGTCGTCCCATTGGAAACCTCCAGGTAATTTTTGCGATTTCTGCCGTTCGACATCATTCACGTCCTCGACAGTCAACTCTTACGTAACAAAATGACTTGTTCGAAATCTTATGCAAAATGGGACCATGGACCTACTTGGTCCATGATGGGACCTACTAGTGTTGTTCCGTACTAAAGTTGTGTTCCCGTGCTCCGATTACAGTAATACAACTCACGCTTATCGAGCTTTGAGCCGATTTGTTCCACTAAGCTGTTTTCTAATTCCTGGACAAATGTTTCTTTCAATGATAATCTGTGAATGAATCATGTTGCCGCAGGATCATCTTCATAGAAGTATTAAGAAGGCCCGGATGGTAAGTATGAACAAGGAGCTCCTTGGTATGAACATGGAGCTATAGATACATGTAGCTCCATGGTATGAATTCCAAAATCAGCAAGGCGAAATTACTGCATGTGATAAAACAAGAGTTTAAATATTTCCATTGATTGTATGTCACATCCGTGTGTCACCAATATCAATGAGTTCTATTTGCTCAGATATATTTTTGTAATACATCATCAGTAAATGAAAATCCATACCAGCTCCTCTACCATCCAAAATGTAGCATCGCGAGTGGAAATCCTTAATTTGGACCACAATACGTACCATCAACTTTAACTTTTGGAAGAAAAAAAATCATAATTTGCGAAGTAAAACCCAACAGCGGTCCTAAACATAAACTTCTGTCATTGGGTATGCAATAAAAAAGGAACATTAATGTCGAAACCGGTTGCACGACGATTTTTGACGAATGGTGTACAGAATTAGCCTCTTCACCGAGTGTGGTGGAGAAAACAAACAATCGGGAACAAGGGGTGTAATGTTACCACCATCTCAGATCACAGCGTTGAATGGGTTGGTTCTACGTTGCACGAACACATCACGAAAACATTTTTTGGTTCGGAAAGATCCAATCTACCTGACATTTCCAGAATACATCTATAGGAGAAGATCCCGGCAGAAGATGGAAAGATCCTTGTCCGGTCCCTTTTCGTGGGAGCAATATATCCCTCTGTACACGGTCCCTGTATTATCATTATGGCTGCATGATAACTTTATCCAATCAGGGTATCCAATAGATCGATGGGTCTGGTGTTATCATCCCTTGTGATCAAACTATTAGTTGATTCGTATCGGATTAATTCCAATATCATCCATTCAATTTTAGAGCTAAATCCATTGTCATGATTATAGTTCGAACCAACACGGAGTATCAGATCTTTAATCAGCGTGGCGTGCAACGCATTAAATCATTTGCTATTGAACTTTATGCATTTGTGTAAATTAACACTTTCAGTATGTGGTGCAGGTCAATTGTTATGTGTACTATATGCCAATAAAGGAATGAGTGAACAAATAAATAAATAGATAATTAGAAATAAATCAATAAATATACCAAGGGCATGGAGATTCGATTATCAAGATGAAGTTGGCACACAAGTCGAGTTCATTGCGAAGTAAACAATTTCAAGGTAGCATTTCAAAATACAGACAAAAGAAGTTGCTATTCCTTCACATTTGTTACATATTAAAAGTTCAATATCATCAGATCTAGAATCGTCCATTTTGTCCCCAATCTTCTGTTCGCGATATAGATATGCTTCTTGAATTATATAGTGGAGCACTGGACGGTAAAAACAGACTGTATTCTAACTTCTTGAAGTCTATTTCACCCCACCACATGTTCACAGATGGTTATTGGGAAACAAAAGAAACGTTCCAGGATTACAATAGCAAAGATCCGCTCTTCAATTTCAAGATATCTTCATTCGAAATACCACAGAGCTCCTCCCATCGATTTCTGACGCCAACTCTCTTGTTGCAAAAGTGTTATCCAAATCAGCTGTAATTTGTTGATCTTTCAATCAATTTCGCTGTTGACGTATGTCAATCTACTTTAATTCTATATATTGAATATTCATAAGGGAATTCGGCAAGTTCTTCGAAAATTCTGAAAGTTTAAGATAACATGACTAGTTGGCTACAGTTTAAAAATGTATATCTATTCACTCCTAGTAGAACACATTTAACAGAAGAACTGGTTTTCACTCATTACTTTCAAAGGGAACATTTCACATGTCTTTAGAAACGATGCACCTTTCTTTTAGGGGGTTTCCAATCGTCAGAACAGTTGAATATCAAGAAAGCTTTTTCCGATGTTGCAATCCACAGACAATCCATGTATTTCGTTTAAATAAAAAACTAAGAATTTTAACACAATAATAACTGTGAGCATCACCACCTAACAATCGGCTTCCATAGAATATTTGTAACATCTCCTCTGAAAATCTGTAGCATCTGGAAAAATTAGGTAGCTTTATCAAGGTTATGTGACCGCAAAATCATAGTGGTTAAGCTATATCTTATGATGAAAACGACATTTTGAAAAACAAAGGTATATTCACACATTAAGATTCATTTAATGGTGCATGGGGGCACGATCTTGGTGGAGGATTGGAAAGAAGTTTAAACTAAACGTCGCACCATGCAAGAAACCAAATGGATTTAATTCTGGTTATCCGTAATAGGTTAGTCGTGGCAAGGCTGATACCGACGAAATCACCACTTAGACACTTCGTAGATTAGTATCAACTTGAGATTGAACATGGACTGAAGTACCGGTTTATGAATTGCAGTGTCGATCAAGAAAAGAGCCAGCACGTGACATTTGCTCAATCGATCGAAGGCGCTTCATGTTACCATAGTAACACAGAAGTAAAGCATGGCTGCAGATCCTTTGCAAACATCACATTCTATTTTACAACGGTACTCGGTTGATAATTAATGTCAGAATATAAAATAAAGACACAAGCTATAGAAATTACAAATTGAAGTGTAATAAAATCGAGACATCGGCAGTCGAGACAAAAGTAAAGAAGCTCGTGGGGTGTAATCCGAACGGAATCCACAGTTATTTTTGTCAATGTACTAGTAATAAGTTTACAGTCTACAGAGTTTTGCAATGAAAGGAAACTCAAATCACTCCCTTTCTCGGCTCCATTCCTAAGTAAGATACAGCAGGAATATAAAGGCTGTAATCCGATTTAACTGTATTTGGAGTGGGGATTGTTATCAAATGAGGGTAATATAAGATATCAGGTTATTCTGTTTGCTAGAACAACAATAGAGCTTTACATCAAAGTTTATGTTCGTGATAATCGGTGATGGAAAGTGGGAACATTATCCGTTAGGTAACTATTGTATGATACTAGTAGGTCCATGATTGTGTAACAGTAAATTTTGCTGGGTTTATTCCTTTAATCTGTATTCTTACATTTGGCTTTCCATACTTTATTGTTTACATTCAACTAGTTTATTTCCATTCTAACTTATCTCATCCTTCTTTCCATCCTCTCAATCCACATACAATGTCATGATTGTCATCTTTCATTCCATCTCCACAATACATCTCACATAGCAACACAGGTTCATTGCATTTCATTCATTCATTCAGTTTCCCCTCAGTCATGCTTCCTGGTTTTCTATTAGCTTTCCACTCCACATGGTCTTATTGTTTAATTCTCATTAGGATTCAGTTTAACTCATGATCACCCTTCTCTATTCTCTGATTGGTTCTTATTTTTAAATAGGGTTAGTTCATTTTATAGTTCATACCATTTTCTTGTATTTAATTGGTTGATTTCTATGATTATCCAATGTGGGTACATTGGCAGAACTTCCTAAAAGATTGGATTGGAAAGTAAAATCAGTGCTGATCTGGATTCATCTTGTTAACTTCTAATTTATTCTGTGTTCACCCTATCTTCAGTTTAATAATTTTAGTTTAATTAAAGTAAGGAGAGCTTTGGAGATTGAATGTACAGGAGAGAATATGAGACTGACTGAGTTTATGATTTTGGAAGTGTACAAACGGTCATGTTACAATAATACGGAATGCGATCAAAACTATGTAAAGAAAACACATCAATGTTCTAGAAGGAAAAAAATGTCCGGCATCGAGGTGGTTTTTATAAAAGTGGAAATTTCAAGAATAACAGTGTTAGGATTTTAAAAATTTTGGGACGTCAAAATATGCGAGCGGTTGCCCAATATAATTATCATGCATTCCATTAAATTTCCATTTCAAAATAGCGCATGATGAGCGAAAATATATTTCTCTTTGAGTTAGAAGCATGCATGCAATACATTACTGCATAATAAAATGCTCAGATAGAATCATTGTCAATTTTCCTGAGAAGATGGTGTTTTGTTTGATCTACATGACTGACATATCGGGAAGTTACTTGCATGTGACGTCACGGGGTGAAATCTTTAAAAGTTTAAATCCATATCTTCATTATGATTCGATGCATTTTCGATGGTGATTTCGATGATGAAGATTATTTGTATCATGTGTATTGAGCCTTTCATGATGCAATGCCAGATTCACAGTCAGTCGTAAATTGGGGGGGGGGGGCAGTCTGCCCGTCCTGACGAGTCACAACCCATGCAAAGGACGTACCCTGGCCCCCTGACCTTTTTTTTTGCTTGTCATTTTTTTTCTTGTACAAAATCCTATATTTGTGGTAAAAGACCTTTTTTTGTCAAATTTTTGGGCGGACGAATTTGCCTCCCCCTGTGGAAAATCCTAGGTACGCCACGGGGGGGGGCTTTATTATATATTTACTATCATTTTGAAAATATGAAACATCTGTTGACCAAAACAGACCAGCAGCTTTATCGAAATCAAGCTGTTCATTTTTTTCTTATCCGGTTGAAAAATAAGAAAAACTCGATCTTCATTCCACGACCAAGCATCAGCTTGCTGCCGCTGTTTGTACGGTGCACCGGTGATCGAGCTTGCGATCGTGAAATCAATACTTTCATGACTTGAGACGGGTATAAATGAACAAAGACTTGGAGGAAATAATATACCTTGCCTGAACAAACACATTCATTGATTTTGATTGACAGGTCTAAAGGGACCCCTGTCTCATTCATTGTCATTCATACAAGAAATAGAACGAAATAGAAGTCTTGGGGAAAATGGATCATCTGACATAAGTGTGCGCAGGTATACACCTGCTGCGCATCACGTGATCAATGAAACGAAGGGAGTGTAAAATTGGTTAGTGTAAAACTATTGGAAATACCAAATGATATGCATCACGAAAGTCTTATTAAATGTTTCTTTAGTGGGAAAGTATTTAGGAATTTCGAGTGTGTACTACAACACGATAATCTATAATAATATAGGCCTACGCAATGCAGGCTTCAAATTCAAATTCAAATTCCTATTTATTCATTATGCAAAGGTAAATAATACCAAATCATTACATAGGTTATATTCGATAGCTGCATCACTGAGAATATAGAAAATGTACAAAGATAATTATTATATTTTGTTTTAGGCAATAATTTACAGCAGAGTAAAATAAAGTGATTATCATTTTGTGAAGATACATGCAGGCTTTTAATATAAAATTACTCTGTATATAAAGCATTTTTACCCAGTATATATATATTTACACGAAAAATTATGAACCAGATGGAATGTCAAGAAAGCAAAGAAAGATGTCAGTATAACGAAAGACAAAATTGATCTAATGAAAGTTAAAAGAAACAAGGGATAATTGGTAGAAAGAATAGAATAAGGAGGGGATGATAATAATTAGTTTCTAAGTTATGATTTATAAGTATAATTTTAAATGATTTATGAGTTACGATTTGTATATTACATGCAATGTTTTACTTTGTTAAATTTATTGATACATGTATGAATTGTATTTTTTGTTGGAAATGAGAAAAAAAAAGAAAGTGATGGATGGATGGAAATCAACAAAGAAAAGAGAAAGAAAGTAAAACGATAGAAAGAAAGTAATCGACGGAAATCGAAAGAAAGAAAACAAGAAAGAAAAAAGTAAGGGAAGAAAGAAGGAGGGAAAGAAAGAAAATAAAAAAGGAAGGGCGAAAGGAAATAATGAAGGGAGGACGGAATGCGGAAGAATAAGAAGAAAAATATGATATAATCTGAATATTTTTTATGAATGAAGGCTACGTTAAAAGGAGAGGATTCAACAACAAATATAAGGTTAAATTCCAGTGAATATAAGGAGTACAAGTGGAACGAATCTCACTCATATACAATCAACACTGTCCTGCAAACCTTTCACTTTCTAACCTGTCTTGATGATTTATTTACAACCCACAGCAAATTTAGAACAGCGTTTGAGTCAATACAGCATGCCCGACACAGGGCACAACGACGCGTTTGGTAGCCATGACAACGAGACTACATGCTGGTGCTACATGTCGTCTGATGGGGCTATTCCGTATTTTACAGTGCTAAGTACCGTATATAGAGATCGCCAATCTAAAATTCGTGAAATTTTACTTGGGAGGCTTGATAATCCGGTTACAGTCCATATAATAATTCCGAGGGTTCTTTATTCCAGAGGTTCGTAATTCTGAAACACGTGAATAGTCTCTACCTCGATGTTCGTTAATCCGAAAACGAAAAAGGGTTCGTTACTCCGAACATTAATGTGGTGTTATTCCAAAGTTTCGTTATTCCGAAGGAGGGTCCGAAGGTTCGTTAGTCCGAAAACGAAATAACTTTCCTTCACCAACGGTTCGTCAGTCCGAGAATGAAATAAGATTCGTTATTCCGAAGGTTAGTTGATCGGATAAATGAGATAATTTGTGGCAAAGCCAGGAAAAAGAGGAAGAGCAAGCGTGGGGGGGGGGGGGGGTAGAAACACTGTTGCTGTTCAATTGTGGATGGAAAAGTAGGGGCGGCGGAACGTAAAAGGGCAGTCATAATCATTTTGGTACTAAATTTGGGGGGAGGGGCAAGTGCCCCCTGCCTCCGGTTCCGCCATTTCTGTGGGAAAGGACGTGTACGTACGAAGAATTAGAGAGCCCTCAGTTATGAGGCTAGTTAATAATGTTTATCTCTCATTGCCAGACCTGTCAATTTCGCTAGGGTAGTATTGATGCATATGGTCTTTGGTTTCTACCCCCCCCCCCTCCACCACGCTTGCCCTTCCTGCTTCGCCACATATTATTTCATTTTACGGATTAACAAACCCTATTTCATTTGCGGATTAACGAACCTTCGGAATAAAGAACCTTATTTCGTCTTCGACCGAACAAACCTTCGGATTAAAGAACATTATTTCGTTTCTGGATTATTGTACCTTCGGAATTACGAACCGTCGGAACTACGAACCTTCGAAATATTCGAACGTTCGGAATAACGAACCTTCGAAATAACGTACGTAACCCGATACGCCCACAAAAATATCAGAGGTGTATTTTATTTTTTATTTGTAAGAAAAATTGACTCCCTATTCAAATTATTTTCACATCCTACAAGGAATCGGGACAGGAAGCACGATATGTTAAAGTCTCTTCCAGATGTTCTGCCCCTCTCTATCCCCGTCTCTCTATTTTCTCAATATTATTCCCTCACTCCATCTTCTTTTCCTTTCTCCCCTTTTCTTTATCTCTCCTCCAACCTACCACTAATTCTCATTATCATGAAGTTGGGGGATATACGATAGATGTACATGCTAAAAACCGTTATACATATGAAAATAAAGATTCATATATTATTTTGTCACAAATTGTTTAATTATATTAAAAATATTTGAGTCATAACATCGGTGTGTAATCTGGGTGTTACAATAATTGTTCTCTTTGTAATTGATTTGATATTCACTTAGTATTCGATGGTTGCCCAAGATTGATCTGTTCGCTTATGCTTTATTTATTTATCGATATCATTCACTTGTTTCATTATTATCTTTTTTTTGCGGGGGGAGGCATTTAAAAAAAGTTATTTTAGGATATATCTACAAAATAACCCTATAACCAGAATATGCCAATCACTCACTTTTTTTCGGTCGCAATCTAGCCCCACACGCAATGTCTGCCGGCCCATTGAGATATATTCATCTCTATGGTCTGGCCCCCTCAGTATTTGATTTGGGAGCCGCATTACATGCTATACTGTATTCTGGCAAGATATTATTGCTACAACAATGTACAATGCGTGGCTATAATAATTTTGTTACTCGTCTAGATTTTCGTTTTCATGTTTTCAAATTTGAAAAGTTTCGCTTGCATTATAGTGCACAAAACAATTTGGCAGGATATGGGTGGCTCATATTCATAACATATGCATATTGAACGCTTCTGTTTCGATGTTCAATACACACGTTGACTGGTACCTAATTACATTTCATCGCTAATCGATAATACTACCTTAACCAAGACAATAGCATTCACGACATTACTATAGAGATCTTCTGACATGATGAATGGTTGCTGGTGTTATCAAATCGCATCATTGTGGGAATTAGGTTATAAAGAATTTTAAAAGGCGGTAAAAAATTACATGCGTCACAATAAACTCACAAATAACGCAGAAACCCATATACACACCGTCAAACTCAACACCAATTATGTGAGAGGCAGCACAAAGGTTCTTGCTGGTGTTGAAAATACACCATGGAATTGAAAATAGCACAAAATAATGTCGATATAACACAATACGTTATAATAACCCCGAAGGGTGCATGCACATTGAAATAACACCATGAATTTAACGTCGGTGTAAAATACCCGGTGCTGTCCTCTCGCAAGACCGAATGGTCTCTAGTTTTTATTCCACTATTTTAGGATAAAGATTACTTGTGTCAGTTATTCAAGATCAAAATCCTATGCATGAATCGTTTAAACTCACCTTCTTATGGAAGCTAATTTCTTCCATTTGCTTCCCTCGCCGGAAGATGAACCATTGCTTCCCGCCATGATGGTACGAAAATCTTAAATTGTATTCCTTTATAATCCTCCAACATAAGGACGAAGTAGATTACAAACTGAAGTTTCTCTCGGATCTCCTCCAAAACAATAATATTTAGTCACATGAACGGTCTGTGATGTTTGTCAACGGTTTGCGCGGGTAAGCATTTTTTGCTTATTGCATAGGCCTACTCCATTAACTTTTCATCACACCGACACTGACCTAGGAAGTTCAAAGTTGAAAGGTCACCACGAGGACCACCTGCTGGTATCAAATTTGTGATGGAAATAAACATAGGGGCTCATGGTATACAACAACAATGCAAAGTGCGCCCCGTCATCAGGTCATGTTGTATCGAATTCTTTGATAAATCTGTGATGTTGTTTGTCTAAAGACATAACTCCAACAACCCCACCAACCAAGTTCAATCAACAAATATTTCCATCTCGATTATCTTCGTATCGAATTAGAAAGTTGCTCAGTCATGAATGTCCAATTATAAAGCCGTTTGCAATCTGATAATAATCCGATCCAATAAGCTTGCTTTATTTCTTGCTCATTCTGCCCATGCTACACAATGTATGTCAGAAACGAGTGTTTATCCAAGCAATCATTTCCATATCGAAAAATATTTCCAAAGCATGTTACAGTTACAAAAGCAAACTAACGATGTCTCAGAACTGATCATCATTTGCGTCGGATATAATTATCACTTCGAAAGTTGTCGCAGGCGAAGAAGAATCATTTAAATGAAAACGTGAATTATCATTCTTAAATCAATTTCACTCATTTCTACATGCTCTAAATCACGAAGGGTTATTCGTCATTAGATATGAAGTTAGTTAGGAATATGAATATTGCAAGAAAAAATAGAGAGGCTCATAAACAAAAGTTATACAGCTTAACAGACCGATAAAAATATACAGCCCATCAGTCGTCGTTTCAAGTAAACTTGATAATAATAGACCTGTCTATTTTTAGGGAACTAAAGAAAGATCAGAAAAATTGCCCCCCCCCCCCCTCCAGTCACTGGTATCACGACTTGGAACACTTGTGGAATGGAGAGAGAGAGAAGGGGGGGGGGGGGTAAAGGAGAAAGAGAGAGGGTCAGGGGTCACGATTGGGGTCAGCAAGGGTCAAGCATGTGCGCTCGTAACTAATCACAAACGTGGCGTTGGTTACCAAGAGTTCAAACAAGTTCAATACAACCAGATCAAGTTCAATACAAACATTGAACCGGCGGAGAAGTTTAGAATAGGAACTTGAGCTGAGCTTAATCGAAATATGACGGAAGGACTTATGATTATTCGCTTTGATAAGTTTTCGTTTGGGAATTTCTCAAAATGCTTTTCTCGGGGGCGTAGTTTGTATTCCAAACGATAAAGAACCCGCGCATTTGTGAGGACGGGGGTGGGGGTGGCCCCTTCTGCTACAAAATGGCAAAGAGTGATGTTGCTGGCGATTCTATTCAACGTTTTGTTATGCTTCGAATTTATCTTGAAAATCTTACCCTCTGACGTTATTTTAGACTTGTTAGACATTAGAGGGGCATTTGTAACATGGGAATCATATTTTCTCCATCAACTTCGGTGAAGTGCAGCACACGTTCTAATAAACTCACTATGATGGGGGCCCCCGGAATATCACACAGTAATTACTAGCGTATAATATATCAAATTAAATATGGAGCAATAAGAGCGTGCAATTAGGGGCAGATCCAGGGTAATTTTGAAGGGGAGGGTGATGTTTAGACGATGTAAACATGCTAAAGGTGACGTCGCCTTTCCTCCATGAGGGTTGGTAGGATACCGACACAGATATCTCTTTCTTTATATACTGTTTTTTTTTATTTCCTTCTCTTCCATGATCCAGAGTATAAGTAATTATTTTTAGTCACAATATACAAAAATATGCTCATTATTACTAGTTCATCCGGAGGATAAAGTCAGGAATGCCGACATGATTTGAACGATAGAAGAGAGTTAAGAAGGGCCAAAAGATAATGCCAATAATAACGCAAATTAGTAAATCCAACTTTTTTTCGCTAACTCTCAGATCAGCTTGCACTACAGTGCGTATAAAAAAAAGTTTACACTTAGGAAAAATCCTGTAAAATTATACATTTGTAATATCCTGAAGATTTTTCCACATTTTACAGATCCATTTTATCAAATGACGATATGACTGTCGAAAAATATTTCCGCTTGAGTGAGCACCACTTACTTTTAAAAAGTTAGTGAAAATGATTTGCGCAGAACATTGAAATAGTTATGGGAAGTAGACCTTAATCAATAAAAGCACGTGGAATTTAGCTAGTAAAATTGATTTGAAGATATATTTTATCCTTTTTAACTTGTTTCCTTGCCCTAAACACTTCGAAAAGTACATTCCGCCCGACCCCACTCCCCCACACATCGAGACCATCGTGATAACATTTGCTTTACACTGAGCTGTGATTTACATGAAATGGCTTAGGCTTGATTTTAATTTTGTTAATCATTGTCAAGCTTAGGAAAAAGTGTCGAGAAACAGGTTTTAAATGAAAAATGAAATGTAAACCCACTTTAAATGATAAAACTTAATGAAACAATGCTGGAGATGTCTGATATAAACTTTTGTTCAGATTCATTTATGTCCTCAGATCCAGCTGGCACAAAAGGGTAAAGGTTGTGCTTACTAAGTGTCGAAATTTTAATTTGGGAGGCACAATTGTTACAAAATGATTGAATGTATCCGTTTAATTTCAATTGACTAAAAGTGCAAGGGAAATGTATGAGAAATGTTTCGCTAGGTAAGTTTGATTTCGCCTTTCCCCTCGACACAGCGTGAAAACGAACATTTTTGCGCAAACAGATTCATGCGAGCTTTACAAAAATGGACAGTGCTCACTCAAGTGTAACATTTTGTCAAAACTTTCACTTTCATTTGATAGGTGAGACCCAAACCAAAGATTATATGTGAAAAAATTACCCACATGTTGTGTATTTTTTAATTCCCAGGGCTTTTTCAAAGTGTAAACTTTTTTTGATACGCACTGTATAGGGCAAACAAAGAGCTATTTTGACTGTTTGAAATTACAAGAGGAGTCTGTTTGTGTCCCTGATTCCTAAGCAATATTGATAAAACTAATTGATCGTTGATTATAATAATTCAGTACCAATGATAGTTCGAGGGCATACTCATACGAGTGCGAGCGTATATTTCTAGAGATGGTCAGATAGAGGTAAATATTGATATTCGTCAAAAATTGAAATTAATTGAATTGGATTCGATTGCCAATATTTGAATATGGAGGCTTGAATTGAAAAGTGAGATTAAATTTTCTTCAGCACAATGGCGGGGAAAATTTGTGTAGTATATTGAAAAATCATGAGTCATTGTTTCTGTTTCTAATTTGAATCTAATCTAATTATTCATTATTCTACTTTAAGCTGCAAGTCGCAAAGAAAAAAAAAGTACTCATACCACCATCACCACCACCACCACCACTACTACTACTACTACTACTACTACTACTACTACTACTACTGCTACTTCTACTACTACTACTACTACTACTACTACTACTACTACTACTACTACTACTACTACTTCTGCTGCTGCTGCTGCTACTACTACTACTACTCCTACTACTACTACTACTACTATTACTGCTGCTGCTGCTATACACTGTAAAAACGCTGTTGAGGATTTTAAGCACGTTGTTTAAGCCAATCACTTTAACAACTATTGTTTAAACTTTTAAACAATTATTTATTAAACAACTTTTTAAATTTTTTAAACAAGCTGTTTACAAAGTTTAACAACTTGTTTTTAGAGTGCAGGCTTAAATAATGGCCTTTTTTACTGTGCACTACTGCTGCTGCTACTACTAATGACTAAAACAATTGAGAGAGTCGATTTAGAATACATTTTAGATTACTATAGCATCATTCTATAATACATTTTAAGACCACAGCATCCGTTTATATAAAGCGTATATGGTTACATTCTATGTGTAGCTCAGGTGCTGATGGTATCTGATATTCCTATCTATATAAATGAACTGACATTAATAGTGTTTATCAATCCTGATAGGAACTAATCAAGTTTATTTCACCTGTATTGAGTGCAACACGTTTAGGATTAATTTCCTCCTGTATGAAATCTTAATAATAATCTTATCTACTCAATAAATCATAAATAGGCTAATTCAAAAATAAAACAAGAAGAAAAAAAGGAAACTGCTATAAAATACCACATAGCATATCTTCTCGTATCGGTGTAAATATGATCCCAATTTTTTTTACTAGGATTTGAAAAATCAATGGATTAGAGTGTGATATTTTGGTTCAAGCTATCTTGGTATATGGAAAATTAATAATATCAATGATATCGATAATATGCTTTAAGCAATGGAGAACATTATGATTGTTTACTGTACTTAGTTACTTACTTGATAGTTTTGAAAGCATTTCTAAACTTTATTGCTGCTGTACTCAACGTTGATCCATCGTCAGTATTAAGTTTAGGCCACATGTTGAATTTGCAGACAACAACAAGGATCAACTTTGTCCTCACGAATTAAGCAGTAGTAAAAAAGGAGAGGTCAGTTTATATTCCTCGTATTCCAATTTTCCCAGCTTATGAAGGCTTTTTATCAATTTGTTCTCAGAGATATTAAATCGAGAAATGGTCGAAAGAATGGTCGTAGAAATATGCAGTCAGGAATGAGACATCAGTTGAGAAATAATTCCTCTTAAATATTCCAAGACTTAATTGTGCCAAGAAGATTAAAGCTAATAGAGAAAATCCCGGTTGTATAACCTGTGTACCAAATGTTCACTAGACATTTTCTCTACAACGTGCACAATGAAGAAAATCTACCATGTCCTAATATCAAATCAATGAAAGAATAGTGCGCGCAGAACTAAAACAATGCAATGATATATCAAATCCACCAGATATTGCCTAGCATATCAATCGATTGCTTCCCGTAGTGAAATGTGAATGAAAAATGCTGAGAAGTTTGACCGAAGTATAGCGACTTTGTCCACAAAAAGAAACGGACGTTGTTTGGAGCAATAACCAATAAACCCATAAAACACGTTGCCCAGTTGTAAAACCAAAATAATTGCAATCTTATCTGAACTATTTCTGGTTATCACCATTTACATGGAATAGATCAAATAGAATGGGAGATTATGAAGGTGACAAATTTGTTGGTAGATCGTACGTAGAGAGAAGGGTTAATGAGGAACGAACGGATGAGGGATCAATATTGATTTTAGTGAAGGATACGAATTATACCAAGCACGATCTGATTAATGGTCGTTTCAACAACAGTAATTGAACATGAATAGGAAAACAAAACACATTAACTACTAACCCAGAGCATGCGCGGAATCGTATAAGGGGGTGTATGTATTGATATGATAAAAAGGAATCTAGGCAAATCAATGGTCCTAGAATCGACTTTCACGTATCCGATTTAGTATGATGCACAATACGAAGGGCCTTTTGTATATTTATCATCAACTATAAAGAACATTCACCTTACTTTTAAATACATTTGAATGTTATAAACCAAGATATTGGTAATGGTAAATATTTATTTTCGTTCACTTTAATGGATAAAATTTTTTTACAAATAATATGTTCAAATGGCATTTTATAATTATTAAACAGCGCATTAATTATCCTAAATCGGTGGCACAAAAGACGTTCTTTGCAAAGACCTTTCCGTGTAATCGGCGCCTAATTGACGTTGATATCAACTCTGAAATGTTTTGTTTGATTGATTAGAGGTGGGGTTTTCATAACCTGAATATCAAAATATTTTAAAGAGGAATTAAACTTTGATGATACATTAATATGATTTTTATGAAGGATAAACATGATAAAGATAAGAAGAATAGACTGCTTAAAATTCGAAAGAAATCTGACTATACAGGGATAAGAAGAATATATATATATATATATATATATATATATATATATATATATATATATATATATACATACACTCTTTGAAATTTCATCTAATGCAATCTTATGCATCACACATCAACTGCTCCTTACTGCATCAACACCTGTAAGTTCAAGTTGCACACACTTGATCAATGAAGAAATAATACCTCTTTACGAGGCTACCATCATTTTCAAGTCTAATCGCTCACGATGGCGGTCTCCTACACTGTAAAAACTGTGGTGTTAAAACTGACACCAATTTGTGTTAATAGAAGACCACACCCTGATGTGTTAAAATTACACCCTAGAGATTGAACATAACACCAAAGGGTGTAAATGTAACAACCAAATTTGTTGTAATAACACCTATAGGTGTAAAATTAACACCACCAATTTAACACCGGTGTAAAATAACTGGTGTGGTCCTCTATGTACATCGGTTAACACCACAGTTTTTGCTGTGTACTAACATTCCTCTAAACTATCATTATGAACGCTGTAGATTTTCTTCTTTTTTTCAATGCAGAATAAAAATATCGAGAGAAAAAAAATGTTAACTTCAATGCTTTATTACTTCACTTTACATTTCCAGTGTAAAACTACCACGGAATGTCTGTCCTCAGAGTATGTATCTGATAAACCTGCGTCACATAATCATATTTCGTTTACATTAATGTATTTTTAGAGCGGAAGGACCGGAAGAAATCCTACATGTATCGTATACGATCGCCAGGGCAATAGTTGCTGGACACGTGCATGGCTAATACGCCTATAGAAAGAAGCAACTGAGTTATTCCTGTAGTCATATTGGATTATTACTATGTCTACCGGTTATGTTTACCAGCATGACCAACGGTCTTAAACGGTGATCAGAATAAACAATCCAGATTAAAGCTTTGTCATAGGAGGGTTTCGCTGTTGCTCTGGACGCAAGTAGTCCTAAGACTTTGGTCAACAAAAAGGACAACACTGGTTAAAGTGAACAAGGGACAGAAAGGGATACATAAGAAAAGAAAAGAAGGAAGGAATACAATTATTAATCAAATGAAGGAATAAATACATATCGATATATATATGAAAAAAACCGAATTGATTGAAAATGAATTGATCAGTAAAGAAACAGAAAAATAAAGAAATGATAATTACGACTGTAACCTATGAAGACCCACAAAAATGTAGATCTATAGACAATAACCTAACCACATCAATATTATGTCTGCTGACCGACAAGCGATGAAGGCTTCTATCATAATACTGGCATGCTTATGTTCATAGCAGGGGAGGAAATCTCTCCCAAAAGGTAGGGGGGGGACAAAGGTCTGGAAAATTTGACAAGCAAAAAAAAAAAGGCTATTACCTAAAACTTAAGGTCATTTCGACGAAAACTCGTCCCAAAACGCACGTTTTATTCCAATTTTTAGTGACATATTTCTTAACATCACCAAAGGCCCAAAATAGTAGGGGGGACATTTGATATTGTGTCCTCCTGCTATTTTTAGTAGGGGGACACGCCCCCCTGTCCCCCTGGGATTTCCGCGCCCATGGTTCATAGTAAATTTTGTGAAATTTCATTCTACTTACGCCACAACCCCTGTACCAGTAGACGCCCATCTCTTCTTGGACTTCCCGGTTCCGCTGGGGGTCGGGCCGTTGGACTCGTCACCCCTATCTCCGGACTCTGCTGCCCGACGAGCACTCGCCCTTTCCTTCCTTCTCATGAACTCCAACGCTCCCATCAACATTTTGAAAAAATTGAATTCTTTTTATTGGTAAAATTAAAAGATGGCTTGTATCCGGGAGTGAGTGGAGTTCAGTTTGAACAGTTGTCAAGAAGTCAAAAAATCTCTCTCGATATGTTCTTTGCTTTGTGGAGAAATAATTCTTTTCAAGAAAGAGAATTAATGATGGAAAAGCAGGCCCAAGGTATCCTGGAATTGTTATTTCCGCGTTATTGAAAGCAATTCAGAACTCATTGGTACACGAATGCAAAAAAAATCAATGAAAGTCACTTTATAAAATGTCCATTGCGCATAATTGGCTTCAGTCAATTAACATGAAGTTTGCATCCATCTAGTGTGAAGAGTTACCATGGTTACGGATGAAAGCCAATGGCTCGTAATTCATGTATCTAGACTCATCACCTCTATACTTTATGAAAGTCTCTCAAGTTATTCGAGCGATTATTTTGTCCAAGATGCCTTATGAAGTATACAGATTGATGATCACACAAATCTGGATTTAACGAAAATTGGTAAACATGAGAAAGTATCAAGAATATTGTCAAAATCGCGAATGAATGATACCAATATTCAGGCTATTCTCTTTGATGAAATATACGTGTCCTCTTGAAAAGCGCTTTCGTCCTTCGAATGCTAAAACCAAAGTGAACCACTTAACAACTTTCACTATATTCAGTCACAAAAGAAAAAAAAGCAAACATAGTATGACGTCAGCTTCATTCTTAAGACGTTCACAAGTACACGACATCCATGAATTGCACAATCAGATAATTAACAACACAAGAGTAATTTAGTATTGAGCACTTTGTATCATATTGAGCTAAACAAAAAATCCATGATCATATTCTTACAATCTCCTAGTCCGACGTTAATGGGTATATGCATGGGTGAAATCAAGTGCATGGGCGAAATTATAACAATGCGACCTGTTTCATGAGAAAGTGTGAGACGATAAAATGAAGCAAGATAGCACTCGAATCGTCTCTGTCCCCAAGAGCCTTCATCTGCATCTTGACAAATAATGCGACAGAACATATCGAATCAAGTGTTTGTTTGTCATGTCAGCCATGTTTGTTTTGTCGTGCGAGTTTGGGCTTCTATTCTGAATAAAGCTTTCTTAAAATATCATTGATGTAAGATGTCATCCAAACCGATTGATTTTCTTACTTGTCTGGATTTCTTTAGAAGCAATTGACAGTGATTTCATTTCTTCAAAGTTCTCAGTAGATTTTCGTCAAAATATAGCAGGAAAGACAAATTGAGGAAAATTGGTCAAAATAAATATTATTCAACTTCTGAAATAAACCAAAAAGTAGACCTATGTTTATTATTGAATCTAAAAATGTAACAATTAAATTGATCCCTGATGTGGGTCCCTCGTCATTTTGTTGAATATATGCCAAACAGTACCCATTGCATTATAAATATAAACAATAAAATGGTCATGTCTTTCAAATAGCACACCCTTATAGGTGCTTAAAAATTATGAATTGACCAATGCTAAATTGGCCAAGTTATACATCAGCATTTAAGGAATAGATTCTTGAGGGTCCCCGTTTACTTCAACCAAATTGATCGATCAAGACAGTATATGTACAGTAGATAAAAAAAATTCCCGGTGGCATTTGAACCCCGAAGCTTGTGACATATTTTCCAGAGATATATCCACAATAATCATGGTATAGGCCACGTCACCTCTCAAAAATAGGCGGAAATCGCAGAATTATTATTTGATGTAAACCAAATAATAAATAAATAAAAACATGTAGTCAAGTCGCGATCGTTTATCCTCTTTCGTTTTTTTTTTCAAAGAGTATATTCTCAATGATAATTTTCTTTTCTAAACTGGTAGATAAAGAATTCAAAAGTATCGATCTCTTGTGTTTTAGGAAAATGGTTAGAATCCTCAACACCTGTTAAAACACGGTCAGTGGATGGGAAACTCAAACTCAAATGCAACTACTCGAAGAGAGCACTGTTCAATGAAGAGAAAGGTTCAGTCAATAAAGATGAGTGGTCTTGAGAACTGAAATAATCAGAAGGTAAACAGGAGCAAAGACTCCTTTCTCCAAGTTTAATGCAATTAACGATTTGCTGATGGAAACCACGTAAAAGCTTGGGTATTGTTGCTGAGTAACGTGAACAAAACTTATTCTTAGTCTAATATTGACAGAGAACGTTCCGGATTTAGGTGATCACTTTCTCAATTCTCAAACCAAACTACTATCCTATCCATCGTCCAATCCCAGCTACCTCTTCATTACTCCTCTCGTCCCTGCCCCCACCCTTGCTCTCTCATCACACCATGCATGTGAAGAGTTGCAAAAGGAGTTTAATCCACTTTTGGTGTTTTTCTGTAAATCAAGGTTTTTTATTCACCACTTTCCCTAGTCCATAACTTTTTCATTTTCATATGATGGTGCTACCTTAGATTAATGTGTTTAAAATCTAGCATTCAATATCGATTATTAAGAATTTCTTAAAATTAATTTGTCATGGATTTAGCTCCTTTTGGAATAAAACATTATTTAGTTGAATGTCCATTTTTGACCGTTTACTGACATGTTTGATATAGGAAAATGAACACGAAACACATAGATATTGCTAGAATACATTTTACATCATATTTGATGTTTATCCATTGAAATTTAAAAGATTTTTTTTAATCTTTTCTAATGACGGTGACTTTTCGATGTTGAGGGAGCTAAATGAAAAAGTATTCATAAAAATAGTAAAATTATTTTATTTTCATCGAAATTTGCACAGACGGTGTGAACTCGTATCCACAACATGTATCTAAAAAAATGAATACATAACTTTATAAAGTAGTAACATTAGCCAATTTTGAATGACCCGGTAGTGGATTTAGCTCCTTTTTGGAATGAAACTGTTTTGGATTCAGCTCCTTTTGGCCCTTGCATTCATTTTTATACCAATCTTTCCAATTTTTTTTTCAAATGCGAAGTGGGGATTCCATGTCTGAAATACATATTATCAAAACATCAATCTCGGTCAAAACCGGATTTATATAGTCCCTTTTGGAATCAAGCTCTTCATATAGCGTACCCGAAATGAGAGAGAGAGAGGGGGGGGGGGGGGCAGGGGTATATACCCCGACGATGTTCGAAATAAAGGAAAGATGACAGAAATAGTGGAAATGGGAAAAGAGATATAAATGATTAATGGAAGGGGAAAGGAACAAAATATGCAAGTAGATAAACAAAATGAAAAGAAAACAAAAAAGGAGAAAAAGGAAAGAAAGAAGAAATACTTTCTGAAAATTATGTCAACTCTCTATCACAAAATTAGGTTTTTATTATTTTGTATAGCTCACTTCGCTTTCTATTCCTGTTTTGGTTCTATGCCCGGCTGTAAGAAACAAGTTAATCTATTACGTCATACACACTCCCATACCCTATGAAATATTTTCATAGATTTGGTAAAGAGGAATTTGATTAAAATTATAGTTTCAGTAACTATACTGTACCACTGTATAGTTGTATACTAGTAGTTGGTTGTCAAACTTGCCTCACGTGGCACGGGGACCCCTGCTATATTGCTACCTCATAATCCCCCTCTCTGTATGATATTTTATGCTGTGAGCGCGAAGTGCATGCGAGATTATAGATTTATCATACTGACAGCAAATGATCCGTTTATTGTTTGACATATTGGAAAATTAATTGTTATGCGGATACGTTTGTCAGTAAATAAAATCAACCGAAATGCAATTAGGCTCACAAAATTGGGGGCGGGGCCCGGCCTATTGTGTTCTGCACTGTTCCTCATCCTTATTTATTTACTAGTATTTATTTTTGGTGGCGTGCCCCCCCCCCCCCCGGTGTGACGCCCACGGTTTCTTCCGAGAATTCGGGTAAAAAGTCGGCCCATATGAGTCATCCCAACGTGAGATATATTGGAAAACACTTAACATAGTGTGTAATGATCTGCATCATGTATATGCTTTATAGAAATTAAGGTATGACCAAAATCAAGTTTTCTCGAATGACACTTAGAAAAACAACAACAAAAAAAACAACAACAACAAAAATGCTAATCAAAAACTCAGACAGATAGAAATATAAATGAATTAATTATTTTGAACTCGATAAATACGCCTATATGATCTATAATATATGATCTAAATATGATCTATTTATAGATTAGTACATCACTACTATTCTTAGTCATATCTCCTCGCCTCTGTTTCACAGTTTAAGTCTAATGGGGTGTTGCAAGAAACTTGTGATTAATTGCAAGTCTATTTTTGGTCCCTATAAATCAATCATATGTTTTGCAATTAATTGCGAATTTATAGTGATTGATTGCTAATCTGCTCCTTGAAACAAGAAATGTAATCTGATTTGCTATGCTAACATTGATCTGTCAGTTGTAAAATTGCAATAGAATACTTGCAATTGATCAAAAACACTGTCTTGCAACACCCCCTGGCCCTAAGCGGGGCCCTAAGTCATCAAAAGGCAAAAGTGGGATCAAAATTATTTGTATTTTTCTTCACGTACCGGTACGTACTACGTAGACCTACGTCACCGGCCTTCAAACATAGAACGACGAACAGTCATGGCGGCGTCTGCGGAGTTACCACCCGTCCCCATTATCTTGAAATCTATTCGACCTTATATGGCTGTAGCCAAGGAACTTGATGCCAGGGATCCCATAGTTTCATATTTTTGTAAGTAACGTTGCGATTTAGTACATTTACACGTTAAATTGTAGTAATGGTGCTCATTAATAACGATGATATGAAATTGAATTACGTTCAGTGATTGTGTGGTCCCTCGTATTGGAATCGGTGTCAGATGAAGCTTTGAAACATGTCGACTCGGATCGCACATAAAAAAAAATCGAAAGTTAGGGGCATTGGGACCTCAATAACGTTGAAAAAAAAGCTCTCAGAGTAGTCAGAATTTCAAGCATCACTTTAAAAATCCACATATATTTTGATCTAATCAAAATTTTTATCATAGAAATCATAAAAATCTATAACTTGGAAAAATAGAACAAACTGCCCAGAAATGTGCATGTTTTTACTTGTCTTAAGCCCGGGTCTTAAGCTTTAGTTTTCTGCAATATTTCTTGTCTATTCAAAAAATGAATTTGGCATCAATATTTGTTTGAATTTATTTGTCTATTTTTACTTGCAATGGCCAATGTTTATTTTCTCATAAAGTCATATCTCAATATTATATTTCGTAAAATCTTGAAAGAAATGTATCGACTTCCTATGTTTGTACCCGCCATTCATCCTACAAACGAGGTTATATAGCCAATATAAGGCCTTCACTTCGACATAGCACATTGCGCATTCAGAAGTCTATGCGTGTGAGCTAAAAAATTGCGACACACCTCATGCGATATGCAATACAGAAGTTGTAGCGGCTATTCGCTCCCGCATTACACTCGGACCCCATGTTGAATGGAGGCCTGCCAGCATCATATCAGCTTGATTTTTTCTTCTTTGATTGGTTATTTTGAGGATATGATCCTAAATTTGCGAGAATGTTCTACCTGGGCATTGTGGCGTGTGCCTGTAATCCAAGCTGTGGGGAAGTTACAAATTGATGCAGAGGTTCGAGCCCTGGTCATGTCTTTCGGATGGTGACGTTAAAGGTCGGTCCCAGACGTAAATAATCGTATCTGATTGATACACGTCTGACAAAACTCAAATACACACATACAAATACAATTCTACAAATGTGCCACCCCGTATATACACTCATTCAATGAACAAGGTTATGATATAACCTTTTTCTCAGTTAAATCTCCATCAACCATGATGATAATGATAATAGGCGTTCATATAGCGCCATCTATCTAGAAATATTCTATTCCAAGGCGCGTTGTTACAGAGCTGCCAAGTACTGATTTTCAGTATTTAGTACTGAAAAGTGAGAAAAATACTGATAGTTTAATGAAAAATACTGATTTCTGAAGTTTCATCTTTATGTGTTGTCCTATGGTATTTTTTTAAAATACTGATTTCCTCACCGAAATACTAATTTTCAACTTAAAAGTACTTTTTCCGGTTGGCAGCTCTGTTATTATTACAACAGCTTTAGCTCGAGCTGCCTTTCAGTGAATGCATTCAAGGAATTAATCCTGCCAGGTACCCATTCACCTCACCTGGGTTGAGTGCAGCACAATGTGGATAAATTTCTTGCTGAAGGAAATTACACCATGGCTGGCGTTATGCTTTGTCTTGGGATTCAATTGTTATGTCTCTCTGTTTTATTCAGGTCGTCGCTATGCCATGGAAGAATCAGTCAAGGTGAAAGACCGGTCTCCCGAAGTAACACAATTTCAGTTTGCCCTGATGGATCATCTAGAAATTGTAAGTGTGTTTCTCTTGGCTTTGTTTAAAATTATTAATTAAGAGAGTCAAAAGGGGCCTAAGCTTTCGATCCTAGCAGAATCTTCTTCGGAGGCAAAATGGTCATTTTGCCTCCGAAGAAGATTCTGCTAGGATCGATTTTGCCTCTGAAGAAGATTCTGCTAGGATCAAAAGCTTAGGCCCCTTTTGACTCTCTTATTTACTCCATTGGCTTTTTTTGAGATAAGCAGTTTTCAGCAGCTTCTTTTTGCCATTAAAATTATTAATTGATAAAAAACTCAATTAGAATTACATGTACTTATTTCTTAAAGACTTTCTTTTTGGATGATTGAATTATTTATTTGTCTTTATTCTCCTCATTTAAAAAGGTATGACATAAGATAAAACTGTGCATGTAAATACATATTACACGACAACTAGAAAACAACTTCATGCACTTGTCTAATTGGGTGTTGCAAGAAAATATTTGCGATCAATTGCAAATATTCTGTTGCAATTTTACAACTGATAGTTCTACGTTAGCTGTAGGAAAATCAGATTAAACTTCTTGTTTCAAGGAGCAGATTAGCAATCAGTCACTAAGTTGCAATAAATTGCAAGACATGATTGATTTAGGGACCAAAAATCGACTTGCAATTGATCGCAAGTTTCTTGCAAAACCCCATAAGTCATAGGCAAACATTAAAACAATGTTCAAGGCCTAATTGACCTAATCCTAATTGACCTAATCCTAATTGACCTAATTGAATCTTCATGAAAATCTCTGTTATGAACATGTTGATGATTGATGAAGTCAAATGCTGTAATTGAAGTGAAATATTTCAGTTGTGGCTAACAGGTAGAACTTTGTAATACATATAATATTCAGTAATAGTACATCAATGCTGTAACATTGTATAGGTCTCCTAAATTAAAATAATAATAATAATGTGGTTCTTATAATGGTGCATATCACATTATGTCATAACGTCCCCAAGCACTTCCAAAGGACTTTGATATTATTACCCTGGCCTTAGCCCTGCAGCCTTTTATAGTGGGGTGGCATTTCAAGGAATAAATTCCTGCCAGGTACCCATTCACCTCACCTGGGTTGAGTGCAGCACAATGTGGATGAATTTCTTGCTAAAGGAATTAAGGCCATGGCTGGGATTTGAACCCACGACCCTCTGTTTTAAAGTCAGAAGACTAATTCAGACCAAACGGGGAGCCATAATAGACATAACAGATAAGATTATACTGCTTGTGAGGCTCAACTCCTACTTGCATTCTATCAATTGAATTTCACTTAACTCTAGTTAATCTCTAATTCTTTCATGTTTTTCTCAAATACATAGAAAAAGAAGGAGTTAGTTGCCTCTTCTCAACCGGAAGTACTGTCGAGTGATATTGTTGCGTCGGCTCACATCGAGGAATATGCTTTGAAGTTGTTTGGGTATGCCGACACTGAAGATAGAAAAGCAGTCTTTAATAAGTAAGGGCTTTTGCTATTTTACTGCTTATATATTTGAAATACTATGGATTGATTGATTTGAATCATTCATTTTCCACATTCACAAACTTTATCTCCAAGTATCGGTGATTCCAAACATGTCGTACGGGACATTTCATCAACAATTTCTAGTCTCTTTAGCTGAATGCTCAAGAGCAATGAAATTTTCTTTTGTGTCAATGATAAAGTTGTACTGGGTAGTCATGTGAAAAACTGATAACCAACAAAAAAAATGTTTGATTATGGGAAAAAAATTGTGTTGTACAGGACTCATAAATGTCATGTACGACATGCAACATTTTCATCGCTATGGATGGACAACATAATTTTTTAAATGACTACCCAGTAGTACAGTACTTTATTATTACCACAAAACAAATTGAAGTTCCTTTTGTTTGGACAGCAAGTTGAAAAGTGTTTTGATGATGACTGATTTTTCGAGCATGGAATCGCCGGTATTATATTGAATATAAACTGCAAAATATTGTTTTTATATTTGTATATACAGTACTTGTGCATGTTTTTATGCGAATGAAGAGAAAATTGAATTGAATATTCATACAGAGTAAGATGATACTACATTGAGCATGATTCATTCACCATTATACACAGGCCTGTTATACATGTAAATACTATCTTTTCCCTATCATTTAAATGAGTGAAAAGATTACTTTTATTTTTTCTTTCATAAAAGATTCATTGTAGACATATTTTAAATCAATGTCTTAAAAAGTAGTATTTTTTTCCGTTTTAATTTCATCGAATTATTTTTCCATGGTCAAAGCTTCTTTAATCTTTGGTTAAATTTGTAGACATTTTTCTACTCATGAATTGTGAAACTCTCAATGCTGCAATATTTGAATGGTGGTTGTTTTTTTTTTTTTCTGCAGGCGTGTTGTGAAATCCTTCCATACAGCAAGCGTTCTTTTTGACGTTATGCAGTCGTTTGGACCGTTAACTGAAGAGGTAAGCTGTAACCATCAAGTCTTTAATTGTTGATCCTTTTCATGACAAGAGTGGTAGCTCTGCATCAATCGCTCAATCACTTTATTTCATGTTTGTAAAAATGATAAGTAAATATATTAATATTCTTTTTCTTAAATGAGTTAAGTTTTTTTTTTATTTAATTAATCGTGACCATGAATAATTGCAAATACTTATGCTTATCACTGAAATCTTCAGATTGCACAGGCCAGAAAATATGCAAAGTGGAAGGTAGTTTACATTCATGGATGTCTAAAGAAAGGAGAGACTCCGATCCCTGGACCAGCAGGAGGACAAGAAGGTATGTATCAATTTATCTATTCAACTCCATTCACTTTAGTTTATTTGACTTGGTTCATACTAAATCTATTCAACTCTGTTTAACTCTTTGTTTGTTCAACTCTGTTCACTCTTAGTCTATTCAACTAGGTTCATACTAAATCAATTCAACTCTGCTCATTCTGACTCTGTTCACTCAGCTTATACTATCTATTCAACTCAATTCACTCTTAGTCTGTTCAACTCGGTTAATGCTAAATCTATTCAACTCGATTCACTCTTAGTCTATTTAAATCTTTTCAGCTTGGTTCACTTAAGTCTATTCAACTCGGCTTTATAGTTTTTTTTAATGCTATTTTAACTATATTCAGTTTACAAGTGTTTTGTGAATGAGCTGAGAGAACAGTTATGCATTCAATGTGGAATGTCAAGGGCCCATACAATTTGTATGTATCTTGTGATTCCTTAGATCTCACTCGTCACATTTTAATGATGTTATTCTATTTTTCACTTTCAAGCAGAAGGAGCAGAAGGAGGTGCATCCTTACCTCCTCCTTCAAGTCTCCAACCGGGCCCTCCAGCTCCAGCCCCACAGCAACCAGGCTACCCACCGGCAGGGGCGTATCCACCTGGAGCTTACCCTCCACCTACCGGTGGTCCCGCTGCTGCTTACCCTCCAACCCAACCACCATCAGTCAACCAGCTAGCACCAGGGGTACCCCCAGGTCAACACGCACCCCCATCAACCCCAGACCAGGGGGGTGGATACCAGGCCGGTATGCCGGGACCAAGTGCAAGTACATCAGGTTAGAATATCACATCCAGTAAAACATGTCATGTGCAAGGTCAATTTCATGTAGTAGCTGGAAAGTTGCCTAGATAAATTCTCTACTTAATCATAAGGCAGACTTTAAAAAATGCACAAAGTTATTGTACAAAATCACATTTTAGAGGCAATAATACATTTATTATCCCCCTGTCCTTGTATGGTTGCTGGGGTTTGTTGGTGTGATGTGTTGTTATGATAATTTGCATGGTTTGTATGACTGGTGTGTAGAAACTACCTTGTTCAAGTTCGTATTAAGTTCTTATATTTTTTTTTCTCTGTTAATATCTATTTTTTATACATGTATGTATTGTGATGTTTTTTATACTTGAGAGTAATAAGCAAATGAACTAACCTGAGCTAAGTTGGGGTAACAGGATAAAGCCCATTGTATTCAGACGATGGACTATTCAAAATAATTGGCTAGGGTCAGTCAGTCATCCAGGTTTTGAAACCAGTTTAGTCCCCAACTACGGGGGTGGCTGAATTCACTTTGCACTCACAGAGATCATTATTGTACAAAATCATATTATTAGGGGCAATAATACATTTATTATTTCCCTTCCTCGTATGATTTGCCGGTGTTTGTTGATGTGATGTGTTGTTAGGATGGACTATTTAAATAATTTGGTTAGTGTCAGTCAGTCATCAAGGTTTAGTCCCCCACTACGGGATTGACTGAAATTTCCATGAAATCACCTTCACTTTACTCTAGACAGTGTATCCTCCTTCCTCAACTAACCCTCCTACTCTCCTCCACCACTTGCTTCTTCCATGTCTTCTTTGGTCGCCCCCTTCCCCTCTGACCAGCCACCTCAAACTCAAGTGCCTTCTCAAAACATGATCCTCTCCAACATATACCCATGCCAACGTACTCTGTTAGCCTTTGGCATCTGATCTTAAGTCTCTTCCAAATCCAAATTCTGTATCTAGTAAAATACACTAGCTTTAAGCTAGTGGTCGTGAATAAGAAATTGAACAAATGTACGTTTAAGTAATTAGCCTCTACTCTTGCATTAGTCCATGATCAAAACCCATGACAGCAAGCACAAATGTAGGGCATTTTACTAAACATGCACTCTGTATCCGAAAGCTTGGAACATTCCAAGTGCCTATGCCAAATGAACCACACCTAGCCACAAAACAGGAATTTGAAATACAATCCATAGTCTAAATTTAAACCCTTATTTGTGATTTCCACCCACATGGGAGTGAAGTTTCTCCATTTCTCATAAAATCTTGACAACTTTAAACATCCTTTGCATTCACAAGCAATGATTTTGATAAATAAAAAATTTGATTCACAATCATTAAGAGTGCATTTGGTGAATTATTAGAATAAATGTTGCAGTCCTTAGCAAAGGGCACTTGCACAAGGGTTAAACTTGGGTTGCAGAAATCTAGATTTTTGAAGAATTGTTGTTCATTCTGAAATTATCATTCTCCACTCTCAAGTGACTCTCTTCTTTCTCTAAATTCTTGGCAGATGCATGTGAGGTGTCACCTGCAGTCTCAGACAAGGCCCAGAAATTCTGTAAATTTGCCGTCAGCGCCCTCCAATACGACGACGTTCCCACAGCAATAGAGAACTTGGAAAAGGCATTGAGATTACTTCAAACTGGTAAAGAATAAGAGATGGACTTTTACATGGCATTCATTCTATGAAGCATTGAATATGTTGTGAACGGATCAACTCTTGTAGGAGTTGGATATTAATTGTGACATGACTAAGGATCGTTCACATTTGATGGAACGGGCAGCTCCTTTATGTACTGCAAAAATAGCATTTTGGAAAGAAGATCACTTAGTTGCCATGGTGATTGTTTTGATTAATACTTACTACTAGAATATTATTTATTGCCTCTTCAATTTTAAACATAGAAGGTAGGTCGTCTTAACAATCATTGTGGCTTGTAAATTAGCAGCTAGCAATATTATGAAATGTATGAATTTTTAGCCCATTAACAATCATTTCCCTCGGGAACCCTCACACGCAGGTCTTCCAATAGGGAAATGATTAATTTCAGTAGGTCAAGTTCATACAGCAGTAGAAAACATAGAAAGGGCATTGAGATAATTCTTTTAACTGGTGAAGAATAGGAGATGAATTTGAAATTACTTTTCATTTAAGAAGAATTATATTTTTTGTGATTTAGTGGGGGGGGGATGAGGAGACTTGAATACGAAGCATCATATTGTTGGGTGCTGATAAAACTTTTACATTTATGTGGATAGCTCAGCTAAATCTCTACATGATATTTTCCTATTGGAAATGGGAGAATCTTTTTAGATATATGAAGTTGCCACCATTTATTGCCATAGATCTAAAATACATTTTTTTCTGAGCTGTTTCCTTAAGCAAAAATAAAATTGAGAATTGAGACATTGAATGCCCTTCAACCAGTTTGATTAGTCAAACTATAGTTGAAATTATTGTAGATTAATATCATTAGTTAGCTTTGTGTAAGGCTTATCATTCCGTATGATATCTCTTTGGAGAAAATATGTGATGTTAAAGTGGCAGTCATTTTAGGTACTGCCTATTGCTTTGAGTCTCTCAGCAATTTCCTTCACCAACTTTATAATAATAATAATTGCAGTAATAGCACCATCTATCTAAAAATAATGAAAAATAATATATTCCGAGGCGCTGTGTATGGGTTGACACGAAGAATTCAGTGTGTAATGATGTGTAATAAATTCCTTGTTATCAAGAAAATTTGGTAGCAAGGTTCTTGGAATCTTTGTCCTTCCTAGTCCAGGGGGAGCATTTCACAAAAAAATCTGTATTAATTTCAAGCTACTGAAATACTTGCGTCTGATTGGCTTAGAGCAAATTTGTCTGTGAAAACAGGATTCTTCATGAAATACACCCCCTGGTTGAAATGACATTGTTGTCAGAGCTGAATGGTTTAATAGAGCAATTTTTCCTCTGTTGCATTTTGGGCATTGTATGTTAGGAGTATACTATATCTCTCTTGTAAAAGATACCGTACATGGACCAGTCATGTAGTTGATTTTATTAATTTTGTATGATATATCTGAGGTTTAGAACTGGATTATTATGCCTTTTTAATATTAATCGGGTAAAAGGAATTAGCTAGAAAAGAATTGAATTGTAAGCTTAAGTTGATTTGAACAATACGCATAAAGCCGATTGCCTTTTACATTATTTATGCAATATGGATTATTCGCAGCTTCCACTCAAATGAAGTATATTTATCAAATGTTTGGTGAAACATACTCTGGGCCCCATTTCATAAAAAAAGTTGCTATGATTGCAACTAATACTGGAATGTCAACCTTCATTTGGGAGAATGTTCACTGTTGCCATGGTAGTTGATATTCCAGCAAGAGTTGCTATCAGGGGGGTGTTTCACAAAGATTTTAAGTATGACTTAGAGTTGCACTTAAGTGCCTAATTGTGTATGGTATAAAAGGCTTGACTGCATTGGTCAGATCGTGCCAAGAGGACGCGCACTACTGCGTATTAAATTAAGCACTGAGATTCTGCTTTGCATATCAAGTACGTGCTGGTATTTATGTGTGACTCTAAGTCATGCTTAAATCTTTGTGAAACACCCCCAGATAAACCTTTTTTTTTATGAAATGGGGCCTAAGAGTTGAAATACAATATTTAGGTATCTGTAGTTTTAAAATTGCTCCAGTGGATTTTACTCACATAGGCCAAAGATTGAGATGATTTGGGCGAGTTTAATTTACAAGAGAAATTCTATATCTTGTATGAATGCATTTTTTTCATGGTATATTTGACAATTGTGCATAATAACTTATAAAATAGTACTTTATTGTTCTTTGAGTGAAATGTCCAGGCCAAAATGCAGTAATGATTCAATGCACTGGTAACAGCATAGTATAAGTCCTTTATCATTTTGCTACTTAGGTCAGCTACATGTAAGTCTTGTTATGTACCATTAGAAATTAATCGAAAAAATGTTGATCTCATTTCATGATGTAACATATTACATATTTATTATAAAGAATTGTTTTTTATTTGTCTATGTATGTACTATGATGTTTTGTAGAATCATATGATGATACATCTATAGAAAATATTTTTGTTGTTTAGCTTTTCTATTTACTATTTGACTGGCAGAATGGATTTTGTTTCAATATTTTTTTTTATACATGTGTATTGCGAGTAAAAAAAAAACATGATTGGAAATAATTTTGCCAACTTCCTTCATTAATATTTACTAAATTCTGTGTGATGCTGTGCATCATGTGACCATAATTCAAAAAAGAAGTTGTGGGTTACAAACCATGAACTATACAGATTTCAAGTATTAATTGAACTTATTTCATCCAATGGAAAATGTGCACTTTCGGCAAAGAAATGGCACTACATGTATTAAAATACATGTTTGAATGAAATGCAATTCTGCAAGAAATCAGCATAGTCCATGGTTTTATGCCCCCCCCTGGTGGGTGTGGCATAAAGCTGTTCGTAAGCTGAGAGCGACTTTAAGAACGGCTGGTGACCCTTTCTTACGCAGTAAATAATTAACAATGAACATTTAATGGTGAATATCATTAACCACAAGAAAGGATCACCAGTCATTCTTTACTTACAAACAGCTTTGTGAAACAGCCTTAAGGTCCCCCAAGTCTACAAGTGCCCCTTGTCTGCGCATACATGATTCTACAAAGAAGATACACAATGACCACAAACTTTACACCTGGAATACATAGATATATATTAAAAAGTCTGACTCAAAATAGAAAAAATATTCAGTTTCAGGCATTTTGTGTAGGTAATGACCTCAAGATGCAGCCTTCCTCATCAAAATCCCTGAATCGTGTGTAAAGTGAATGGGTGTGCAGACATATGGTACCAGTGAATGCTGTGATGGGATACGAACCCCAGACCTTGTGGTCCAAAGTTCGGAGACTTAATCCACTAAGCCACAACCCTTTTGTTATTTACCTTTGGCTTATTACAGGAGGTTAATACCTAGTATCAGTGTGTATCAGTTACCTGTTCACATTATTCTTCAAAATGTTACCTGTTACCTATCCTCCAGATGCCAAGTGGCACATAGGGCCTCCATCAAACGTCTCCACCTTTGCCTGTCAGAGGCCACAGATCTGGCTTCTGTCCACGTCCTCCCTCCATCCACCCTTTCTTTTTCTACTGTTTGCCTCCAAGTTGTTTGGGCCTGCCCCTTTTCCCTTCTGGTGCCCAGGTCAATACTGTGTTGCAGATGCTTGCAGGTTCCCCCCTTAGTGTGTGCCTAATAAATGTCTATCTTCTCCTCATTGTAGTGCTCAGTTTCTCCATTTTGGTCTTGTCTAAGAGCTCATTACTAATGTGATTCTTCAAATCACTATTTTTGTTCTTCAGATTATCAATATTAGAGTAATAATTGTTATTAGATATATCTTGAAATAGTTGATTTGATATAGACTTGTACCATACATGTAGGAGTATGAGGCCAGAAGCTGAGTAACATTTTTGAAACTTTAGTTTGACCGCAAATGTAATCCACAGTTTAACATATCGCATCTTTGTGAAAATGGGGCCATGAATTGATGAAACCAAGTTATCATTGTCATTTCATGAAATGTTTGAAAATATATCTTATGAGATGAAAACTATACACATGTATGTAAATAAAATATGAAGCAATTTTCTTTGAATGCAAATCGGATATTGAAGTCTGTTTAATAGTATGTGTTACAGTTACGTTATGAATATTGCCCATAACCATTCCAATGTGAAGGATGAGTGCTCATATCCTCATACCAACTATCAGACAGAGAAGTGGATCTTGTTTCACAAAAACGTAGTATATCACTGAAAGCTGCAGACTGAAATAGATGGGAAAGCTGACCGATTCAGGAGCCCATTGCAGAAAGAGTTTGAATGCAACTTAAAAAATGAATTGCATATCCCAGTTACTGGATTCGACTGGTTAAAAATCATGTTGCATTCGATTTTTGCACTTGCATTTGATTGTAACGCTTGATGAAACAGGTTGCTGAATACATGAATCTATCAGATTGTCCTCTAGGTATCCATTTGAATGATCATGCCAAACCAGTAATTAGTCTTGTCTGCAAGTTACATTTAAAGGACAAGTGCACCCCAACAAACAGTTGATTTGAGTAAAAAGTATAAGTCCTACAAGTATAACACTGAAAATTTCATCAAAATCGGATGTAAAATAAGAAAGTTATATTTTAAACTTTCGCTTAATTTCACAAAACAGTTATATGTACATCCTGGTCGGTATGCAAATGAGGAGACTGATGACGTCATCCACTCACTATTTCTTTTGTATTTTATTATATGAGACATGAAATATTCTAATTTTCTCCTTATTGTCAAGTGAAACAGTTGATTTATTCCTCCCTGAACATGTGGAATTAGCATTGTTTAATACTACATGGTTCAGTCAAGTCCGTACCTATGGTCATATCTGTAAAAAATGACATATTGTATAATTTAAACAATAAAAAACAAGAAATAATGAGTGATGGACATCATCGACTGACTCAATCGCATGTCACTGAGTTGTGCATATCACTGTTTTGTGAAAAATAAGCGAATCGTTAAAATGCTATAACTTTCTTATTTTACATCCGATTTTAATGAAATTTTCAGTGTTATGCTAGTTTTTTTTCCTCTACTTAAATCAACATTTTGCTGGGGTGGACTTGACTTTTATTTACAAATGTCACATTTTAGTCTTGGTCATAAAGGCAAGCATGAAGGAGGGGAGGGGGTAAGAAATCAATGGGAACCCAAGTCTTATTTTAACACCCTCTATTTGCCTCAGAAATTTTTTTTTCACCCCTCCCAATGAAGCCACAATCATATAAATATAATATGAGAGAGAAAGAGAGGGAGTGAGATAGAAAGGGCAAAGAGAGTGAGAGAGGAGATTTAGAGCAAAAGAGCAACAATAAATCACAGATAACTTGATTTCAAGTTTTCTTTCTTTTTAATAAAAAAGATACTACTGTAGAGGTCTCCATGCTATTTACAAGAATAAAATTTGCATATATACATAATTGCATAAAGTAGACAATTAAAAAATGGAATGATTATACAAAGATTGCAGAGAGATCATAAATACAAATGGAATTTTCTATACACAACTAATTCACAACATATACCTTGAACATTTTGTTATCAATGTTCAATACAGGTAGGTTACATAAACTATAAACATGAAAAATTAGATGGGTCAGAAGGGTTTGCAGCCCCCCTAATTTACATAGACCTGGGGCCCGTAACACAAATATTAGCAATGATCATAGAACAATTTTCTACTATTGATTCCATTGACTACAATGTACAATCAATTGTGGAAATCAAGCGTACGATTAATTGCTAACCTTTGTGTTACGGGACCCAGGATGTGCATAGAACATCTATTCTGCTGCACTGTCCTCACATTCACTTATATCAATGAATACTTGATAAATTACTTAGATAATCTAGTTCTTGATCAGGGAGTGACTCACATACATGTAGCTGTAGTAAAGTTTTCCATGATTTTATGTTTCTGTTTCATTAACACCCGTAACTCCATAGTGCAGCTTTCCGCTGCATTAACAAAAAGCTTGTATGAAAAATGACTGGATCTTTAAAAAGAATATAATTGCATTTCAATTAATCCTCTTACATTTCAGACCCCAAATATATAATTTGCCAGAAAGACATGGACAATAAAAAGTGCATTCTGCAACTTTTCCTCAAATGCAATTAATAAGTATTGAAAACTCATTTGGAAATCAAGTCGGGATAGCTCAGTTGGTAGAGCGGTGGATTCTGATTCTGTTGACCCGGGTTTGAATCCCTCTTGGTGCAATAGTGCCCTTTGGTAAGGCATTAATCCTCATTAACCAGGTCCCTTGGAGAGGACCTGGTTGCTTGCTTACAAGCATTCATGCTTTCTTAGCAATAAGGTAAAAAAAATAATCAGCATTTATCATTTAAGTTGTTCGCAAAGTCATGCCTAACTTTAATAAAGAGCTTAATGAAACACCCCCGATCATTCACCTTTTTTTTAATCTCCAAATTTAAATATACAAAATAATGATTTACATTTCCATAGAATGCATTAGTATATTTTACATAGAAATCTTTTGGGGTATATGATTCACACATTCTGTACAGAATTTACAAAAATATATTTCACATTTATTTGACGTCACATCATGTAAAATACTGCCATACAAGACATGAAAACTAAAAATCCTATTAAGAATGCATGTTTTGTGGACGGATCTAAAGAATACACTGTAGGAGAAAGAATTACATGTACTCTAATACCTGCATATGACTTTTTTGCTAAGACAGCAAACAAGATAATTATAGAAAACAGTCTTTACAATTCCAATTTATGTACTGGAATGAAATATTAAATAAGATGCACAAATTTCAACATCTGAGTTATTTTTCAATTGATTCATTCTCAATGCATAAGGTTATTGGATTAATAATGAGTTGCTGATATAAATTTGCAATAACATATTCAATCCTATGTATCATAAAAGTTTGCATACAATGAAAGACATGAAGATGATTGATGGACGGGAATCACACAAAATATGCAATTTATTCAATCTTAGAAAAGTCAGCTGCAAATACTGATAATTGACCATGTGATCTGTTGCTTCCTCATAATTTTTGTTCGTAATACTAAAGAGACCCAAGCTAAGAACATTTAATGTGTCTGTAGTACAAGTAGCTCTAATCTGCTTGAAAAAGTATATGTGCAATCAGAAAAAGTTTATAAAGAATTTCACAAAGTAATCACTGTTTTCTGATGATAAACAATTACGTTCTGTGTTGTAAAGACAAAGATGTGATTCACCGCACAATATTTGATCTTGAAGAGTATATTTTCATTTTTATGCTAGATTAACCACCCCCTCCCAACCTACAGTACATAGACACTGTTTTATATATATAAAAAAATGATTGATTCAAAGCAATGTAGACTATGGAAAGCCAGCAACTCAACTTGATCTCATTCCTTGTGATCTTCATATCCAAAACAACAATAGAATCAACATACAGGTAACTCTGCCTAAGTCAAAATCTGTTCAACTAAAGAGAAGAAATTTGACTTAGAAGAGGCATATAATACATATTTTGAATAATCTGGTCTGAAAAATGCTTAGACTTTGGCAGAGTAACCTGAACATGCTTTTCAGATTAAGGATTGTGCCACTGCTGGCTATTCATAGTTGAGAATACTTTCCACTCTTGAATCAATAGCACTATATATGACATCTAGATATGCCAATCAAAATTGATCAGAAGACCTGGTGGGAGTTTCATAACTTATAAATGATTTCATGTATGACTGGTGATCTTTTTTTAGTAAACGATATAGGCCTACACCAAATTTTCCTTGACATTGATGTTGACTTGAAGCCTAAGAAAGGATCACCAGTCATTCGTAAAGTTGCTCATACATGTAACTTACAAACAGCTTGATGAAACACTCTACCTGGTAATAACCTACAATGAGCTTTTTTATACACCAAAACTCTTCATCGGTGACCTGAATACAAATAGCATGGATCTTGGAGTGTTTCACAAAGATTTAAGTCTGACTAAAAATCACACTTCAATTCCCTGTTGCATGTATTGTAGTATTGCATAACTGTATTGGTCAAACCAAACCATGCACAAAGGACCTGTGCTAATAATACTTGCATATTGGCACCTTAGCATGGTTTAAGTCAAACTTAAATCTATGTGAAACACCAACCTGATTTCAAAATTCAGTCCAAAATATGGAAACCCTTCATGACATCACCACAATTTTGACACCCTTCAAAATTCCCAAAATTTCTTAGACACCACATAAATTTGTTACCAAATCATTGCAGCTTTGATCTTCTTATACGAACTCTCGACATCCTGTAGGCATTCATGCGCCATCGCAGACGAGTGCTTGATGCGAGCCCGACTCATATCAACAGCATCCTGGATACTGCGCAGCTCTCGCGTAGTAAGTGGATTCTCCTGCTGTGCCCTCTTGATGGCGCCCTCACAGTCCTGTTCAATCTGGCCGTCCAGCTTCTGAAGGGCAGCGATGGCACCAGGACACTCATGAAGTATTGTCCTGCTTGCTACGGCTACCTGCATCATTACAAAGAAACAAATATAAACACCCATATAATTACAGAATCTAAAAATTCTGTCATATCTCCTTGTTGTATTTTGTCATTCACATCACTATATTTGTTTTGAAGAAAAAACTTGATTTGAATATCGCTAGAAGAGTAGATGCACATAACATGAAAGTACAAGTCTAATTTACAAAGTCATTAATATTTTCCTTTTATTCATTACAAAATTGATTTGGTAAATACAAAACATTAGTATGCTTACTCAATTATATACCCCATGGAATTCTTATATCATGATTGTACCTGAGCATCTAATACAAAAGGGGCCATTCAATTAAATAATCAGCCATCTTGAACATCTGACCCAATTTTCCTCCAATTTCATTTTAATAATCACAAGTCATGATAATTTGAGAGCATTATACTTTTTTTTTTACAGAAAGTGCAAAGTTTAGACAAATAACTTCAAAAAAGAACTGCACAAAGGATGTCAGATGGAAATACTCCATGGAACTGGCCTAAAGAGTATGTCATTTGTCAGAATCTTCTGAGAAAGAAATCAATGATCTGTAAAGGGAACTGCTTACCTCTGTTTGGAATGTTTGAAGTAAATCTCTCATGTCTTCAGATTTCTCATCTTCATCCATTTCCTGTCCTTTCACTAGGAGAGTCACAAAGCCATTCTCATCTTCAGCCTAACAAAAATTAGAACATGAATTTGAAAGTTGGTTTTCTATCAAGCCAAAATTACTTTATGCTAAGAAATATTGTCAAACCTTTTTTTTTTCAAACTAAAAAAAAAAAATGTTGAATAGTTCAAGAAGAAAAGCTTGAAGTGTCTGACACAGGAATACCAAATAGCAGAAGGGGAGGGGGCGGGGTGAACAAAACATTCTGAATTTATATCACAAAGTGGGCAGTGCAAGATGACCATGTAACTACAGTCCAGGGGCCCGTTGCATGAAACTTTTTACCTGAAAAAACTCAGGTTGTTTTTACAGGAGTTTTTGCCCTGTGCTAAAGTCAATGGCGGAAATCAGACTAACCTTAGTTTTCAGTTTTTACCAGAGTTTTCTCAGGTAAAAAGTTTTATGCAACAGGCTTCAGGGGGCCGTTTCATAAAGCTGTTTGTAAGTTAAGAGTGACTTTCAGAAAGACTGATGAACCTTTCTTACGCACCAAACCATTGCCAATGGTGTATACCATTTACCCAAAAAAAATGATCACCAGTCGTTCTTAAAGTCGCTCTTATCCTATGAACAGCTTTATGGAAACACCCACCAGATGCCTGAACACAAAAGATGAAATATGGATTTACTATGATTTGTTCCTTATCAAGCAAAAGTTGTCTTCTGCTAAGAATGATAAATAGTACAAGATGCTAGGCTTAAGGAGGCTAACAAGACAGTTGGGGTGTACAAACAACAATTCATATTACAGAATGAATAGTGAAAGATGACCATGAAAATACAGTCTAGTTGTGAATTCCATCCACTGTTCAGAATCAGGACCTGGGATCCATGTCTTAAAAGAGCTACAACTATCATGGTAACTTGGATTAGCAGCGAATCACAATCAAGGCTGACTGAGTGGTTGCCATAATGGCAAAGTTACCATAGTTACGATAGTTGTAATTCCTTTTGAAACAGGCCCCTGTGCTCCATAAGACAAAGCTGAGCAAATTATTGATTGTACACTTGAATTTTACGATTGATTGTACATTCAGATCAATGCAATTAACTCATGAACCGCGGGTCTTGCCTGATTTAATGATCAATAAAAATAAGGAATATGATCCTCATCATCCTCATGGACTCATATATACAGTATTATTACCCAATGATCACATTTACCAAGTGTGGACATAATTGATGCAGAAATATAGAAATGAGAGCAAGTTGAACAAATACTTGAACATTTCAGTAACAGAACAACAGATTAACAGGAAATTTATCACTAACTTCATTCAGGCAAGCTAACTAGGTCTCTGCCAAACTTCGTGCAGGAAAGACACAAATGGTTCATTAATTACCATCCACTGTGTCACAGGCCACTGAACTAAAATTGATTAATAAACTCACCAGTAACTCTAGACTGTCCTTCTCCAGGGATGCCTTGATGCCACTCACACAGTCTTCCATAGAACACTTAGGTCCTTCTGGAACCATCTCTGCTTCCATACATTGGCTCTTGAAGAGACGCACAGACTGTCTGTATACTAGTCTGGTCTCATGGATCAGAGACATGTGGCGGTTGCATTTGTTGAATAGACTATCAAGCTAGGGATAAAATGAAGAGATGAATGATACAGTCAACATGCTTTAGTTACCAACTGTGTAGAAACACCACTTAACTATAGAGACAACAAAATATAATTTCCCTTTGAAAAGTATTTATAAGTTGAGAAGTTGAATTAAAGGAAAATTAAAATCTTTGGAATAAGATAGTTTGTGCGAAAACAGAAAAATCTAATAAACAGATCAACTAAAGTTTGAGAAAAATTGAATTAAAAGAAAGTCTCCTTTAAGCATTCATATTCACTTTTAGGTAAGGTCATAAATACCTAAGTGTGTGAACAAATCAACAATTATATTAATCTAAATCACTGTGAAATGGGATATGCAAAATCCCATATCAATTATTTTTTTCAAGAAAAGTTGTTTCCCATCTAAAGATAAGATGAATGATCAATTACTATTTCTTTTTTTTTTTTTACAAAAGTTGGTTTGGAGCTGCAGAAATTATTTAATATGGAAGGGTATTTAATATTTGTTGGCAGTTCATGTAAATGCAGATCAATAAAAAAAAACTTCTAAAACTTGTGCAATTTCCATAATATTATATGGACAGAATTATGCAATAAATCGATTTTCCCGTTTGCTCTTAAAATTCCCTAGCATTTGATTTACGATTACAGAAAATGGGTCATATATCATCAGGAAAAAAGGACAATACACTCCTATCAACATTGATCATTCAGCATGAAAACTTCTCTGAAAAATATTTACCTCTTTGATACCAGTTTTATCCAGGGGTTCAAATGCTTTCGGGTCTTTCTTCTTTTTCTTCTTGCCCTTTATGACCTTTACCCTATTGACCTTGACCTCTGTCATCCTGTCCAGGGTTCGGTCCTTTAACTTTCGTTCGATGAGATGTCTGATAAGAGCCTGAATAGCAGCATGAACGCTGCCATCAGCATTCTTTGCAGAGACCGCAACGCTGTAAAACAAAATGGAAGGACTGCTTATCAAGAGGAATTCTTATACTGTCTACAGCAGGGACTCAGTTTTATGACTATGAGGGGAGCAATAAAAAGTTCTCCCAAAACTTTCAAGGGAAGCATTAGGGGAGCACTACAAAAAGCTCTTCTTTGACATACAAGGGGAGCTCTCTTGTCCAATTTCAAAATGGATGGAGGAATGTACACTAAATAACATTACAACCCACAACCAAAGTTGAAAAACAATCAGGTATAGGTCTGATCTATGCAATATTTATCTCATTGAACTTTTTAATGTCATTCTTGCAAGTGTGTTTAATCGCTTACAATATAATTGTGTGTTACTTTACAAAACCTTGACAGCGAATGAAGTTTTAAAGGATGACTCGAACAGTTTGATCATTGACTGACACTCTTGTTAAGCAATTGCTGAGGCAAGTGATAAATCGCTATACCAAAAATGGATTGAGAGCGGTAGTGAGTGATCACTCTCACTCCCCTTAAAACTGGGTCCCTGCTACAGGTAAATATACATTGGGACAACTGAAATGGACAGAATATTTTAACCTGTTTTGGCACAGATAATCAGAAAATAAGATGATAATACAACAATAAAATGTGATTGAAAATTTAAAATGGGAATTCATATCTTGAAAATAATGAAATACAAGTAGAATTTGGTGTGTGTGTGTATAGGCTGATTGCTACAATTAATAATGATTACAATTGATATAAGCACAGCTGATACAAAAAAAATTACCAGTACATCAATGAACCAATTTAAAACATGATATTGGCTTGATATGTCATTATCTTGCTATCAATTATAAAGGCTTCAATTAAGTTAGTCTCATTTCTACCCACTACTTAACAACTAAATCATGCACACTTTGGAATTAACTCAATAACTGTCTCCTCTTCAAGAAGTTATTTTTTTCAATTGTAAGCCACAAGGGGGGAAAAACATAGTATCATTACCAATTGTATAAACATGAGTGTAATCTCAAACTGCATCAAACAGAAGAATTACTGTCAAAGGCAGTACATACCAAAAGTGGATGCACAAAAATGCACAATCATGTACATAAAAAGATAATTCAATTCAATTTATTCAGGTCCATAAAGGAAATTTGTTTCAGGATTTACATACATTTTATGACAACATCTAAAAATACATGAGTGAAAGACATGCAAAAGTATGAACGGAAATTATAAAGAAATAGTGCACCATTACAAAAATATATATATACAGACATATCAACAAAGACAGCTACAATGACAGCTAAAAGTAGTCTAAATCGTGAATAGAAATACTGTCTACTTGGAATGTTACCTGCCAACAAATCCATGTTTCTCTGTAAAGTCCTCCAGGAACTGGATCTCAGCCGGTACCTCCTCCACCTCTTGCTGTTCCTCATACTTCCATACCATCATATCCTTCTCCTCCTTTCCTTCCTTCCCTCTATCCTCCACCTCTTCATCTTTTCCAGGGTTTTCAGACTCTACATCCCTCTTCTCAGCACCGGGGCTTGACCTATCTCCTCCTCCTCCTCCGTCTTCATCCCTGGTGTTGATAACATCATCTTCATCTTTCTTTGATAGACTATGGGTATCTGCATCCTTGTTATCTTCAATCAGCATTGGTTTGTCTTCTTCTTCATTCCCATTCTCTTCCTGCAGTGCATGTCTTTCTTCCACCTGAAGATAAACATATTCCCAGATGTCCATTATTGTTTTGAAACCTTTCATTCAAATGCCTAATATTTGTTTGAAAGATAAGAATCACACAATATTTTAAACATTCTATAAAGAAAGAAGGGATTTTAATCAATGTGAAGCCTTAAAAATAAATGCAAATGTACAAACTACTATATCTGGTCTTTTTCAATCAAGGCCAAGATGTGCTTATAAATTATAATTAGTTATCTTAAAATTTCATTTCCTATCAATTTATTCCCAATATTGAAATCAGCAAACACACAACGTAAAACAAAACAAATATGTGAGTGTATACAACAAAGGAAAAGCAATTAGAATTTGACATAAACATAAAGAATTATATCACATATAAGAATTACATTACATGAATGTTTTTATAATTGCTACATACTATAAGGCATAATGCTGCAGTTACACCAATGAAACTGACTCATAACCAACCGTAGGTAAGTCATTGGTAATTATGTAATAGTTATGATCAATTGGGGGCAGTTTCATAAGTGTGACTGTGACATTAGATACATTTACCAAATGCAAAACTAATTTAAAAAATGTACCTAAGCATTTTTCACTCACCAAATCATACTTGTTTCCTAGCAAGAGAACTGGAATCTGTGTGTGATCGGCCGGCTCATAGTCAGTCACGACCTTTGACCCCTCAGCGGTACTGACAACCCTCTTCTTGGAGACGACAGCATGGTTCAGGATATCTTGTTTCCATGTGCTAGCGAGTTCCACACTTTCCTGATCTGCGATATTAGCTACAACTGTGGGTTAAGACAATTGTGAGTTTGGTGAATCAAATTTGTCAAAAAATATTAGGCCTATCCTTTTCTTCTGCTCTACTTTCTTTCAATCAAAAGATCAAGTATAATATAAGGAACATCAGTCTTGTATCTATATTACCCATGAAATATGCTTCTGTATAACCTTACAATTCTGAGCAGAGGACAAATAGTCACTTTACCTCTAGAAAAAAAGGACTGGGGAAAGGTGAACCCAATGATGGATGAGTCAGACAATACAGCATTTGATTCGGGAACAAGGGAATTGCCATAGTTCAGTCGCAGTTTTGCCAGTTGCAGGCCTTTAATTTTGATATTTTTAGGGCAATCTTCATTTTCTGTAGAGCACAATCCTCATGCATACAGCCCAAAATAATATAGAATTTGACAGGGCACAAGAAACCTTTAACAAATGAGACAGGCATTGAACCTTGAGGCCTATCACATGAAATCTACAACCATGGCATTACTAGTAGTTTATTGCCTTGGATTCATTCAAGCCTTGTAGCTTATATCAAAATGCTGATGATCAGTCTTACCAATAGCAGCATCAACATCTTTGTAATAGCTTGTACGAAGGTCCATCTCTTCCCTGCCTGGTAGATCCCACATCGCCATGGAAACCACAGTATGCTCTGGAACATTCAACTTCTTCACTACATTCTCTGTCAAGAAAAGAAGGTGAGAGATCACATTAAAAAGGACAGGGTAATTTTGAGATACATTTTAAAGAATAACAAAATTATAATCCAGTGTATATCATGCACATGTTGTTCACTGAATAAGACAGCCTCAATCTGCCTAAACCTCAAATAGCTACATGCATATTTCCATACACTAGTACAGGTCAAACTTACATGTTTCACTTTGCTACGCAGGATATTAATATCTGTAATCTGCAAATACACTGTACTACTCTAAATGTATATCCGTCCTGACATACATGTAAAAGAATCAGCTTTGCCTGTTGCTATTTTTCTTTCCCTTTTTCCTTTAGGGCAATTCCATAAAATAATCAACCTTTTTGTACGTCCCACCCCCATTTTTCTCAAATTTTACTTCACTTCATAAATTGACCAAGTCAATGGCCCCTTGAGAACATTACAGACTGTCAAAAGTAAAAGAAATCAGAGACAGAAAATTTCATGAAGGCCCCACATATAGGGGGTTGGACGTACATATTTTATGGAATTGCTCTTTAATAATATGAAGGCAGGCATGCATGTTTGGGATATTTACTCACCTATATTGACTGTAGTTGTAGGCCGGTAGCTATAATCAAACTGATTTTTGAAGTAGCGCATGAAAACACTTGTCTTTCCACTTTCAGCATCACCTGTAAAATGATAAAATTTTCATTACAAAGGAGCAGCGAAAAATACAAGTATCCTGCCAAACAAACAAAATTAATCAGCTTTTTTTTATTCACATCATATAGGCCAATTCAATTTTCTGAAGATTTTTTAAATTTATTTGTTTATAGGGATAGGTATTCATTCCAATTTTGATCCACAATATTCACTGACAATAGCATTGTACATGTAAAATAAAAACATAATCAAAAGTAAATAGCTGCAACTGCATGTTGAATTTCCTGCCTCCTCATGAAGAAAGAAATAATAAATTAAAGAATAATGAAACGTATCTTTAAATGTCAATTACCAGCTGACTATCCAATTTCTTGGAAGAATAAATTTTTTTTCAACCTACATTGTATTTATTGCCTACACTGTTATCCATAATAGATACATGCAGTTTTGTTTATTTCTGTGAGCAAACAGAATCTCAAGGAAGGTAGACCTAAAAGTTAGAATGTGCCTCTAAATCTCTTAACATTTGGAGATGAAAAAAATATAGCTACATGTAACACTAAAGATCTACCAGTCCTCCATAAAAAATGTGGGTAATCATTATACGCATTACTTCTAGCAAATAGATTTCTGATAATTATAGGCCTTGACATTGAAGATCTTGCTTTGTTCCAACTTTTCATCATGAATTTTATACAACATAACAATTAAATTATTTGCATGTCTGCATTGACACTGTTTTCCCTACTTGGCAGGTCAATGCAATTATTTGTTTTTATCAATTTCATATATTTCAGGTCAATTCAATTTCAATGATACATTATAAAGTAAAAATAATTTCATGTTTCAAGCCATGTTATGTAGAATCATATTTATATTTACACATGTACACTGTGCACATACATGTTATAATTAAAAAAAATATATAAAAAGTATTGCAAAAAGGAACACATAAAGGAAATATCTGGGGAGCGTTTCATGAAAGGACTTGTCAGACAATTCATCCAACAAGTCCTGTTTGATCTGACAGTTGCCATAGTAACAATGCTTCTCAGCCAATCAAAAACCAAGAAAGTCGTCAGATCTGACAACTTGTCAGACAAAAATATTGATGAAACGCTCCCCAGACCACGCAATGTTTCCTCTTCTCCCCTTCCCTTGGGTGACAATGGCTTTTCTTGTTGCAAATCAGTAAAACTTACCAACTAGTACTATCTTGAAGCTTGGGATACTCCCAATGCCTGGATCCAGGGCTGGACAAATGAGAAAGGCAGAAAAAATTAAAATGACAAAAACTAAGTACTATTCATCATAGGTAATAAACACAAATGTAGATTTTTACTGTGTCTCAATGCTGCCATACCTAGATCTAGAGTCTAGACTCTAAAGGCCATGGCTGGGATCAACACCTGGTATTCAGAAAGAAATCACCGTTTTAAGGGGGAGGGGGCATTCCATTAAATGAATAGTCAGTAATTTTCACTTTTAAGTAAGGGGTCTTTGCCAGGCCAGGTCCAAAGACCAAACATAAAGGCCCGTATTCTGAAGTCGGGTTAAACTTAATTAAACTCAGGTTTAAAGTTGTGGTTCAAGTATGGGAAGCCAAAAGTATCCAAATTTTTATTAAGTTGTATGTTTCCTATGTTTACTGTGCTCTTTACTGATTCATCAATGGTGAAGACAATCATCTATTTATACTTCCTACACAATTATGAATGATTTGAGAGCCAAATGAGCTGAAGTATGATATCTCTACTGTTGGTGATTATGTAACAATTGGCTGTCCATACTTAAACCACAACATTAAACCTGAGTTTAAGTTAAACCCGACTTTAGAATACGGGCCAAAGGGTTACAATCAAATTAACAATTTGTACAAATTATCACACAAAATGAATGCCAAACAAATCTTTTCTATGGCTTTCAAGGGGGGGGGTGGCATGGGCCTGATGTGCTTCCCATCCTGGATAAATAAAAAGAAACTCAAATAAAAAAATTGGAACATATGTTCTGTTTTATCACTTGAGTTCTTTGCCCCTTTTCATTCTTTTATTTCACCCTTCACCCATATTAATCCACGGCAGTACAAAATAGGGGCTTACAAAAGTAATATGATGATGAAAATGAACATTCAACAACATTACAAAAAATAAATGAAAAACTAAACTCATACTAAATAGGCCTTACAATTGTTATGTATAAGAGGAATTGTAAGAGCAATTAAATTCATTTAGTTATTTTTTCTTTAAGAGTGTTCCATAATGTCCTGAATGGCTGACTTTGACTGTTAATCATCATCAACATCGTCTTCACAGACATTTCAACTCATTACAGTGACTCTGGTTATTCATCGTGCTTTAACATCAGTTTCATCATCACCATCTTTGTGAACTTTGATTTACGGAATCTTCGCCCGCCAACTTGGATCTTATCTGGATTATATATTGGACTATCCTAACTGTGAACTATAAACAGCACTTCAAGAGATTGATGTAAGACCGTTATCATTTATTTATTTTTGTTAATGTATGCTTAATAATTTCCTGAAATAAAAGAAAAGGAAATCAAAATAAAAATAGATATTTATTGTTATTTGTTGCAGTACAATGATAATACTCAACAAAAAGAGAGGGATTGAGAGAAGAAGCACCTTCCCCCCCCAAAAAAAAACATATTTCCTTTCACCATACAAGATACAGTTCATTATAGAATAAACTACGCTGATGGTGCCACAACAATTGTTATTATGTATAAAATATAGAAAAAAAATATTGAGTGTCAGGGGAGAAAGAGACTATCGCTGGAAATGACCGCAAATCATGCTGGCGCAAATATTCACTACTGAATGATAATGCATCGTATAAGCTAAAACAAAAACGGAGCTTCGAAATAGAAGCATCACCGGAAACAGGTATCTGTGGTGAGAAGCATTTTTATCCAGCTCTGTGGAGGTCAGTGGTGTGGTCGCTTCCGTTAGCTCTCTTTAATTGAGCACAAGAGGGCGGTATTTTGGGAGTGATTCTGGTGTCCAAGTCGCAAATAAACATCGGTAAAGTACCATTTTCATACCTTTTGATATATTTCTTTGACATTTATTCATTGATTATAAATTGATATTTTGTAGTTGAGAGTGTAAATTCGAAAAAAAAGCACATCAAAGTCTGGACAGTTAATCGACAAAAGGAAGGATGTGATAACACATGCAAGCTCACAGTCACACTAACACACTACCGTCGAATGGGGATGATAGTAAAATGTCAGAAATTGTTGAAATAAATCCCCCAAAACGACGGGTATTCCTGTCTAGTTACAAATAAGCTCGCACCCGGCCGAGGCCGCATTGTCACGGCTGCATCACCGTGTACCGTATGCCAATTGCCATTTTTGTAATATGAATCATACAAAATGGCCGATCGAGACTGGGATAGGAGAGAACTTTTCGTTTTTTTAAGGTTCCACTTCCAGTCTGTGCCTTGATGTCAGGACACTACCACTCGTTAGACCATCATCCATATAATCGTGGTATCAACGTTCTCGCTACCACGCGTCACGGTTGTCGGGCGCCGACAACCCTGAAAATTTTCAGGGGAAATCCGACAACCGTGAACTTCCCCGACAACCGTGGCCGACAACTGTAAAACAGGCCTAGATCTAAAAAAAAAAAACCTGAATATATTTAATAACACAATCTGCTTTTCAGATCCTTAAATAATCTTGACAATTATTTCGTCCAAGATTTCTTCCCGGGATTTCTTTGACTCACTCACTACGCTATACGATACGACCTCGACTCGAGGCCCAATCTCTTTTGTGGGAATTGAAGCGCGAAGATGTTTACCTCGCATTTGCGTATCGCATTGCTCACATTATTTACCGGTACGTCTTTAAAATGGTAGTAAATACGCTCAAAAATAAAGTGAGTTGAGAGGGGTACCGTAGGTTACTGGGTTGGGCAATGTAATTATTAGATTATTACGAATTTCATTTGATATTATCCCCGGATATTATCACTTATTTTGTCAAAAATAAAGTGTCAAAATAATATCAAAATTCGATCGGATTTTAATTTCATCTCGTCCCAGCCTTTGCTACATCGACTACATGAATTCATTGAATGCTTTTCTGATGACACTCCCGTAGATCGAGCGAATTGAGAAAATTATTCAAAGATCACGTTGATAATGACAAAGCCAAAGGAATGGATTGACATAATGTCCAACTCATTTACTTACAGCATAATGATTTATTCACATTCATATTCCGATTTTACTCCATAATTTCCAAAGCCTTGATCTCTACATCGATCTTTTCAAAGTGTTGATTAATTTCGCGACGGTGTGTCTACCAAGTTCTGTATCACTGCACTAGCGCTCGCAATGACCACATTCAGGAAAAAAAATCGCACATGGCATCAAAATCCTTGATCTGGGGATCCGAGTCTTCCAGAATTAGATGGGACCCAAAACTAATTCAGTTTGAATGTTTTTTTTTTCAGATATTCATTGAATCTGTTACAATTTTCATAAGTAATGTTCTTTATTAATATCATTCACATCATTACAACTCATCTTTTTAATGTGACTTATACGTACATACAGTGTATTTTTATTTGTATTCTTTATTGCTCATGGCCTGCCAATTGAATAATGAGCGCACCTGTCACGGTCCTGAGAAATTTTTTAATCATCACAGTGAATGCTTTATGAATTCGTTGTACAATTGATAACAACTACGTTTTAAAATAAAATATTATTAGAAATTGATTTGTGTGAAGGAGAAAGAAAGAATAAAGGAGGGGGTGGTCGTGGGCTAATGATGGGATGTTTGTGACTTTATGGAGGAGGGGATTGGCGAAAAGAAGTCAATGTTCGGAGAGAATGAAATTAGTATTCATTTATGGATGTACTGTGATTGATCATTGTGGCTGCATAATCTTTATGGCGATTGAAAAATCCACCTTGGGTCGGGAGGGGTACGTGATTCAATAGATTTCGATAGAAGTACACATTCAACAAAGTGGATTGACAATTCATTCACGAATTGTGTGAACGTTTTAGAGGATATGTATTTCGTTGTTTACGCCCACAATGAGTTGCTAGTATAATTTGAATATCGTTGGATGAATTTTTCATTTCCACTGATGTTATATTTTCTATCGGAATTGTGCTTTTATACAGTTAGCTTTACAATGTCGTTAGCCTGATTACTGCGGGTGGATGATATTCATGAAATGAGTTGGAATGTAAACGAGACGCCCCAAAGCCGATGGCACGTGATCTCATTAGTATTCATTATCTTGGGCTTGAGCCAATCATTGTGCTTGAACGGACTTTCCTGATTTCCCACCCTGGAATGTGTGCCACGTGTGTGACCTTTTAACCTGTTTGAGTGCGAATCAGCTGATTTCGTGACCTCAAATATTCTTCAAATACGCTGGATGAATGCTATACTACAATAAAGAAAATCTTTTTACTTTTAATAAACTGTTAAAACGTGAATTTCTGTAAATTTAAAACTACTCACCTAGAGTGATATTGTGATGCAATTTATTGAATCACGTACCTCAATCTTCCCACTCATGATGCAAGAAATTTTTTTAGAATTTAAAATCACCAAAATATACATGTAAAGATAGATTATTCAGCCATCATCATCAGTAGAATTCTAAAAAAATATATTCGCTTCGAATATAGACTTCTTCACCAATCCCACACACACGATCTCCATATCCCCTTGTCATTGTCCACGCCACGACCCCTCCCGTATCGCTCTTTCCCGTCTACCCCCCCCCCTTCCTCTCTTTTTTATTTGTACGCTGTATTTGTAGGCCTACTAGTGTGTTACCTAAAAATATTTTTCCTATCAATTAACCTATACTTTCAAAACATTATAAATCGCAATTAATTACAAAATCGTAATAAAGTTTTATGAATGACTAAAAATAATTCTCACGCTCGTGATGAGCGCATTCATTATTTTATAGGTGAGTAACGAACAAACACAGCAATAATTGACAGTGATAAAAGAGTATGAGTGTAAACATCATCAACAGAAGTCTTATGAGAGTTAGTTTCAGTGAGTATCTGAATAAACAAAAATTCATGCAAATTATATAAGTTAATTGGGGACCCCGTCTCATGAATACCGATGTTCATTACTTAGAAGCCTCGGAAGAAATCTTCCGAGGCTTCCAACAAAGTCGGAACAATCCTTGGATTTCGTAAGGGCGTGACACGGCGCAAGCTCAAAGGGCTACGCATGCGGTCCGTAGATGTAGTCGGTCATTGACATAAGCAACACGCATTTACAAAATTAATCGCACTTTTACAAGGATGTAGCGGTCTAAACATTGAAAAAATGGACTTATTTATCGATGTCATCAATGTGAATAAATCAATGAACTATAAGTATAAAATGAGATTGACATTTCCTTTCACCTTTTTAAGTTATAGATCTAAGTAATTTTCTGCTTCAATCGCAATTCGCGCAACTGTTATGGCTGTGTGGCTGGAGAAGCATTGAACAGACATAAAATGTGGTGCATTTAGCAGCAATCTAAGGTCGTCGATATTGATATTTTCGATAGCTACCGCGCTTCGCGCAGGAGGGGGGACACCCCCCTCTCGACCCCTCCCCCCGTGCGTGCTTTGCACGCACCAAGGCCGCTGTGCGGCTTGCGTCGCTTCGCGCCGACAACCATCAGAGACTCAGTCAGAGTGAACCTGGCGAGAACGTTGCGTGGTATAAAGTGCATAATTTCTGTTTTCACAATTTATCTTGCTAGATATTGTGACCATAATCTACCCTTTTTGTCCGGTGAGTATGGGAAAATACACGGTGAGCTCCTGGGAGCCGGCCAGTGAAGCGGGCCGGGGCCCGGCTCCCGACCCTGCCCTGGCCCTGGGCCGGGTTAGCAATCAGCTTGCACTCAGCTGCACTGCAGCAGCAGAGCCAGAGGGGCAGAGCCAGTCTAGGGCTAGGCATTGGGTGTTTCCTCTAAATTTTCCAAGAAACAGTATCGAAACAGACCACTTACCATATCCACTGCTACATCCAGTACCCATATTGCTTCAAACAAAAGAAAATTAATAAATAAAATAAGTAAACATTTTTTTTTAATCGACGACCGACAAACTTTATAACTTCCGGTTTAAAAGGTAATTGTGTATTAGTACTAATCTAATTTAATCATTACATGTATAAAAACGTTGATCATAATTAATTTTTAAAAAATATTTTAATACTTAATTTAATTTATTTTGTTTCAGAAATTGATCTAAATTATTAGAAAATTATCAAATATTTGACCAAATTATAGAAAGCCCTGACCGTTGCTTGGCGATAGTAAAAAAGTTTACACTGTGACGTCATGCTTGTCGTATCAATCAAGCCGCCGCCCACTGAATTATTTTGAATAAACTACAATCTCATTACATGTATTTAATATAAGGGGAATGGGGTCGATTTTGAAGAGGTGGTCCACTTTGGACCATTCCGAGAAAAAAAAATCGTTTTTATTTCTCACTTATTGCAATATTCTTATGAGAAACTAAATTGTCATGGTGTACCCTTGCATGTGAACATGAAATTGGGTTTTTAAAAAAATCTATCTGTCTTCAATTTTTTTTTTAAAAAAAAAAAATCGTTGTGGACCTAACCCCTTTTGCAAGCAATCTGAAATGATTCAAATCTCTTTTGATTTAAAAAAGGTGATTTTTCTTTGACACTTTTATTCACGTTTTCATTTAAATTTAAGATTTTCTTTGGTATATCATCAGAGCGACTAAAAATTTAGAGGATTTGAGACAGAAAACAATAAAATTTATGAAAAATTGATCTAACCACTTTTGACAAATGAGCTCTTCAGAATAGTTTGGTTGCAAAAGGGGTTAGGTCCACTCCAAGAAAATAATTTTAAAATTCTCCATATTGCAATATTCTTATGCAAAACTAAATTTTCACGATATCCTGCCATAACCCCTTTTGCAACCAAACTCTTCATATCTTCAAGATAAAAACTTTGCTATAAAAGACGGTATTTTACAGATCAAAACACATTCAAATGAAAATAAGCACACATGATAAGCCTAATTTATTTAATTCTGCTTTTCCGACATAATATTCGACCAGTATATAGCGTAATGAGTAAAAAATTAAATAATGAGGGGGCAAAATATGATTTGTGTGACGAATTCCTACAAGTACGGTCCCGAGGAGCGAAGTAAGCGTGCAAAAACATTGACCTTTTAAAGCATGGAAATCTATTTTTGTGATAGAAAGTTTTGCATTATATCATTTCGATTTTTTTAATTTTCTTTCTCTTTTCTGTTTTTTTTAATGTAACTTTTTTGAGGGGCGGGGCCATGATCCTTACCCCCATCTATATGCCAGTGCATTAGACTGAGATCATTTAATTACCCCAGGGGAGCGTTACATTAATATTTTCATCCGACAAGTTGTCAGATCTGACATCTTTCCTTGATTCTGATTGGCTGAGAGGCACTGTTCATATGGTACTTGTCGGATAAAATGTCCGACAAGTCCTTTCATGAAACGCCTCCTAGATTTAGCTCAAACTTTCGCTTCGTCAGCAGCACTTGGCGCATAGAGATGAATATCGGGGAGCGTTTCATGAAAGGTCTTGCGGTCGGACGTTATATCTGACAAGTCCTGTTTTATCCGACAGTTGTCATAGTAACAGTGCTTCAGCCAATCAAAATCAAGGAAAGTTGTCTGATCATTTTCGGATGAACAAAATGTTGATGAAACGCTCCCCGGGTCGCCCATTTACCTCACATTGACTGAGTGCAGCACAATCTGGACCCGGAATCTGGATAATTTTTCTTATTGAAGGAATAGGCTGGGAATGACCAAGGAGATCTCATTGGAATGACTGGAGTAATACCTTGGTCACATTTGCTCTACGGCGGCCGTACGGCGAGTCGAAAACAGCCTTTGTAACATTTTTTTTTGGTCAAACTACACATAGGTGGTTTAAAGTAAAATTAACAAAACGGTTGTTTCGACTGGCCGTACGGCCGCCATAGAGCAAATGTGACCAAGGTATTAGATGTTCATAGTTAGGTACTCAAAATACAAGTTTCACTTTGAATTAAATCATTTTTTAAAAAATTATTCTCCCTCGTACATAACAAATAAACTTTTAAATGATTAACAATTTTTTTTTTTTGGGGGGCGGTGACTTTGACGTTAAAATCGAAATTCCTTGTATACAATTATACCTATATTATTATTCATTTTATTTCATTAAAACATTTATTCAAAATAAAAAAAGGATGATGCTCAATGCATGTACTAGAAATCACAATGCTACACTCGCTCGCATATAGACCAATTTCACAACGTGAGAGGGCAGCAGACTGGCCGCCATGCTGCGGTGGGCGAATCAACTTTTATAGTACACAAGTCAATAGGGTATTTGGTACATTCGTTCGATTTTTTTTTATTTTGGACCAATTGAGCAGATTTCTTGTAAGATTCACAATGAGCATTAATCGGAGAAGTTCAGGCCGCAGCTGTGCTGTGTTCAATTGCCACAACAATTGGAAACAGCTTCAGGATTGGAAGCAAAGTGAATGTGAAATTCAATCGCCTTGGACTCATGAAGCCTGTTTGTGTGTGAAGCCGTACTCCCTGCATAGGTTTCCAGGCCGCGCGTAGAAACAGGGCCCTGACCCTCTCTTCCCCTTCCTCCTTCCTCTGTTTTATTCTCTTGCCTTGCCCCCTCCTTTTGGATACTTATAGGCCTGCATAAAATGTTGTGGTGGTGGTTTTTTGTGGGGGGAGGGGGATTTATTTGATCATGCTTAGATGGAAATATCAGTCCCTCTCTCTCTCCCTCTCTATCTCACACTATCCGTCTCTCTCTCCCCCTCTCTCTCACTATCCCCTTCTCTGTATTACACTATCCCTCTCTCTATCGCTAGCCCCCCTCTCTCTCTCTCACTACCCCCCCCCCCTTTCTCACTATTCCCCTCTCCCCTCTCACTACCCCCCTCCTCTCACATATATACTCTCTCCCCCCTCTCCCTCATCCTCTCTCTCCCTCTCCCTCTCACTCTCTCTCTCGTTCACTCTCCCGCTACTCTAACACAATTTACTAGCAACAAGAAGTGAGCTCCCTGATGAAAACCAACAGCGATTCTTGGTCATCATCAACTCACTTTTACTGACAAAACTAAGGGGAAAAAGTAGCCAAAGTGCAAAAATTCATCATACCTTCATCGGTCAGATATGGCCATTGTCTTACATCGTCTACCCAGGTGTCCATGCTTTATTTTATTGATTTATGATGAAGTTAATAACACAATATCAGAGCTTATCTGTAATCTTTCATTAAATTTGTACACATGCCAATCGCGGTCAGCGCACTTGCCCACCGCAGCAATGGCGTCGCCGATAGAGGGCCAAATACATAAACCGGCCGTGAAATTGGTCTATAAGGGTTCATGACAATTTAAGTCAACTATCATGGTAACACGCGGGCTAATAGCAGCAGATCAGAATCAACATTTCCATACGATAATTATATGAATGGGGATGTTTTTTGTTTGTTTAATTTATGTGAATAATGGTAACCATAGATCTATATGAAATGGACTTGAGAATAGGATAACAACTAATTAAACTCATACCTATTGCCATTAAACTTGCCCCTTACCTCGGTCATTTAGATTTTTTCACGCTGACGAAATTTGTTACATTATAGATTTTTTTGTTTTACGAGTGCCAGGTCTGATTATTATGGGATAATATTCACAATAAACAGACAAAGTCCCATTAAAAAAATAACGATTTGTGATGTGCGTGTTGATAACGTTGATTGGTGTATATACATAATTATGCAGGACAATATTACATCAAACAGCATTACCTTTACATGTTCAGTCTCGAGGACATTGAATGCGCAGCCTCTAATAATTGCTTGTACCCGGGGCTTGTACTGAAGACCCCCCCCCCCCCCTCCCCTCTCGCCCTGAATAGACCATTTCGTGGTTAGTTTATGGGTAATTTTCGACCTAATCTCCTTTCATTTCTTTCATTATGATATGCAGATTCCAAAGCCAGATATTATGTAAGCATTCGCCTTATATAGCACAGGAGAACAGGTGACTAGAATACGGCTAGAATATAGCACACAATGAACACTCAACACTCGAAGTCGTTTGTTGTATTTCTACTTTGAATGATGCATTAGCATGGTGTTATAACAAGTACTTGACTAACTGTGAAATACCAGATGCTATAACGTATATATTGTTGTTTTTTGTGGATCTATTGTAAATCACAATTCAAAAGAATAGGCCTATCAGTACCAATGACCTTCTTCTGATCATGCGCAGAAAAATATACAAGTTGTTTTGCGCGAACTTGTTGCGAAGACCCACTTTTTGATCAAGGATTCAGTCAGATGGTCTGCGCCTGCAGACTATAGGTACACGTCACTGCGATGAATGGGAAAGAAAATAGCGCTGAGATCTTGGGAGCGTTTCATCAATATTTTCATCTGGCAAGTTGTCAGATATACATCTTTCCTTGATTCTGATTGGCTGGGAGCATTGGCGGCGGAAGCCAAAAAAAATAGGGCTGGGGTCTACCTGAAATTTTGTGATGGACACATGTTAAAAAAAATTGACAAGCAAAAAAAAAAAAAAAAAGTTACCAACTAAAAATTCTTCATATGTGCGGTTTCATAGGGGGGGGGGGACCGTCCCCCACCTCAAATTTCCACCCCCGCTTCCGCCGCCTATGGCTGAGAGGCACTGTTCCTATGGTAACTGTCGGATAAACTGGTACTTGTCGGATAAAATGTCCGACAAGTCCTTTCATGAAACGCCCCGAGGAGACTGGAGACTACTATTAATCCCCAATCCCCTTGGCCATCCTGGTACAGAATTTTTCCAGGCAACTCCCTGGTTTTTCAAAATAAACACATCCATTTACAATGTGACTGAATATCTGGAATCTGGAGCGTTATGGCGTATTTGGGATAGTCTGCATGCAGGCACATGCAGACCCAGATTGAGACTTTGATCAGCAAGTGTGTCTCCACGCAAAGACTAGCACATACAAAATTTGCTGTTTCAATTTTCTCACGCTCCAAATCTAGCCACACCTCCTTCTTTCAGAGTCACTTTCCATCTCCCTCTCACTAGTCTACAACTGTAGACCCACATCTGCAGTGTGTGTATCACAGCTGATTCAAGGAGTCTGCATAGCAGACTAGGTCTACTGGAGCTGCAGATGGCTCGCTTCGCTCGCCCTTTCAGGCTGGTTTGCTTCGCAAACCAGCTGCAGATCCCACTTCACGAGCCATTCAGAGTCTGCATAGCAGACTATCCTCTCACGTCCCTTCTTTCCATTGGCTAGTAAACATTGTCTATCAGCCTCCCACTGGAACTGCTACCAGTGGCCAGTGAGAAGATAAATAATTATTGATATTAAACTCAGATAAGATTTAGCAAAAGATCCTTGGATTCAGCCAGTAGATAATCCAACATTAACAATGCCCCATGCCCAGAAAACCCCACAGGGATCTTGGTCTATACACAAGCAAAAATTGTCATTGCATGGTCATTGCATGGAGCTATTAATAGCTCCATGGTCATACGTCAAGTTTGTTCCAATACTTTATCATGTTTATTACCTTTAGGCTTATATATTTCTGTTGTGCATTTTTTTCCATGTAGGAATCTCCTTCTGCCTCAGGTAATCCGCTACTCCGGAGTAGCTCCATGATTACATCAGTCCTTAATAGATTATAGATATTATTCAGGCAAGGACAGGTTTAATCTCAACAAAAAGTTGATTTGAATTATTATAAGACAAAAATCCAACAAGAATGACAAGGAAAGTTTTAAATAAAATAGTTTTAAAGTTTCCGAATCTCACCATGGACCTATTACATTAATAGGTCCATGATTTCACATCATAACTGCAGTTTATGCACATCCTGGTCGGTTTGCAAATGAGGAGACTGATGACATCATCCATTTGCAAAAAAATGTTATATGTTAATTTTCTCCGCATTGTCAAATAAAACAACGATCGATTCCTCCCTGAACATGTGGAATTAACAATGTTTCATTTGTTTGATACAATTCAGTTCAGTCAACATGGTCCTATAGAGAGTAAATTCTGTAAAAAAACAACAATTATTGCATAATTTAAACAATAAGACACAAAGGAAATAATGAGAGAGGGAAATCATCAACTGTATCTTTTGCATGACACCGAGTAACGGTGTGCATGCATATCACTGTTTTGTGAAAAATAAGCGACACTTTAAAATGCAATAACTTTTACGTCCAATTTGATGAAATTTTCAGCATTATGCTAGTTTGATTTTGATTTATTCAAATCAACATTTTTCTGAGGTGGACTTTACTTTGATAATTTGCACAAAGTCCTTTTCTCTATGTCTTTATGGCGCTTATTTGTCTAATTTTCTTCCCTATTCTCCACATTTCTTGGCGTTTAAGGTAAGAATGTTATGACATTAATTTTCACAAATCACCGAGTTCATGTTCATGCATTTGTACATATACTTTTATTTGTAAACAATATGTTTCTCATTTTACATTATAGTAATGTTTGATCATTAATGTAAAATAAGAAACATATTGTTTACATTATAATAATGTTCAAACATTATTATAATGTAAAATGATAATGTTTGATCATGTTATCATTCATTATGTTGCAAATACAATGCAATTCAGAAATGGCTGCGATATGTGGACATTTTGATGTCCACATACAATTCAGAAATGAATCCACATACAATTCAGAAATGGCTGCGATATGTGGACATTTTAATGTCCACCTTTAACCTAAACCTACTTCCTGATCATTATGCAAATGAGGGCATTACTCATGCTCACACACTATTTTAAATCTTATTTGATATGAAATGTTTCAATTCCTTCTGCTTGTATATGAAAAGTGATAATTTTGACTAAAATATGTAGAACCATATAAGGCATATTTTAGATAAAATAATGTAATTAAATTAAATGCTCGAGAGTATATCTTTCAAAGTACAAACAAATCACTTAAGTAAAATAAAAACAATGTTTAGTGTTAATTGATAATATTTTTTGCTGTTTTGCAATCAAAAGGGAATAGAACACATCCATATAGGCCTATATATACAAACTAAAATTTGATAAGTTTATATCAACAAAATTGATAATGCAGTTATGGCGAATATTTCCTTGCCTTCTAATAATATGTACAATAAAAATGTTAGCTTGGGTTGACAAAGTTTTGGGAGGTTCGACTAAAAATCTTTGCTGCCTTTGATTATAAATAAGTAATCTACCTATGTTATAAAAAAAATTGAGTGATACAATAGAAAATAAGATGCCAACATGGAAAAAAACCCTCTATCAAGCCAATATTGAAAAAGAAAGAAGGCAACATTTATTTTATCAGGATTCCCAGGAACCAAATTGAGGGAGATGTATGCGCACTACACTATTGCGTATATAGACTGGAATTTCAATCAGGAGTAGTAGAAGTGCAATGCAGCATGTCATTAAACAAACACTAGTTGATCTCCCTCTCAGCGGGTGACCGCCCAAATGACCATATAGGGGAGGTGTGTTCAGAGAGGGAATGACAAACTCACAATGATTGACACATTTCGTGCCCAACTTCGAAAGATGAAGCAGACTCTGAGCGAGAGGGCCTTCAGGTACACAAGGCATAAGTAGGTTGCAATTCAGACCCTTTTCTCGAGTGAAACTGAAAGGTTTGCAGGGATGTCATTAGCAAAAAAAAAAAATCTCGCTGCGAGCAGGGTTCGAACCTGCGCGGGAAGATCCCATTGGATTTCAAGTCCAACGCCTTAACCACTCGGCCATCACAGCTTGGTGCCGTGAGAGGACGCTCTTACATTTATATTGACAGTACCGTTTCAACATACAATCTACGTGCAAGAATTGTGACGTTTTCGAATAACAGTCTCTGATTGGTGGAATCAACCATGCGGCACAATTTTTAAATTGGGAAACGACAGACAGGAGGATCCGGACCCCTCATCATCGTCGACACATTTTATTCGCAGCTGTTCATGGAAACAATTTTTGTCAAAAATGGCATCTGACGGACCATTAAAGGTATGCTAATTCTTCAGTAATGTGTGATGAATCATGAATTGTGGAATTAAATAATGTAATTTGTAAGATAATGCGTGAAATTGAAAGTCTAAATGAACGGGGTTTTTTGCGTTGCCGTTGAGTGACCGAGAGCTGCCTTCAGCTTCACCTCGCCCTCGGTCCTCGCACTGCCGCCGCGCTGGTGCTGGCTAGCTGAGTAGTAAGTAGCTGCTACAAGTATGATGGTGGGCCCCAAGTCTGCGCACCTAACAATTTGAGTTCAGATTTAACATGATTTTTTTTCTTATTACACAAAATCTTTGAGTTTATAATGTTCCTTATATTATTAAGAGTAAGTGTACCAAATTTCTCATTAAAAAATAAAAGAAAATATAGGATTTTCTTGAAAAAACTGCGGGCAGTCATTTTCAGATTGAAAAAAACAATGGTACCCCATGTCTGCGCACTCATTCACTTTGCACACGTTTCGGGGATTTTGATGACAAAGGCTGCATTTATGAGGCTGTCACATGAAATGCCCTGAAATTCATTATTTTCCACCATTTTGAGTCGGATTTTTTAATGAATACCTGCCTATGTATTGCATTTGTAAAGTTCGTGCTCGTTGCGTATCTTCTTTAATTAGAATCGCGCAGATACGCGGGTGCGCAGACTTGGGAGACCGCGCAGACTTGGGGGAACTGACCATACGACTAGCTACCGGCTGCAGCGAGTACGTACGACAGCATGTCGCTACTGTAAATTTTTTTATGACAACAAATATCCTTAAGTTATAAAAAGTCAAAACAAAAGTAGATTTAGAGACGGTGAAATTCCGACAAGTCCACCCCAGCCCAACAAAAAGAAAAAGTTGATTTGAAAATGAAATGAATAAAAAAAGGATAAAATCCAACATTAACAGTAGTCAGAGTCTCAGTAGAGGCGCTGGTCAGAAAATTGGGATCGTCCCAGTTTACAGGGACTGTCTCAGTTTATAAGGATTTCTTCACACAAGAAATCTAGGAAAGTTCTTTCACCTGTCAAGTGCCGACAACAATCAAGTGTGCTAGTCAATGTACTTTTCATAACAAGATTATTGGAAGACGGTAAGTCATGAAAAATAGACTGTGAACTGGGGGGAATTGAGGTCACTGAATCTATTTTTAGCACTCTCAATTTTCGTAATTGCTGTCTTTGTCCCGGCGTAGTAGGGGGAAGTGAAAAAAAAACGTCCCCATAAACAAGGACAGTCTCAATTTATCAAGACATGATGAGGATATCCTTGTTTTCTGGGACAATCCCAATTTTTGGACCAGCGCCTCTACTGATTAACAACAAATTTATTACTGACTTACTGTTAGTGTTAGCATTGAAAATTTCATCAATATTGGATTTAAAATAAAGTTATGACATTTTAAAGTTTCTCTTGACTTAATTTCACAGTTGTCATGGTTGTCAGGTTGTAACTAACTTACTAAGTATGGTCAATTCCCCCATCATGTCTGCGCGGTCTCCCAAGTCTGCGCACCCGCGTATCTCACTTTCTGCACGATTCTGAGTATTAGTAAAAGAAGATACACAACGAGCACAAACTTTACACATGCAATACATAGACGGTATTCTTTGAAAAATCTGACTCAAAATGGTGGAAAAATAATGAATTCAGTGCATTTCATGTGACAGCCTCAAAATGCAGCCTTTGTCATCAAAATCCCTGAATTGTGTGCAACAGTGCAAAGTGAATGAGTGCGCAGACATGGGGTACCATTTTTTTTTCAATCTGAAAATGAATGCACTTTTTTCCAAGAAAATCATATATTATTATTTCTTTCAAATTTTTATGAGATATTTGGCACACTAACTCATATTGATGTAAGGAACATTATCAACTGAAAGATTTTGTGAAATACATGTAAGAATAAATTCATGTTAAATCTTAACTGAATTGGTTAGGTGCGCAGACTTGGGGCCCACCATTATGACTTATGAGGAAGACCGCAAGATTTTTCTATCTCATCAACCACTTCATTTAAACCGTCTGATTTTTTTCAGATCTTGATAAAAATAGCACAAAAATAGAAATCTACCAAATTTCATACTAATCCATGAGTCTGTTTTTGAGTAATAGTCAAATGAACTTTGAATGCTCCAGAAATTATGCACTCACGATTATAGTAGAGGTGCACACTGCACAGACAATATGGGAGACTCTAATACTAGGGGAGACAATCTCCCACATTGGAGACTTGCTTTGCAAAACTTTAAAAGGACAAAAGAAACAACACCAACCAAAGCATGATTTTTTCCTCACAAAGTTTTGTCTCACCGAGGTCAGAAGCCCATTTGTTTTGTGTGTGATTGACAACAAAAATCCTTATCAAAACAAAAGTAGATGGTGAATTTTTAAAGTAGACGGTGAAAAGGGGTGATTTTTCATAAGGAATCTGCTCATCACATTTTTATTTGCCGCCAAGGTAATCCTTTTGCAGCAAATATAAACAAAGGAATTTGGACTCCAAAACTGGAGACTGTCTCTGGAATTGGTACCCAAATTCTTTACAAAAGTCTCTGATAGGGTCGCATTTCATAAGTTGGGTATGCAAAAAGGGTGGCGTATGAACAATTTTCCACACGGTGCCATGGATGAATTGTTGCTACATCACAGCATCTTGACCAAATTTATTAAGTAATATCTCATTTTGAAGCTAGAACTATACACTAAATATATTACTATGAATTAGATCAATACAATATCAGGAACAAAAACTATAGCACATTAAGTTAGAAGTAACAGGGGTGGTGGAGCCGGTGGATGCGGAGCCGGTGGATGCGGTAAATGATAAAATATTAATTAAACCTAATTAACAACTTACTATAATATGTAATATGACTGATATCCTCATATTTCTGGGCATTTTAAAGCAGGGAACAACTAAATGTCATAAAAATTTGACAATTTTGAAAATATGCAGCAATGGAATACATGTGTATGTCAGCTCTGATCTGCAACCTTATCAATTAGTAAACCGGACAGATTTGGTTAATTATCTAATTTGTAATCTTAATTTTTAGTACAAATGTTGTGTATCATTGCAACAAACATTTCTACCCATGATGTTGTCATTTTGCCAAGCATACAAATACAGTGACAGGTATTTTGGGGGCAAAAATGTGAAATTAAATACTGTTAATTAGTATAATTAATATGCATAAAATAATAGATGATTATTCAATTTTTGGTACAGATTTAATCATTGATGTTTCAAGATTATAACTGCAAAATACTAGGGTGATCCAATGTTGCATTAACTTTTGACACCATTTTATGTGCAGCAGGTCCAATTTGAGAAAAACACATTTCAAAATTCACATTTACATTGACATCTGTGTAATAATTAGCTGTTAATTAGTCATTTGAAGGAAAAGTAACGGTATTCGAGACTTAAAACTTTTTCATTATTTAGAGAATGATAATAGCTATAACATATCAAAAAATAAGATTTTTGACCATTTTTACCCTGTTCGCGAAATTGGACCACCTTATGACATGTGACCATATGGGAGATAATCTCCCACAATTGGAGACATTCTCCACTCTCCAATATTGGCCATGCTCCTGTACTGATTATATGGATGAAGGTCTATTGTGTGGCAGTATCCTGACATCGAGGCACAGACTGGAACCCAAAAAAACGTAAAGTTCTGTCACGATACCTCTCCTAATTCTTTCTAAATTCATAACAAAATGGCCGATTGAGACTTGGATAGAAGGAGAGAACTTTGTTTTTTTTGAGGTTCCAGTCTGTGCCTCGATGTCAGGATACTGCCACACGATAGACCTTCATCAATATAATCATGGTAAAGTGCATAATTTGTCTTCACAATTTATTTTGCTAGATATTTTGACCATAATCTACCCTAGTCCTGTGAGTATCATGGGTAAATACACGGTGCTCCTGGGCTCCTGCCCACAAAGCGGGCGGGAGCTCCCTGGGTTAGGGGGACCTAAAAACTATGCACTTTGCTTTCAAAGTCAAACGATAAAAACTATGCCAATTTTAATATTTGAACAAATTGATCTTTCACTAACTTGTGGCAAACATTTTGATGATCATTAACCAAGAAGAAAATATCACAAAATTTGCGTAATACGAAAATCCTGCCATGTTTTCCGAACACCTCTTGATACATGACAGAAGGGGTCCTAAACTATGTACTCGATTTATCATGCAAAGAAATAGCATTTCATGTGCCTCAATTTCTAAAATATGTTCACATTATTATAGATAAAATGAAATTGAAGCAAATATAACTCAAAAATTCCAAAAACAGTTGTTGGGTTTTCTCTGCATTTAGAGATTTACTGCAGCCTCTGTAGAAAAAATATGAATAGGAAGTGTTCATCACTGCAGTCACAGAGTGCGAATTTGCTATAAAAACTTCATGCATGCGCGATGAGTGGTGCGTAGCTTTAGGACCCCCTACCATATGCACATCCTGATTGGTATGCAAATGACGGGACTGATCACTGATGGCAACATGACGTCACCCACTCACTATTTCTTTTGTATTTCATTGTATGAAATATGAAACATCTTAATTCTTTCCTCATTGTCATCATGTGAAACAAAGATTTGTTCCTCCCTTATTACCTTGTTTTGACATTTCATGGTTCAGTCAAGTCCATCATTGTCAAAACTGTAAAAATTGTACTATTGTATAATTCAGACAATAAAAAACAACAAAAGAAATACAAGTAGTGAGTGATAGACATCAACTCTCTAGTTTGCATCACTGAATTGTGCATATTGTTTTGTGAAAAATAAGCCCAACTTTAAAATGTCATTTATTTTACATCCGATTTTGATGAAATTTTCAGTGTGGTTCACGGACCACCACGTATTAGGATATACACAATCCTGTAGACAGTAGAGTTATAGTTAGGTATTTACCAAAATAGAATTTCAGTTTTGACTTTAATATTTGTATTTAATTTGGCTTCTTTCACCAGACCCTCTTTGACAATGCTCAGAAAAATGAAATTGCTGACCTCCCATCTCCCGGCCAACCTGGCAAGGGAGCAAAGAATAAAAAGCGTCTTTCTGTGGAGAGGATTTACCAAAAGAAGACTCAGCTGGAGCACATCTTGCTACGTCCAGACACTTACATTGGATCTACCGAGCCAGTCACACAGGTACTTGTACATCAGGAAATTCCTAATTAAAGGGATTATTTGTGAATCAGCAGGACTTAGATTAATGCGTCATATGCATGGCCTTGGAGTGGGATGCCCAGCTAATCGGCCTCAAAGTACATTTCACTCACCTTTGATAGTTTCTGTGCCCTTAATATAATTTTTGATATTTGTGCTCAATGTGCTATAATATCAGTAGAAACACTGTTTTGAAAAGTAGCTTTGTCCTGAAAATATTGAAATTTAAAGCCTGAATCAGTTATCTCAGTGTCAGAGAAATTGTCACAAATTTACATTATTATTCATTGCATGATTTGACCCACTCTTTTGAAGGGGTAACATAACCACATTATTGATAAGTAATTTCAGACACCAAGGTCCCAGACTAATCATCATGGGCACTTGCAAATGGCAAGACTCGAAACTTTGTATTCTCAGTCTGACTTGTAGTTGCAATCGAGTGCTGACTGTTATGCTCTTATTCTTAAAGATTCTTGCATTCTTAAATAAATCTGCATTATTTCCAATAATTTTTGTTTGCAAATGTTTCCTTCATAGGCCATGTGGGTGGTGGATGGTGAAACACTTGTGAACAGAGAGATCACATTTGTTCCAGGTCTCTACAAGATCTTTGATGAAATTCTTGGTAAGTACATGTATTTCTGTGTCTCTATAAAAAAAAGAGTTCAAGATTCCAAGAATTCACCATATGAGTGCAATCCCCCACCAACTTTCCTGTCTTTGATAATTGCATGCACAGTCGTTCAAAGTCAATGTTTTATGGAAATGGAAATTTGATAAGGAGTAGACCTAGGGCCCGTTGCAGAAAGAGTTGCAATCAATCGCAACTCCAAAAATCATGCGCAACTTGATTTTCAACCAATCAACAGCACGCGTTTTTGAACTTGCGTTTAAACGCAACTCTTTCTGCAACGGGCCCCTGGTGTGGTATTCTGAACACTATCTTTTCTCCATATTTTATCTTTTCTCAGAGATATGACCAAATCTTTGTCACATAAATTGTCATAAATTTTGTCCCAAAAATTATCATAAATTTTGTCTCTTCTCTTTTTATTCTCTTGTCTCCTCTGCAAAGGTCATTAACTTACATGATGGTAGTCAAAATTTTGTACATTTCAATTTGTGACATAGCAAATCACACCAACAATTTTCATTTTCACACCAAGTATTTTCATTGTGGAGCATTGTGGCCCAGATAAGCCTTCTGACTTTGAAACAGAGGGTTGTGGGTTCGAATCCCAGCCGTGGCATGATTTCCTTCAGCAAGAAATTTATCCACATTGTGTTGCACTCGACCCAGGTGAGGTGAATGGGTAACCTGGCAGGATTAATTCCTTGAATGCATGAGCGCTGAAAGGCAGCTCGAGCTAAGGCCGGGGTAATAATGATAAAAACGCTCTTCGGAATAGAGTATTTCTAGATAAATGGTGCTATATAATACCTATTATTATTATTTTAAGTTTGACTAACAATCTCTTCTATCTTTATTTTCAGTGAATGCGGCTGACAATAAGCAGAGAGATCCTAAAATGGACTGCATCAAGATTACCATTGATGCGTGAGTATCACCCAATGCCTGCAACTGCTATTCAAATTTAGGGCCCTGTAATACATCATGGTTAATAACCTGGTTATGCAATCAATTGCAATTTGAACAGTAGGCTAGTTTATACCCTCTCTTGTATAGCTACAAGATAACAGGCCCCAAGGATTATTAATTAAGGAAAATCATAATGTGCAAATCTCTTTTCTCTTGAGAAAAACCAACAGCTTACACAGATTTTTTTGTTTTGTTTTAATATCCTTTGAATATTTTTTTTCAATACTGGAGAATGGAGCAAGTATAACTTGTGATCAAAGGTCACTTGCGTAAATAGAAATATGCACTATTCCCCTTGATGAGCTTTATATTATAATTTATAAATAGGGTTTTTACTCTCATAAGAGCCAAAGAGCATATGATGTAAGATTCATTGAAGCACTGTAGGAGTATAGGCTGAGAAAACGTCGACCAATTGTGAAGACTTCTCAAACTCAGGAAGACAAAACAGTTTTCATTGGCTGATGGTATTATGAATGCATTCCATTACACACACAGAATAAAGTATGATTGTACTGATGTATGAGGCAGGTTAGTACTTAAAGTTTTTCAAAACTATTGAGAATTTGAAGAGTCCAGACTGATGCTGAAAGTCGGTGCAATCAATTAATTGCCACTTGGTTGACGCCAGTTTTTGTTCTGTATCATCCTACATGGTTAAATTCTAGTTCGTCTACATCCACTCAGTCTAATCTCCTTTTGGACTAATTATCATTTCGACCATTTTGTCTAATATCCTCTTCATCCAACACCAATTAGTCTAAATGGTTAAATGAACTGTGTGTGACCAATTTGACAAAATGTAAAATATAAGTACCGGTAGACAAAATCGAAATTTTACCAGCTGTGCATTTGGATTAATGGCAGTTAGACCAAGTGAGGTTTAATCCAAGTGATGGTTGGAACAAATGTTGATTAGACCAAACGAATTGGTAGTAGATCAAGCAGATTTGGCCATAAAGGTGTACATTTTATAGAAGATCTGATAAAGTGGCAGTTACCATGATGGTAAGGATGACTAAGAATTAGACCATATGCTAGTAGACCAAGTGGGTTTAGCCATGATGGTGTTAAGGACACGCACACCTTACGACTGTTCAGGATCCGATTTTTGAACGAATCGCATTTTGCTTATTTTCTGAAAATGTGAATGGAACATATCGTTTTATTTGAGGTTGAAATTAATTGGAAGAATACTGATATAACCATTTTGAAAGATTGCAAGCCTTTATTTTGGAGTAAAAGCCAAATTAGTTTCAAATCGCAGCCAATCGTACGACTGCCATGGTGTCATTACAACTAGATATTAAATTCGCTTTTATTCTAAGAAGGATGATAGCACAGTCACAGATTTGAGCATAGGTATTCGTACGATGATTTCGAACATTACACAGTAAGATATTCCAAGTCTCATTATTAGCATCAACTTCTACTACATTTTTTTCTTGAAATCGGGTCGCAGACCAATCGTAAGGTGTGCGGTCGCCTTTAGGGACTTGAGAATTACACTATCTGATTGTAGACCAATTTACACACCATGCTTTCATCTTTTCTGAACGCTTTCTAAACTTTCTTGTACAGTGAGAATAACACCATCGTTGTGTGGAACAATGGGAAAGGAATCCCTGTGGTTGAACACAAAGGAGAGAAAATGTACATACCAGAGATGATTTTCGGCCATCTGTTGACATCCAGTAACTATGACGACACTCAAAAGAAAGTCACAGGTTAGTATAGGTGTTATCTATCTCTGTTGTGCTTCCTCAACGATCACCATCATTTTTTTTTTGTGGTACAGGTTTACACGTACATACATGTATAAGAGAGCAAGTTATCATTTCTGAGTTCGGTCACAGTGAGGTTGAACAATACTTTTCAGTTAGGTTACATTCCTGGCAATGATATCAGAGTTTTACCATCAAATTTTCATGTTTTGAAATATATTAAACAGAGCAATGATCTAAAAATCTGATGTATCTGATTGAAAATTATATTTTGGGCCTAAGAACGCTGTTATTATCTTTTGTAATACAAGTTTTCATTGCAGATTTGAATTACCCTTGGAATGAAATCAATTTACATGATGTACAATGTGCATGATAGAAGGTTTTGCTTTATGTCTACTGCTTTGGTTTTGTTGGTATACAGGTGGCCGTAATGGTTATGGTGCAAAACTATGTAACATCTTCAGCAAGAAGTTCACTGTTTCCACTGCTAGCAAGGAAGACGGCAAGAAATTCAAGCAGGTTAGTTTTTAAAGGGAAAATTCACCCTGACATCAAGTTGGTTACCCTATCCAGGCCGGGGGGGGGGGGGCAAATATAACATGATCATTGGTAAAAGCCACAGCTAAACGTGGCTCAGACTATTGTGAAGGTACCTTACAACAAGGGACCTGTCAATAATGAACAATAAGAAAATATACTACCCTGAACCCCTCCCACCTTGCTCACACTATCTGCCCTATTAGTGGTTTATTTATATGTTTAGCAACAATCACAGACAAACTCATTGCAGGTTTATGCCATTCAGAATGTAATTTATGAGTCTGAAAAGGGACCATTCTGGAATAGTCTGTTGTGTACACCATGTATTACCCTGATCATCATGCAATGAAAATGCAAAGTAAATGTCTGACCTCATATTCTCTCTATTTTTCGTCCAATTCTATCACTCTTCGACAGAGTTGGTCAGACAACATGAACAAAAAGGGTACAAACAAGCTTTCTTCGTTTGATGGCTCTGACTACACCGAGATCTCCTTCAGTCCCGACCTTGAGAAATTCAAGATGAGCTGTCTGGATCGTGACACCATCGCCCTTCTAACCCGCCGTGCCTATGATATTGCAGGTTGTCTCAAGGGCGTCAAGGTCTTCCTCAATGGCAAGAAGTTGCCTGTAAGTTTTGGGAGTCTTATTATCCATTTAATGTCCCTCGGATAGGATGTTAATATGAAGGGAAAGTCATCCCCTTTTCATGTTAAAGAAGATATTGCTCTCTTTGCATAAGTGTAGGGGGAAACCTGGTGTAGTTGTCCATCTGTCTGTAGATTTTAGGCCTTTATAATCAATTTAATGTCCCTTGGATAGGATGTTAAATAGAGGAGGGTCACCACCTTTGCATGTTAAGAACACACTGCACTCTTTGTATTGTAGGGGGAGGGGGTATATAGTGGTCCACCTGCATACCCCCAACCAGCTTTGTTAGGAGGAAAGACCTGCAGGTTATATTGATTTCAGGTCACTTTGTCTCCCAGTCAGAGAGGAAGCCAAATGAATAATGATTAAGATAGATACCACCTGTTGAGTTATGCAATATCATCACTGCCTTTTGCCCCCAGAAATTGATTAAGTGGAAATTACTGGTGTTGGAGATGACTTTGCTGGAGTGACCATGATCAAATCCATATATTTACCCCTCCTAACTTTTAATATGTGTCCAGATACAGAGAGAAAAAGGTGAAATGGAGAATTGTGATGAGGAATTGCTCTCTGTAGAAATGTTTTAAGATATCTTTCATCCATATCATGATTTGTCTGTTGTGTCTTGGTGGGTCTTTCATAAAACTGTTCGTAAGTTAAGCACAACTGGAGATCCTTTATTGCGGTTAATGTTATCCACCAAAGTGTTCATTGGCGATGGTGAAGCGCATAATAAAGGTTCAACAGTCATTCTTAAAATCACTGTTAACTTACGAACAGTTTAATGTAACAGCCCCCGATCTATTCACATTCACCTTCCTGGGTTCCCCTCTGAAATCAGTTCATATCTCATCCTAAATGAAAGGAAATTATCCTAATCCTACTTTTCTATTGATCCATGTCCAAGACAATGTTATAAAGTATGTTTATCCAATCTCTCTAATGGGTCCTCCCTGAAGTGATTTGTCTGTTTTATGCTATCAAATTATCATGGCTAGAGCAGTTCATGAAGTGGTGTAAGAATAGAAAAGGGGATGATTACTTTTTGCAATTGCCATTCATACTCCACATGTATGTGCACTAAAAGCAATATTAAGCAAGTCTCCTATGAAATACTCACATAATATTAGACAAATAAAATCATCTTGTATCTGAATAACATCTTTTTATCTATATCCATTCATACTACAGGTGAATGGCTTCAAGTCATATGTGGATAGGTTTCTGAAGAGCTTTCAGAAGGAAGATAGCGAACCGTTGAAAGTTATTCACGAGGAGGTGAACTCACGATGGGAGGTGTGTCTGTGTATGAGTGAGAAAGGATTCCAGCAGGTCAGCTTCGTCAATAGCATTGCTACTACCAAGGTATGCAGACTTAGGAAATCACTTTATTTCAAATAATGAATTACAAATTAACGCAGATGCTTTGATGATTAAAAAAACACAAAACAACATCTTAAAACATCTCCAAGCAGTGTGCAATCAAAGGATTGTTATAGAATTCCTTCTATTTTGTTCAAAGACTTTGACGCACTGTGACATAAGCAGAAATATGGTATTTGCTGAGATATTTTCATTCCATGTAGAGTGGCTATTTGAATCCCGGGAATGTATCACCCATAGCCCCACCTATTTTTCCACTAACTGCCAGCTTCACACTTATATTACAAACCACGGACACCTGTCACCACTATGATGTGGTTCATTCCAGCACATTTATTTTGTGTTGTTAAAAAATGCACTGTTGGTGTAGATACTAAAATATACTCAACAGCAATCTTTGCATATTTTTAAGCCAGTCTTTGAAAATTAGCGCTATGTCGGTTCATGGAATTGATTACATCACAGAAATGAATCATGTAATTTCTTGTGTAGGGTGGTCGTCATGTGGACTATGTTGCTGATCAGGTGATTACTAAACTGATTGAAACAGTCAAGAGGAAGAACAAGGGAGGAGTCAATATCAAACCATTCCAGGTAATAAATCTCTTATATTATTGTTTTTTAAAAAAGAAAAATAATAGTAAAATTCTGCTTCTTATAACGCTTAATACATCAGGGGAGCGTTTCATGAAAGGACTTGTCGGACGTTTTAAACGTCAAGTCCCATTTTATCCGACAGTTACCATAGTAGTGGTGCTTCTCAGCCAATCAGATTCAAGGAAAGATGTCAGACCTGACAAATTGTCGGACAAAAATTTTGATGAAACGCTCCCCAGAATGACATCTGTAAGCACTTTACAGATATATATGATTACCTCATTCATCTGATATTGGCTTGCCAGTATACAATGTGTGTACTTTCCCTCTTCCTGAGGAACATTCCATTCCATCATGAACATGAAAGTTAGATTGACAAAATATTTGAGTCAGAAAGTTGACCAATATGGAAGATCATTGCTTTTCTCTGAAATTCTGTCTGCCTTTAAAGCAGCTTGCGGATGTGTTAAAGATTGCTAAAATACTAGCAAGAAGTGAATATTATGTTGGTATCACCCCAGGCAGGGTTTGATTTAAAAAAAAATGTTTGGCTTAGGCCTAACATTTCATTATTTTTGGCAAGGCAGCTTTTCCTATGTGGCCTTTCTATATTACAGCCAAATGGAAACATAACAGTCTCAACAATACTGCCAAGGCAAATGAGAGTGAGATTGAGGCCAAGATTGCAATGGCCTCAAATTAATTCAAACCCTCACTGCTGATGAAATTTTTAGTGAAACAGAACTTTATTGTTCCAACCACCATACATTTATGTATTCTTCCTACAGATCAAGAACCACCTTTGGGTATTTGTGAACTGCCTGATTGAAAACCCCACCTTTGACTCGCAGACCAAGGAGAACATGACCTTACAAGCCAAGAAGTTTGGCTCAGAATGTAAACTGAGTGAAAAGTTTATCAAAGGGGTAAGTGTGCTATGTTAGAATAAAAAATAAAGGAAGGTTGGTTAATAATAATGATAAATAGTTTGATAACTTGAAAGCTCGTAACCCCACTCCCTACTCCCCAAAAAGTTGCATTAGATCATTAATGTGATTTTGATTAATAACAAAGCGATTTCATCATAATGAATTCTGTTATTAGTATTTGCAATATTTTTAGCAATATTAGGAATCATAATATTAGACATGTATTGATTTTTTAATTGAAAGAGCATGAATAAAGTTGAATTATTGACAACTCTCAATGAGACTAAATGTTTAGCATTCATGTTTCAGATTTCTCTCCCGTAAATTACCTTTGTATCCATTCTCTTGCAGGCTCTGACTTGTGGTGTGGTAGAGAGTATCATGTCATGGATGAAGTTCAAGGCTCAGGTGGGTGAAATCAACAAAAAAATAATAATCTGCTTATATAAACATTTTAACGATCACAAGCAATTTGAATTATAGACAAAAAATTACGACAAATTGAAACAAGATAGAGGAAATGAAATAAGAAATTGATTTCTAATACAGTTACAGAAAGTTTTTTAAAAGTTTCATAGATTGGGATAGAGGATTAATTCTCAACAGAATTTGAATTTTGATATTACTTAAATTCAATTTACTGCTATAACTCTAAAAGTTATAGCAGCATATCCTGAGGTATTCAATTCATGGCAAGTTTTACAACATAGCTGGCAACAACCAGGGTCCTGTAATACAATGGTTTGCGATTGATTGTACGCTTGATTTTTTTAAACGATTGATGGTATGTTGTAGCCAATGCAATCAATCGTAAAGATATTTCTCCATGATGGATGCAAAGCTTTGTGTTATGGGCTCCAGATTATAATGAAGAAAATTCATTAAAACAGACCTTTCACCTGGCTTAAATTGCCATGATTATTTCTCTTATTTTCCATCAATTTTCCACCAAAAGGTGAAAAACATGTATCAGTAAGATCCTTCAAATTTTGCTTAGTCCAACAGATTTCTGTGGTGCCAAGAAATATGACTGAGACAGAGGTACCTGTACTTCTGATTTATTCCTTATACAAACACTTGGGTAGTCGTTTTAGCAGATAATGTTTGCAATTATTTATAACTCGTTACCACAAATGGCTTTTATGATTAATTCCCTAACACAGAGTCAGTTGGACAAGAAGTGCCACTCTTCCAAGCACTCCAAGTTGAAGGGCATCCCAAAGCTGGATGATGCCAATGATGCAGGAGGAAAGAACTCTTCTAAGTGTACCTTGATCCTCACCGAGGGAGATTCAGCCAAGACTCTGGCTGTTAGTGGTCTTGGTGTGGTTGGTAGAGATCACTACGGTGTGTTCCCTCTCAGGGGTAAGCTGCTCAATGTGAGGGAAGCCTCTCACAAGCAGGTGAGTGATTATCATTTTTCTGAACCTCTGGCCTTGATTGAATTTCTCAATTTGTTAGCAGGGAATGAGTTTACTCTCAAAAGTTTTTAGCGGTGGAAACATACTTTTTACTGTATAGTCCTTCGCAACCCCCCCCCCCACTGCCATATATAACTTCTTTTTTTTTTAAACTATCATATCAATAATGCAAAGCAAATTGTAATGTGTTACCAACAAAAAATTATGTTTTGTGTCCACAAAATATACTGCTTTTTATTCATTAGTGGTTAAGCCTTGCTGAAATGAACAGTCACAAATGGAACTTGTAAGAAAAGGTATGACTAAAATCATTCTAATATTGCTTGTTCTGTACAGATCATGGAGAATGCTGAGATCAACAACATCATCAAGATCCTGGGTCTCCAGTACAAGAACAAGTACGAGACACCAGAATCCTTGAAGACACTCCGATACGGCAAGCTGATGATCATGACTGATCAGGATCAGGACGGTTCCCACATCAAGGGTCTCCTTATCAACTTCATCCAGCATAACTGGCCCAAACTCCTCCATCACAACTTCCTGGAAGAGTTCATCACACCTATTGTCAAGGTAAGGCGTCAATAATCTGCTGGGGAGTAAGAAAGTCCGATCAGTATAAATTGAATTAGAAATGGATAGAATCTAGTAAAAATACCCTCTGTTGAGTATTGACCTGGGGGTTGTTTCACAAAGATTTAAGTATAACTTAAGTCGCACTTAAATACTGACGCGTACATTAAATGCAACGCATGATCTTATTTATAGATATGCAGTAGTGCACGTCCTCATGGCACGATCTGACTAATGCGGTCAAGCCTTTTATACCATACGCAACTCGGCTTTTAAGTGCGACTCTAAGTCATACTTAAATCTTTGTGAAACACCCCCTTGTACTTTACATGTAATGAAAGTTGTATGCCACTCCTCAACTAAAACTTGTAACAATCGTTATGTTGCAAATTTCCTTTCCAGTCAGGCTGAATATAATTTGTTATCGAACTATGCATTCACATGAATGTAATTCAAAATTTATAATGGGTGAATTTTACTTGAAAATCATCAATCAGAACTGATAGACAGGGGCATACTTTGGAATACATGTGATATATATGCAGCACTAAGGCTTGTATATCTAATGATAATATATGCATTTGTTATATAGGTTAGCAAGGGGAAAGAAACCCACCCTTTCTACTCTCTACCCGAGTTTGAGGAGTGGAAGGAAGAAACTCAAGGATCTAAATCATGGAAGGTCAAGTACTACAAAGGTATTTTTTTTACATTTCTTTTTTTCTTTTTATTGTTATTAAACCATTAGGGACCGAGCCCACGTTTGTTAGCTGGAGTCTATGGAAAACGTGTTATAGCAAATCATCCAGTCTCCAATGGGTTAAAAGATTTCAACCTTACAAAGAAATATTTAGATACATCATTTTTATTTGGTTGTGTCTCATATCTCTGTCACCCTAATACCTTGGTCACATTTGCTCTACGCCGGCCGTACGGCGAGTCGAAAACGGCCGTTTTAACATTTTTGGTCCAACTACATATAGGTGGTTTGAATTAAAATGAATAAAACGGCTGTTTTCGACTCGCCGTACGGCCGCCGTAGAACAAATGTGACCAAGGTATTACTCTCAATCTTGTGACCTTTGACTTTGTATAAATAGTACAAACATGAGTTACATTGACTTGACGTTTTGCTATGTGGTCAAAACACATTCCATACTAACTGCAAGAAAACAATATCATGATGCATTTTACAGTTACAATAGAGTGAACATTTATTGTATTAAGAGTTAATCATTTTGACCTTTGAACTATGACCTTGTAGGTTTGGGTACGAGTACCATGAAAGAAGCCAAGGAATACTTTAGTGACATGGTCCGTCATCGCATCCCATTCAAGTACAAGGGCCCTGAGGATGATGAAGCTATCGTCTTGGTAAAAAATGTTATTTCTAAAATTCAAATCCCAAACTGTTTATCTCAGTTCATGTTCTTGTCTCTTAAAGTTTAGTTCAGCAATTGATTGTAAGACATGTATCAATTGCAATGACCATCGTGTAATTAACTGACTTTACAATCAATTGTTAATGTTTGTGTTATGAGGCCCATTTTCTTTTTTTAGTACTAGATGAGAAAGTTTCATTCATTATTCATCTGATGGTTTCATGTCTATATATTTGAATATGCCTTAAAGTTATCGCAAGACCTGGCTTGTGAAAAGTACCGCGAAAGTTCACTCGTATATCATCTTGATAATTTTAGATTTGGAAATCATGCATTATTGGGAGAAAACGGCAGAATTTGCATTTGATCAATACCTTTATCGGGGCTCTGTGTATTACAGATCACAGGCTTAGAAATGAATGATTGATAAATTACATTTTTGTAAAATGTATGTTGACTTGTTGATTAAAATCTTGTCTAATGTAATATTTGTCACCAAGTGGTGAGATACTATTATAGATATGTTATTTTCCAATTTTTGTAGGCTTTCAGCAAGAAAAGGTGTGAGGATCGTAAGACCTGGCTGACTGAATTCCTGAAGGAAAGGAAAGAGAGGAAAGAGGCTGGTCTTGGAGAGGTAACAATCCACCTGAAAATGTTATCTTTTGCAAAAAATATCACCCTAGCTCTCTTTTATTTCAGTTTCACTTTGAAATAATTTCTTTCTTCCAGTTGGTGAAAATATACTTGCTGATACATTATTCAAGTAATTTGATGGAAGGTTTGTATTTTTTTTCTTCAAATTTATAAGGAAGTGAATAATGGTGACCAGTGCCGTCTGCAGTGGCGTACCTAGGATTTTCCACAGGGGACATTACTGATGAACTTTGGCAAGAAATTGAAGAGATATAGACAGCTTCTTATAGAGCAGGCAACTCGGGCCTAGAAAGAATAGAAATGCCTAAAATGTTCACTTGAAATGAAATACATGTATTTGTGTACAACAGATGTCTTCAATTGAAGATAGATCTATTCTGATAGTTTTGAGCTCATTTTACCCTTTTCTTTTTGTCTTTTCAAACTATCAGATGTACCTTTACAACAAGGATACCCGGCGCATCACATACGAAGATTTCATCAACAAGGAACTTGTTCTCTTCTCTAACATGGACAATGAGAGATCTATCCCATCCATGCTCGATGGTAAGTAGTACTACCTCACAGACAATCACTGAATCTACAGGATTCCCACAGTCATGGAAAATCCTGGAAAAATATGTGGTCATGGAAAGTCAGGGAATTTTGAAAATTTGTGAAAAGTCATGGAATTGCATTCACCTCTTGGCTATGGTAGCTTTACAGTTTGTTGTTTCTCTCATACTCTGTGATCATACTCTGCTATTATAATTAGTGTTCATTATTTCCATTTTCCCCAGTTTTGGGACATCTCAAATTCATGGAAAGTAGCAATTTAGTCATGGAAAAGTCATCGAATTCTGTTTTCAAATTTCTATGGGAGCCCTGATCTAGACAATGGATGATTTCAAGTTCAATGCTGGCTTTTCAGTGTTGATCCAACATTTTATCAATACAATGACAAAATTAATATGGAGTTAGTTTAGGGATGAAGCTCACCAGGTTTCGAGCTTTCAATATTATGATTTTTATCATGTCGGTTAAACTCATTGTAGGGTTCGTTTGTATGTTAGCTTGTTTGTCTTTAGGAGAAGGGGTTATTAGGTATTTGAACTGTGGCTGTAAACGCACAATGTTAAGCTCTTCTAGTGGTTGTGGGGGGGGGGTTATTCAATGTTCTTATTTATGGATATCTCGTTTTCATGGTTTCATCCTGCTAGGTCTGAAGCCTGGACAGCGTAAGGTTGTTTTTACTTGCTTCAAGAAGTACGAGAAGAAAGAGATCAAGGTTGCCCAGATGGCTGGTGCTGTGGCTGAGCTTTCTGCTTACCATCACGGTGAAGTGAGTTATCATATAAAGTCACATGTAGTCATGACTTATTCAGCAGTTTGTGAACCGACCCTCATCCATTAAATAGTTCAGTGAAGCAGACATTATACACAAATAATGCAGTCTCAGTTGCTATTTCAGCCGATTTTGGCAATGGTACTGTTCCACAATTAACCTTTAGTACAAGCTTACCCTTATCTTTGGTCATCACTCACAAGAGAAGCCTCTTGCAAAAATTGCTTCTTACTGTCTACCCAATGTTTCCTATTATTTTAGTTCAAATTTTCAATTTTTAGAGAGGTATTTGTTGTAGATTTGAATGATGAAGGGATGGCATGAAAGTTTGATATCAAATGCAAATCCGTTTGTCACTTACAGCCACTTTTCACCATTTTGAATTGTGTTTAATTGCAAAGATGTATACATCTCTAGCAGTTCTTTCATTATTTAGATGAATCACTTTCCATCATCACAAAAATTATATTATTTCCTTCATCCTTTTTTTCCCAGGAAAATAGTTTATGACTTGTCATGGTACTGATTAACAAATGATTTTTTTTTCTTTTTCAGACATCCTTGATGAGCACCATCATCAACTTGGCACAGAACTTTGTTGGTAGCAACAACGTGAATCTCCTGCAGCCCATTGGTCAGTTTGGTACCCGTCTTCATGGAGGAAAGGACGCTGCTAGCCCCCGTTACATCTTCACTCAGCTCAGGTAACCATTCACTTCCACCGCACTTGACCTTCCGTGTCCACACCTATTCATAAACTAGCAATGTCATATTTCTTGCAAAGAATATTGTCGAGACACACATGTACATCGAGTCGCTCAAGACTGAAACTGTTCCAATATGTGTCTAATCTTTATTTTGAATATTGTATTTCCTGTTTCGGTCTTTTCATGAAAACTAGATGGAGATTGCATTGAATGATATTGAGCAATATGGATAGGATCTGAAATCAAAATAAGGGTATGGATCTAAAATCAACATTCCTACCATTTTGAAATCTTTAGTAAATGAGAAGGACATAGTCTGTATATTGTGCTTTGATTGGCATCATACCATACCCAAACTCTTTGGAGGCTTGGTCAATCTCAGCTTGAAAATTGTGAACCATGATCCATTATAGCAGATACCAAAGTCGAGCCACATACAACAGTCATCAGAGAAAGGGTATCTTTAAAAAAAAAGCCTAAAAATGTTTTTTTTTTCTTAGGTGAACAGTACCCATATATTATGGAACTTGGATGGAGATATCTGCAATTACGTGTCATGTACAGTCCGATAAATACTTGCCGATATTTTCTTTTCCAGTCTAGCATGTGGGGATATGAGAATGAAATTTCAATCTAAAATCGTAATTCCTAAGCAAACTCACTTTGATGACATACATTTTCCAATTCAGTCTACCTACAACCACATTTGTAGGTAGCTCCCGATTAGACAACGTATTGTTTTTAAGTTACTACTCCTTGTATACAAATCACTCTATAACCAAGCTCCAAAATACTTGTCTGATTGTTTAGAAATTTATGTCCCAGGTAGAAGAACTAGATCCTCTGAAGACCCACTTAAATTAACATATCCAACAAAAAGAAAACATTCACTGTTGCATCCTCTATGGAATGGAACAAGCTCCCTCTTGCAATAAGACAATCCCCAACAATCAAGTCTTTTAAGAAGTCACTTAAAACTCTTGTTCTAGGCAATTGCCTTCATTTAATATGTCATTCTGATTTTTGTTTGTATCTTTTATATGTTAATTGAAATTGTGAGCGCTTTGGGCCATTTGGGAAAAGCGCGTTATAAATATTGAGTATTATTATTATTATTATTTCTGATAAACATATCTTACTCAAATCACCAAAACAGGGCCATCTATCATGTTTGAGCCTACAGTCAGGATAACGATGGCTGACTTTGCGAAGCTGCGATGCCCGCAACGATGATCCAATTTCAAATTAAGTGTCATCGAATCATTCTCTTTCAATCAAAGTATGCTTGATGTATTCCTCAATCATTTGTACAGGTAAATTATCCAAGAGCTTTTGCCACCAATCCTTTTCAGTTCCGTAAAAAAAACGCCTATAATATCAACACTTCAGTGAATACTGTCTGTGTAAGCCCACAACAATATATTATGTGTAGCTACCTTTTGGGAGGCAGCTGCGTGTATTTGATATTGGAACTCCCAGATCCGGATAAATCCCTTATCCGGATTGGTGTTGGTCCAATGTGTCCGGATAAGAGAGGTCAGACTGTATTGCTGTGTCCTTCTTCTATGATAAACATTTCCTGTTGTCACCCCCTCTACCATAGCCCCCTGACCCGTCTCCTCTTCCCCGCTCACGATGACAACCTCCTCACCTACGAGTATGACGACAACCAGCGTATCGAGCCTGAGACCTACGTACCCATCATTCCAATGGTTCTAGTCAACGGTAGTGAGGGTATCGGTACCGGTTGGAGCACCAAGATCAGTAACTACGATGTCCGGGAGGTGACGGCTAACGTCCGCAGACTGGTCGCAGGAGAGGAACCTGTTCCTATGGTACAACCCTTTGTTATGCAGTCATACCTGCTTTAGCACCCTTTTATTTAGTTAGACCACCTGTCTGTAATGACCACACTTTTGTGTTTTGTGATATTTTTCTCCATTAAAAAGATGTATTACAGGAACATCAGGGAAGAATCTTGCTTTACAAATTTGAATAGAATTTTCAGTCATAAGAGAAAAAGTGCTCAACTAAGTAATGTACACTCCTATGTAAAATATGCTAAAAAAGACTTCATGCATAGCAGTCTTTCAAAAATGTGGAGCGAATTGCGAAGTGAGACCAGGAAAATCAATCCCTGAACATGTCCATAAAGACCAAGTGCTGATGCTAATCATCTATTGCATCAGCTAATGGGGAGGGTTGCATGACATTTGCTTTGACGACAATTGAAACTCTACATGTTAAGCCAAACATAAAACCTTACCTCCAAAACCAACCCTATTCCTAATCTTTACATTATTCTGAACCAAAAACTCTGTTACGATCCTATGCCCTCAGAGATATATGTCACTGGAGCATATGATGTGTCACCGAAGAGGAGACCCTAAGCTTCACATTAATAGGACATTTGTTTTATCATATCAATTTGTGATTTTGCTATGATAAAGCATCATGAATTTTTGTTTTCATTTGATCAGAGATACACTTTATACGAATCATGTTCAAATCAATTATTTATATGTCTACATGAACATGAGCTTTAATATCTTGTTTCATTTCAGATTCCATCATACAAGGGATTCAAAGGAACCATTGAAGAGCTCGAGGCCAACCGCTTTGTGGTCAGCGGAGAGGTATCGGTCATCGACAACAACACCATTGAGATTACCGAGCTTCCTGTAAGAACCTGGACCCAGGTCTACAAAGAACAGGTCCTAGAACCCATGCTGCATGGATCCGAGAAAGTCCAACCCATGATCACGTAAATCATTTTGTATTTCTTTCCTTTTCTCTTAAAAAAACTGGGACAGAATGTATCATCAATTGATTTAGGACTGCCTTTACATTGTTTGACCCTCCAAAATTTTGATCTTGATCAGGAACTGTGCATAGCACATTACAGATATGCAATCATGATATGCATGTGAATGATTGGGAATCAAGCATTGCGATTTCAGAGCTGCCAAGTAGTACTGATTTTCCGTATTTAGTACTGAAAATAGAGAAGAATACTGATGGTTTCATGCAAAATACTGATTTCTTAAGTTTCAGTTTATGTCTTGTCCTATGGTATTCCTGTGAAAATACGGATTTCCTCACCAAAATACTGATTTCCAGCCTTTGAAATACTGAATTGTTCTTGTTCAGGTTGGCAGCTCTGCGATTCCATGAATGTGCATGTCCGACTCCTTGTTTGTGGAATCTACCTGTACGAGTTGTCTCTACTTACTAGGTTTTGTTCAATGCTATTATCATGACATGAGCAGTTCTTGAGTGAAATAAGAAATAAGGAAAATGGGGATTTGCCCTTTAGAGTAAGGGTAACCACTTTTCTACTAACAGTACATAATTTCATACTTCAGGGACTACAAGGAGTATCATACCGATACCACTGTAAAGTTTGTGATCAAGATGAGCGAGGATAAGCTTCTGAAGGCTGAGGAACAAGGACTGCATAAGACCTTCAAACTCCAATCCACCATCTCTCAAGCAAATGTCATGGTAAGGATTTTTCTGAACACACTATTTTGAGGTGTTGGATGGTGTTTTTTTTTTGTTAATTGAAATTCCATGTAGTACATACTTCTCACCCGCTAAGAGAAGTACCTGCCTAAAATTATGTGCCTTTTATGAAAAGGTGTATTGCTTTATGAATTATCATGGCTTGACTAGTAAATTAGAAGAATTAATAATGGACAATAGTGAGTGTTCTACATACAAGAAAATGTTGATTGTCTTATGTTATTTCCCCATAAGAAAGTATGATAATTTTTTAAAGATCCTGAATGAGACCTACATTGCAATAATAATAATAATAGTCAGTTCTTGTATAGTGCATAACACATTATGAATAACGTCTCTATGTGCTTCCAAAGGACTTGGATATTATTACCCCGGCTGAAGCTCAAGCAGCTTTCCAGCTCTCGGCATTTCACTTTACCTTTAGTTGAGTGCAGCACAATGTGGATGAATTCCTTGCCAAAGGAAATTACGCTATGGCAGGAATTGGAACCCACTACCCTCTGTTTCAAAGTCCAGAGACTAATCCACTGGGCCACATCGCTCCACGTCATGATAGCAATGCAATGATTGATATGTAGATAAAGGCTTGGATTAATAGATGAAAGATATAATACTAGTACATTGATTATCTGGAGCTGTTAGTCTACATGTACGACAAACTGCATAAAATATGTCACACAAGTAATTGTAAACATCAATCGTATCTCTTTATGCTGCACCCCCAGGTCTTGTTTGACAGCCATGGTTGCATCCGTCGCTATGACAACGTAGTTGAAATCCTGCGAGAGTTCTTTGCGGTGCGTATGGAGCTGTACCACCGACGCAAGGCTTACCTACAAGGAATCCTTGAGGCCGAATCCGCCCGGCTCAACAACCAGGCAAGGTTCATCTTGGAGAAGATTGAAGGAAAGATCAAGATCGGTAAGCTCTATCCATTCACCCTCCACCTCATCCTCTCTACTGAAATTGGTGGTCATCGGCGGTCTGCTGTTTTGCCACCAAAGTAATGACATATTGATAATTATAATATTGATAATAATAATTATATAATATTGACTGGCCGTGAGGGAACATCATATATATTGCCCACAAAAGAATTATGTTGGCCCAGAGTCTTTAGACGAGGGCAATATGGTACTTTTAACCCTAAAAAGACTGGGGAGGGGGCTGATTCAGCCCCCCCCCCCCCTCGACATTTTTCGCGATAAATCCGCCGCTTGAAATTTTTCTACCGCGTCGCTCGCTGAATTTTACTTTCAAGTCTCGCGCAACTTTTGAGACCAAAATTGTGACCCCCTGGTTCGCTGTTTCAAAATTACGCAACATTTCGTAAGTGCATGCAGAACCAAAATTACTCAAAAACGTGAATTTGTGTACAAATCCAATGCAAATAATGTTTTTAGCCAAAATTCATAAATGTATCATTATTTTTCCTTTTACTGCATCAAATCGATTTATTTTATCTTTTTTTATGGTCAAAATAAAGTCCCCAATAATTTCCTTTGAAAAAACAATAAAAAACAAAAAGTCGAAAAACAAAGAAATACGTAAGAAATTTAGAAAACAATAGAATACATAAGAAAATAAATGTGATGTTGACATTTTTTAAAATGAATTTGATCAGATGCCTATCTAGAGTATGTGAAACAAAAATTTGCATTTTAGGGGCATTATTTCATTAATTAGAGCAAAGTTATGATTTTATGCATAAATTAGCATAGTTAATGAGCAATGAGATTTTTTGCAGAATTTGATATTATAGTTTTGTAGATAATGCTATGGGAACACACGTGCCAATTTTCGTCGCGGTCGCGCGATCGATGGCCGAGATCATAAGGGGGGAGGGGGGGCTGAATCAGCCCCCCCCCCAGTCTTCTTAGGCGTCGAAACAGCCCAGTCTATTTAGGGTTAAGGGCAATATATTTGATGTTCTCGTAAAGAAGAGCCAGTCATTATTTTTATTATTATCCAAATCAGACATCTAGAGCAAAATCATGAAAATGAAGATATTTCTTTCAAGAATATGGCTCTTGTCATGTTTACATGTCTATCAGGGGTCTAGGCTCTGCACTTTCCTATTATGACGTTCTTGTAATTATAAGATCGCGTCCCTAGGGACACATATCCAGTGCCCCGATCCAGTCTTTATTATGACTTAAAATTGTTGCTGCGCGGATCATTATGAAGCGTATCTCTTTCTACTTATCCTTAAACACCCGGATGAGATACCAGGATAAATACGAAGGTATCTGCATAGAAAGTAAGTATGCACATAGAGACAGAGAAAAATATAAACAATGTACCAATCCCTTCCGAATATTCAGAAAATCTAAATTTTGTTAATTACCAGCTCAGATGTCTGATACGGTTGATAATACCAAGAGTAGCCACTTCAGCTCATTTTGCTGGTCTTCCTGCAGGCCATTTCATAACTTGATATATTATTACCCCTTTCCATTAAAACACACCAAGCGCCTGATTAAATGGCAGAAGGTCCAATTTAAAAAAAATTGGTATGACTTGGCCTGGGATTGAACCCATGACCTCGCTTTCATGAGGTGGAGGAGCAACCACTGAGCCTAACTGAATCCCTGGTAGATAGACCGAGTTCATTTCAAAATTATATTAGAACAAACATCCAGTCCAGATAATCTTATCAGTTTCCCCTTGTCTTGAGGCCTGTAACACAAAGTGGAAGCATAATTGATTTTTGTTAATGATAGAATCGATCTGTATATGAAATCAGTCTTAAAAATCAACCATACGATCGTTAGTTAAGTTTTTTGTTTCAGGGCACAGGAAGAACATCAGTCTCATTGCCTTTACGCTCTGTCGATTTCCTTTGATAACAGAGAACATGCCTAAGAAGGACATGATCCAGGTGCTCATCCAACGTGGCTATGACTCGGACCCAGTCAAGGCATGGAAGGAGAGCCAGGCTAAGCTGCAAGGTGGGGAGGATACAGAGGACGAGGGAGCCGAAGAGGCCACGCCCGCATCGGGACCGGACTACAATTACCTCCTTGGTATGGCCCTGTGGAGTCTGACGAAGGAGAAGAAGGACGAGCTTCTGAAGAACAGGGATGACAAGGTAAGGTATCTTTGTTGGTTCAGTGGAGCTGATCATTCTCATCCATGGTATTCAAGTGTGTAGTCCGAAGCGCAGTGAATTGAAAATTTAACAACGGATGTAATCACCAAGGTCTACATTCCCCTTGCATTACAATTAACATGATACACTGTTTCTTGTTTTGTGAAGTTCGCAGCTGTGCTTTTTTATAACCAGGATGTGTTTTTTTACTTTCTGTTTTTTTTCTGCAGGCACGTGAGCTGGAGATTTTGAAGGGCAAGACAGCTAGTATGCTGTGGACTGAGGATCTAGATTTGTTCTCCGCTGAGCTTGATGTAAGTCCATGTAACTGAGCGAAAATCAGAGCCCAGTTTTGTGATTGGAAAGTTACTGAAACCATTACAATTTTAATTGACTAGTTACAAAGTTGTAAGAATTCTATCATTTGTAATATTGTTAACAAGTTAGAATTTAACACTTCATGATTCAAATAATCACTAATGTCAAAACAAGTTTTAGACTAGATTATGCTATTTGTGTTTTACCTGAGGTTAATTTCTTTCCTCTGTAAAATAGAATTCTGATACCCCAAGAGATTTGACTTAGCAGTTGTGCACATGAAAATTGATGGAACTTCATGGATCGTGTAATATAAGGAAAGCAGTAACAACAGAAAATACTATACGTTGTTGAAAAACTGAACATGTTACTTATCTGCTTTTTCTTTATGTTTTCTTGATGTTCCTTTGATAAACTTGCATTTCTAAGTAAAAGCAATTTTTCAAATCAGATTCTGTAAAACATTTTATATGCATCTTCTGAGTCAAATTTCTCCTAAGCGAATAGATTTCTGTGGTCGCAACAGATTCAACTTCAGCAAAGTTATCTGTATCTTTCCAATCATTCCCATGAAACATGCGATTGTTTTGTTTGTTGACAGCGTGTTGAGGCCCAGGAGAAAGAGGATGAATCGACAGCGGTCATCTCGGCTGGCGCAAAGGGAGCCAAGGGCAAGGCCAAACCACGTAAGCAGAAGCTTCTAGCCAAAGAAGAGACGAAACCATCCCCAATGGGACGTCGTGTTGTTCCACGCATTGATCCAGCCCTCAGGAAGGCTGTTGAGGGAGAGAAGAAGAGAGCAAAGGTACACGCAATTTCATCCCTCTTATTTTGCTTCTGGAGAAAATTCACTTTGTTTGATCCATTTAAAGTCAGTTTGTAATGATAATAATTTGCAACATTTATATAGCACCTAATAGAACGTTTCTATGTGCTGCATAATGTTACACTGGCTTTAGCACGGCTACTATGGGGTTTATGCGATAAGCTTCTGAAAAAGCCTGTAATTATTTTGACTGTGTAGATTGTTATTGATACACAGTAGACACTCCATGTGGTGACTTTCCATTAGCAGGGCTGCCGGGTAGTACTTATTTTCCGTATTTAGTAGGGAAAAATGAGAAGAATACTAATGGACTTTCATGCAAGATACTGATTTCTAAAGTTTCAGTTTTATATCTTGTCCAATGGTATTTCATTTAAAAAATAGTGATTTCCTCACCAAAATGAATTTTCAGCTTCTGAAATGTTCAGGTTGGCAGCTCTGCTTTAGTTGCGTTAATAGTCTGATTCAGAGCTTTATTCTAGACCAGAATCTGTTAAACTCAATTTCTGCGGTAGTCCAACTGGGGCCCGTCTTACAAAGAGTTGCGATTGATCTGATTGATTGCAACTATGGAAAGCCAGCAGAGTCAACATATAAAATGCAAGTTTGTTCAAAAGATTTTCTAGATATGAATGTATATCCATAAATTCATTGATTACTTGACAATTTGGTGTGTTCTCCTTTGTTAATAACAGACGTTTTGCAAGTTTCCTTTTGGAAAAATTATGACACTGATGGAATTCCGTAGAGTTACGATTGATTGGAGCAACCGTAACTCTTTGTAAGACAGGGCCCAGGTTTCTATAGTCCCTTGAAATTTGACCAAGGGAGATTTACATGTGTAATGTTTTTTTAACTCTGATCCTTTGATGTTTCATAACACCATCATTATGAAGTGAATTGATTTTTTGTTTGTGATTGTAACAGAAGGTGAAGGCTGAACCGGGAGAAGGGAAGATCAAGAAAGAGATCAAGAAAGAAATCAAGACGGAACCAGAGATTCCTGAAGAAGATAGAGAACCGCTCTCATTGGCGGAGAGACTTGCCAAAGCTAAATCAGGTTAGTTTTTTTCAAATCCTGAATGTGATTTTTTGATGAATTTCAGCCCATATTTCCAAGGGTCATTGTCAGTCTGATTCTACAGTGTTCTGAAGCAAAGAACTAAATACACCATATCCAATTCTATTCTTTCTTTTCAGACATGTTTTTCATAAAACATCATAATAAAAATTAAGCCTGAGTCATATCGATTATTTTGAAAACCGGTGTTCGACAGCTCTAATTCGATCGAACATCGATGCATCGAATATTGAAGGCGGGGAAAATTTAGTCTTGTTTTTGCGTCGATGCGATGCGCTTTGCATATGCACTATGCACTGACGGTATGCGCTGGCGTTGGCCCGGTGAGCGTTGCACAAGCAGATGACAGCAAAGTTCGTTTGTATTTTCCATGATCACAAAGCACACCAAAAAAAGTCCGGGGACCAAAGCAGAATTCTTCCCAAAATATCTTCAACAATGATATTTGCAGATGACAACATATAAGTTTAAAATGAAACAATAATAAAGACATGAATCACGCAGAGTCGATCCGAATGATTTTCGGTCAACTAGCATTCGCAGTCCATTCACCAGCCCGTCCGCAGCTCCGTACACTCACTCTGCCGAAACGACAGGCGTGCTTGACGTCAGCGCCAGCAAACAAGTGCAATCAACGGAGAGCGCTGTAACTTGCCTGAGATTGTGTAGTTGGATCCAAAATGAGCTCCAAATAAATTTATGGGAATAAATACGTAATTTTCTCTGGATGGTCATTTGAATTGCTATTCAATGCTGATATAACGATTGTGAGGAAAGATTGTGGAATATGAGTTATGACGATGTTCGAGAATTAATCCTGATAATGACAATCCATTTTTTTAGACGCAATTGAGCATGCGATCAAAATAAATACGAATGTTTCGAATCGAGCCCTAAATTCGTCTAAATTATTAACAAGATTTCATGGTCATACTAAGAATATTGACGATGTCAGCAAAGTATGTTATGTTCATATGGAAGAATTAATACTGGCCGGATTATTTCTATTGTTATTCCATCTCTGGACGTCTCCTCCAAGCTCCGAGAAAATAAGCACAATGCGCATGCGTGTTCGATGACGTATGACATATTTTCCCATTCATGAAATCAGAGCCACAAACTAGCTTCAAATTGATGGGAAAAAAAATCAAACGCAATTTTCTCTGTTTTGCCATGTAAAATGTTATTATATGGTGATATTACGAACTTGAACAGAGTTTTTGCATGTAGACAATGTTCGAGAATCAATCCTGATGTGATGATTATTTTTTTTAGACAAGTGCACTAGCTCGAAGTCAAGTCGATCGTCATGAGATGTCCGCCATTGAAAATTGAAACGAAATACAAACGTTTCACATCAAGCTCTAAATTCATATTAATGATTATCATATGCAAATTATTGTTAAATATTACGATTAAATAATGTTCTATGGTCATGATATTAATATTGTTCATGAAAGCAAGATTTATTTTACGTTGATCGCGTCAATTTCCGGCCATTTTCTGGTTTGATTAAAGAACAGTACTGCGCATGCACGATCGATGGCCATGACTTCCATTCCATTCATGAATTCATCGTGCATAAATTATCTCGGCACGAGCAGACGAGTAAGACTCGAACTATGATCGAAATAAACTTCAAATTAATGGTGAATAGCATCATAATTACTCAATCGGTTTCATTTTGGGGGCAATAGAAATCAAGTAAGTAGTAGTAAAGTTGGACATTACTGATATTTTGATGATTGATTGTGTAAACCAAACGAATTGGCCGGCCGACATATTTTTTTTTTTCGATGCACCGATTTTGCAAAATCTGCACCGGTGTTCGATGACATTGATCGAACACCGATTTTAAAATCGATTCGACTCAGGCTTAATAAAAATTGTACATGGTTTTTTGTAAGCTTTCGCTTGTGAGGCTACAAGCTTCATCCGACCTTTGTTGTAGATGGGCAATTCCATAAAATGTGAATGTCAGAATCCATACATGAATATGTCAGTCTTCCTGAAATTATTTAATTCTGTAATGCTCTCAAATTATTATTTCTTTCGATAGCTGTGAAGTGAAGGAATGAACAGGGGTAAATTGGGTTGGAGGTACAATGAGGTGGATTAATTTGTGGAATTGCCCAGTTGGCGCAGTTGCTGATGCAATAATAAGAAGGAAACTCACCAAAACGGTGATTGTGAAAAAGAGGATGTATTCTCATGTCCTTGAAGGCCACCAAACACCTTACGACTGTTCGCGATCTGATTTTGGAACAAATCGCATTTTGCTCATTTTCTGAATATGTAAATGGAGCATATAATGAATATGTAAATTGAGGTTAAATTAATTGAAAGAATACTAATATAACCATTTTGAAAGATTGCTTGCCTTTAGTTTGGAGTAAAGGTCAAATTAGTTTCAAATCGTAGCCAATCGTACGACTGCTATAACGTCATTATGACTAGATATTAGATTCGCTTTTATTCTAAGAAGGATGACAGCATAGTCACAGATTTGAACATAGGTATTCGTACGATGATTTAGAACATTACACAGTAAGATATTCCAAGTCTCAATATTAGCATCGAATTCTGCATTTTATTCTGAAATCGGGTCGCAGACCAATCGTAAGGTGTGCGGTCGCCTTAAGTTAGTGGTATTTATAGATGCATGATCTATCCTTTTCCTTCTCACTCTGTTTGTACAACCCAGGTGGTGATGGAGCTACCAAGTCCAAGAAACAATCAACCTTGTCCCTCAAACCCATCAAGAAAATTACCAAGAAATTAGATTCGGAATCCGACGATGATGACTACTTTGGCTCCACCCTAGTCAAGAAAGAGAAGGCTCCAAAGCGATTGGCTTGTAAGGAAATTAAAGTTTATTTCACCAGAATTTATCCACTTACCTGTTGCCTATTAGACAAGAATGTGCAGTGTTTGGTATTCAAGGATGTTTATAAGAATAATTATGAATAGTTAGAAGCACTATAAACAAAAGTCACCATACCACATGCAATATATGAGTTCATTTGCAATTGGTCAAAGATGAAATGCTTCTCGAAGAAAAATTGAGATTACTGAGGATAAAAGTAACATTAATACCAGTATTGTTCATTTATATTCTTCACTCTAGGAAATCAATGATATTTTATGCACTTTGAAGTCATTTTCTTGGCAGAATTTTAAGATATTCCATTTGTTTTTGTGATCTCTAGCTGCCAAGATAGAATTTACTTTTAGCGATGAAGAGGAGGACGACATTGAGATGTCCATGCCACGCGAGATGTCGGACGACTCCATTAAGTTAGAGGACCTCGCTGATGAGGACGACGGTGATGCCGATGGGTCATTCATTGCTCCACCAGCCAAGAAGAAAAGCAAGAAGGCAATCATTGCTTCTGATGATGAGGATGATGATGCTATGGACACCCAAAGCACTGCCAGCTCCAAGAAAGGTGTGTTTCAGCTATGTAATGTTTATAATAATAAGTCTTTCTAATTCGCACTTTCTAATGAATCATTACTCAAGGTGCTACATATTAAATAAAAAAAAAACATTGGAAATTTTCAAAATCATAATCATCAAACATTCATAAAATAAGGACGTCTGTAATATGCTTGTGTAAATAGGTGATGTTTTAAATCAAATTCCTGAAAGTCCTTGGCAGTCTATCCCACATAACTGGAGCTACATGGCTAAAAGCCAGATTTCCATAATGCTTGAGCCGGCTAGACACGGAATCACCAGGGTGGTAGATGTGGAAGATCGTAAAGAAAGGTGGCCCTTATTCAAGGGGGGGTGTCACCTCCTTCAGGGAGGTGGGGAAAGGGCCCCTAAAGGCGTAATCCTTGTGCCTATTTCATAAAATGTTACGTATTTGGTAAATTTGTCTTTATGTTAATTACCATGGTTACAGGGACAAACAGCCAATCAAGATCAAGATTTCAATTGCAGTCACCATAATAACTAGTATAAAACAGACCCCTGTGCCCTGTCTTACAAAGAATTACAATTGATCCAATTAATCGTAACTATGAAAATCCATCAATATCATAATTTTTTCAACAGGAAATTTGCAAAATGTCCTTTGTTAACAAAGGAGAAGACACCAAATTGTCATGAAGTCATGAATTTATGAATATACATCATATCTAGCAAAAAATTTGGAACAAACATGCATTTAATTTGCTGGCTTTCCATAACAGTGATTGATTGGATCAATTGCAACTCTTTGTAAGATGGGGCACAAGCCAGATGGAAGTAATTAGAAAGTGGTGTGATTTTGACATTTTTGTCCTTCACGAATATGGTACTTACCCCTTCTGCTGTATTACCCCTAAGGAGTCTCTAGAATCTTTGTGTGGGGAACAGGGAAAAGAGCAACAGTATCATATGTGCATACATGAAATCTTTCACTATGTTGTAGAAGACTGGGTTTACTGTCTTGGTGCTGATAGCTGCATCAGTTATTTAAGATTTTACGCGCTTCATGTCTCTCTTTTTTTTGTCATTACCTCTTGTAATAGATGAGGACCTTTCCCCCAAACCAGCAGCCAAACCTGCCAAGAAACCCAGGGCCAAGGCGACAAAGAGCAAGGAATCTAAGAAGGAGAAGGGTAGGTTAAAAGAGATCATTGACAAGAGAATGAGAGAAAATAGACAAGAGAACATAGAGGAAGGGAGATATAGAGGCAGAGAGGTAATGGAGAATGGGAGAGAGAAGGGGGAGGTGGTGGGTTTCAGACAGAAAAATAATGAAAAGGGGAAATTAAGGAAGCATTGTATTTTTATTAATTTGTATTTCTGATTGACCAGCAGCACAGGTTGTAAGGGTTAATTTACAAACAGTTCTGGGAAGTATTAAATGCGCAGAGTAATTGCAAAACATAACAATCAACTCAATAAACAACATACTGGATAAAAGAAGTTACTTTTGTTTGTGTAGAGAGAACTGTAATGTTTATCGTTTTTGAATTGGTATATTTCCCAGATGAAAAGCAGCCTTCAATCACAGACATGTTTGGCAAGAAGGCAGCCCCTAAGAGAAAGATGGAATCATCAGAAGATGAATTGGTTCCTGTCAAGAAACCAGCAGCTTCAAAGTCAGCGAAGAAAAGTGAGTTTGTGATGAAGGAGAACAGCTTTTATGTTGGTGTTTACACAGCAGACTGGTGTCAAGAGAATTCGCAGAAAGGGGGGGGGTAGTTTTCAGAATATTTGTGTCATGAAGGAAGTTTAATGGGCAAAAGAGCTGATAAAAATTTTATTGAGTAAATCAAATTGCAATTGTTAAATATTCCTGTTGCATATCTAAAAAAAATTGGAAATGAATTGTAATTGTAACTAACTATTTGTATGGCAGGGCTCAGGAAATATTACCTACACTTGAAGGACAGCCTCATTCTGTTTGGAGAACCGGCGCTTTTTCTGTCTGTATAATGTCATGGAAATCTAAAATATGGAGTGCGTTAATGTCCTACATGAGAGTATGCTATTAGGATTACATTATCCCTTGAGCTACAGTCTTTGTTAGTACCTTGGTCAAAGATAAATGCCAGTTTTGGTAACAATCTCAAAATGACTTTTTACAGAATCCAATATAATGACCACCCAGGTGTCTGTTTGTATGAATAAAAAATATGTGCCAAAGGGTTCTGGAAGAAATTGTGTAATTGCTGAGAAATGAGCAAAATAAGCGCAGATTCGGGCACTTCTGTCGGGTCTTTATTCCAGCAATAATAATATACACTGTCCCACGTATGCCTATCTGTTTCAGTTTATGTAACTGTACCAGATCTAGATCCACAATGAGATAGTAATACTTAACCTTGGTTTTACAGACTTAGTCACGAAATCAGTGTTTTACTGATCATTCAACTACTTTCATTTAGCTTTAATGGTTATATTCCTACTGAAAAAGGGTATCGAGCTACTCAACTCTACGATGAATTGTGTATTTAGGTCTACAGGGATGTTTTGCTTGTAATGACCATTCATTTTACTGTCTCGTTTTTAGCTGTACAGTCTTCAACTACCTCAGACTCGGATGATGCCTTTAAGAAGCCTGCTACGAAGAAAGCTGCTGCAAAGAAACCAGCAAAGGTGAGACTGTTTCTATGAAGACATGCTACTTGTCAACATTAAATAATCATAATAGGCATGTATGTAGCACCATCTATCTAGAAATAATCTACTCCAAGGCGCATTGTTATTACAGAGCTGCCAAGTAGTACGGATTTTCCGTATTTAGTACTGAAAAATGAGAAGAATACTGATGGTTTGATGCAAAATACTGATTTCTCAAGTTTCAGTTTTATGTGTTGTCCTACGGTATTTCTTCGAAAATACTGATTTCCTCACCAAAATACTGATTTTCAGCTTTAAAAATACTGAAATGTTCTTGTTCAGGTTGGCAGCTCTGTTATTATTTTTATTATTACCCCGGTTTTAGCATGAGCTGCTTTCAGCGATTAGTGCATTCAAGGAATACTGCTGGGTATCCCATTTACCTAACCTGGGTTGAGTGCAGCACAATGTGGGTAAATTACTTGCTGAACGAAGACACGCATTGGCTAGGATTTGAATCCACGTCCCTCTGATTGAATGACGAGAGTCGTAACCACTAGACCACGGCGCCCCCTTGCATCAGTTCAAATTGGGACAGACATAAAGTTGTTTTGACTCTGAACAAATCACATTCCCCTTCTCTCTAATTTCAAGTGTGTTAATCTGTTGCCTACTGGAACAGGGTGGTCTATGCACAAGGCAATATGAGATTACAGAAGACAGTAGTCAATGAGTTAAATGGGAAAAGTAAAAAAAACACACCACAAAACCAATATTCAGTACCATGTGACAAAGGTATGCAATTGACCAAGGAGCTGATTGTGGAATGAATGCATAGATTGTGAATGATCAATTGTAAACTCAGCCCAGCAATCAATCATCAATCTTTATGTAACAGGGCCCAGATGTGCTTCATGCAAAAAAATTAGGTGTTTGGTAACTTAAGCAGACTAGATTGAGATTGCATTGATCTAATTAGATTATATTTCTTTTGTCTGTTTCCAGCCCAAAGCCAAGAAGGCTAAGAAGAAGGCTTTTGACTGGTCAGATGATGAAGATGATGACGAAGATGAAACTTCGTTTGCTATGGATGAAAACATTACTGTCCCAGCAAGAGAGAAGACTGGTCGTGCCAGAGCTACAGTCAAGTATAATTTCTCTGATGATGAAGACGATGATGATTATTAAACTAGAGATGCCTGCCATAGCACCTACACCTTGCTTTTGATGAACAGGAACAAGTTTCCATTCGTTTGTCATTCCATCTTATGTTGTGTATAATTGTAAATACTGTCAAATTTAATTTAGTTTTTCTGTCTGTCCTGTACATATTGTCTGTGTAAATATTGTACAGTTATGAGGTTTTCTGACAGAGGTCAGCGGACATGTTTCATTGCAGAATTAGCCCTTCCAATTTCAAGCAAGTAAGTACTTTTACTCGAGATATGCTTGGAAGAATAAATAAGAAAAATATTTGTCTTGCTGCTCTATTTTTCCTCCCAAATCATGTGAAATATACATAATGGCAGATACAGCATGGGTTGTAATTGTGCAAATTTGTATGAAATTTCAGAAGCGTAAAGTCTACTATAGATTGTGTCTCTGAAGAAATTGGTATCAAATAATATGAATCAAAGTCTTCTACTTGAAATGCTTTTCAAAATTTTCTTAACCCTTGTATTTTTCTTCACAACAATTGATACAATCTGCTCAAAATGAATTAATTGACAGATTACAGACAAGTTGGGTTACATTTCTCCAAGAAAATTGGAACTCTATTCCTATATTTATTTGTTCATTCATTCATTACCATATTACAAAAAGATTTTGTAGATTTCATTATTGTGATTGAGGATTCGATGAACCTCCTTGTATATGTTAGGGAAACTTTCACTTGTATGTCTCAAGTGTCTACTATTTTCCGGCTACTAAGTTATAAAGCTTTTCATTCTCTCACAGTTCCCATAGTAACAGTCAAGATAGCACTGTTTGCAGTCAATCGAAAGCATGAGTTTCGTTGAAATTGTCAAGAGTCAACAATTTGATCAATCCTGTTGTATTTCATGAACTGTTAGCATTTCTATATTATGTTAGACGTATTTATTCTGCACAATTTTGTGCATTTTTCTTTGAAATTGCATTATTATTATTTTTTTCAATATGTGTTTGGATTATTCTTATATTTTGTTCCCATTGCTTTTTCATTATTGCATGGTATGGTTTTAATTATTAAAGGTTGATTTTTCTTTCTTTCATTTTTATTGTTTATTTGAAAGGTAATCATAGATGAACTTACTTGAAAAGTGATTCATTTATTTAAATCTGCACATTCCTGTTTATTTCATTTTTGTTAGATATGATGAGCCGTTGGTTTGTCATCTAGAAACTTTATGCTCTCTTATTTTGTAAACAAAATGGAGGATGCTGATTGCTTAATAAGTTACATATGCACAACCATACATAAATACATGTATGTCAAGAGTACTATGCACCAACATATAACTTCTATTAATAATTATGATGTCACTGGCTTTCCATAGTCAAGGCAGATTTGAATCAGAAGCAGTCATCTTAGTTATGGAGAGCTTTATATCTAATATCCAAATGTCCACCCGATGGGTAGTTTCACATAAGTAACAAGTATGGTCAACCTTGCTGTACAAGGACTTTGGAAATATCTCAGACTTCAAAGAATAACCCAGCTTCTTACCTCATTAATCATGAAGCTTGATATAGGATATCTGAGATATGTACATGTAATGTATTTGTCAAGTTTTTTTCATAATATGTCATGTGGTACAATGATTGTACCGTGTTCTGTTTTACTGTTAGATGTCAACATGAGTTTGATGTCTTGTGTAGCATTAAAACAGACAATTTGAATATCAAACACCTCTTGCTTTATTTTATTGTGGTACTTCATTGGGAGGTATGGGGTTGAGCTTCATGGGGCATGTCCTGTGTGTTATGTGGAAGAATAGAGGAAAGAAGACTCGGGGATGCCAGTTTTCAGGCAAAAGCCTGGATTCAGGCTCTGGCAATTTATTTTCAGGCCATAGTTTCAGCATTTTTGTGTACAAAATATTGTATTCTAGGTGATTTTCAGGCCCTCTGATCAATTCCAACTGGCATCCCTAAAGACTATAGAGATAGGATTATGCGGGAGAAATTGTGGGATTTTTAAAATCGATCTTCGGATAATGAATGACTGGGACAAGGAGTGAGAGAGGGGATAGAGTGAGGGAAAGAGGATGGAGAAGAGTGAGGGGGGGGGGGGAGATAGACAGACAGTAGAGGTTAGGGGAAAGAGGGAGAGTCCAAGACAGAATATGTATAGGGGTGGGAGAGAGAAAGTGAGGGGGGATAGAGGGAGGGAATCCGAATAGGGGAAAAAGACACAGGAATAGGGGGGGAGAAAGTATTTAAATTCCTGGCATTCTCATTGTGATTTTGAGCGTTTCGCATAACAATAACAAATGCAGTAATGGTGATTTTGAATTGGCTAATGTTGTGATGGTAGTTGTCACTGATGGCAGCGTTAAAGGGGAAATTCACCCTGACAAAAAGTTTATTGTAAAAATGTTTATTGTAAAAAAATGAATATTGGTGAAGGTTTGATGAAAATGCATCAGAGATTTAAAAAGTTCTTTTTTATTTGCTACATGATGACATCATCGAGCAGCTTCACATTTATCGTGAATTAAAAATATCAATGAAATGTCATTTTCTACAAAGAAATGAAAACGTTTTTTTTTTGTACCTTTATTATATCAACAGAAAAAAATTATTTCACAACCACTCCTGAAAAAAGAGGAAATTTTTGGTAATCATGAACAATTATCAAAAAATGAAATTTTTGCATTTTATATCACATAACAAATGGGGCAGCCGCTTGTATATGATGTCACAAATCTTAAGAAAATTCTGATAACTCTCTTTACTGGATTCTTCTAACTCCTTCACCAATATTTTTCATTACCGGGGTATTATTTCTGCTATATAAAACAACATTTTTTGTCAGGGTGAATTTCCCCTTTAACATAAAGAGTTTTTAAGCAGGTGATGGTGGGAAAGAAATACCAACATCAAAATTATGATTATATAAAAATCATACACATTTCTACACAGCTAGTGTGTGTTTCAATAAAACTTACCATTAGAAATAATGAAAAGTTACATGCATGTATATACAGAGTCACAGGCCAATAAGAGGGATTTTGGGTGGCCCCCCCCCCCTGTCATGGTATTCCAAGTTGTTGAAATGTACTCTTTTTCTTTTATCCTTCATCCATTTCAATGTAATAGTTTGCACTAAATTTCATTGAATTTGGCTAAACTTGCTGTCTGCTGCTGAAAACCCTTTACATTCCCTATAAAAGACAAATGAAAATCAAATTATGTATAGCTGTATGAGTATCTACCAATTGGCAATTAAAATATGTGGACTATTAGCTCAATAACATGCACTGTATCTGCCTTACCAAAATACACATATTTTGCTTGTGACTCCAATGAACCAAATCTATTAAAAGTACAGTAGCACCATACAAGTTGTGCTTGATTGATCACAACGTTTACAAAAAATTAAGTTTCTTTCTTTTCCATTCACCTGTAACGATACATGTACATGTACCTGACCTTACAAAATAGTCTGGATTCATGAAAAAGATAATTTAGATTTTCCCTCGGGCTGTAAACAATATGACTTCCTTGTCATTCAATTGATCTAGACTCTGTCATGATGAATAGACTGTAAGGGAAGCAAGTGGCATATTAATAGAAACTCAAGTTTTTATTGTAATTACATTTAGCAAATGAAATTTCCTTTTCCAGGTCAATTTTCATAGAAAAGCACTGATCCTGCTACATTTATAAGATATGTCTGGTTAACCAAAGTTGCTTTATGTATTGAGGATTGGTGTCTATGTAAATTCCACATTTTCTCTTTTACAGGATATTACACTTATAATACTTACTTCCTCTCTCAAAGTAAGCAGATTATATTTGAAATTCATGGAGGAGAGGGGGGGGGGGGGGGGTGGGCATTTGTGAATTGTCTGGGTCTGGGTGATTCAATCAACCTGTTAGATGTACATGTAATTGAATTTTTCAATAGCAGAATATGAAATCACGTACATGATCCAGATCTAGGAATATCCAAAGGGGGGGGGGCACATTTTCGAGAGGAAAATTAGCCAAGCAAAACAACAAAAGAAGAAAAAAAAAGTTTCACCCAAACTTTAAGGTCATTTCATAGACGTAAAAATTTTACAAGCCAAAAAAAGAAGGGGGGGGGGCACACTTGTGTTTTAACGGCACATTACAAATTTTGATTGTGCCTCTCAAAGGGGGGGGGGCATGGGCCGGATGTGCCCCCCCCCCTGTTGGGAACTACATTATTTGCCTGACATAATATGTATTGTATCCATATTTGGTTTCCCAACAAAAGTACACTATGGGCCGTCTCACAAAGTGTTGCAATAGAATCAAATCAAATTCAAACAGCAATTGACCTAAGTTTGCCTAATCAAGAGAAAATAATTTAATTTCAGTCACAATTTGAGTTCGATTTGAATCAATCACAACTCCTTGTGAAAAGGGGCCCTGGAAAGAGTTTGAATACAATATGAATATTGTTTCTACATATGTGTAGAGAAAATGCTTGTATAACAAGAAGTAAGCATATGTGAATGTTTTTTGTGCAATGACTACAGGTTTGTGTTAAAAAGGTGGGCAAAATCACTTCAATTCTAGAAGTCCCTAAGACATGTTACATCCAATGATCAACCCACTCACCTCTCCAATTAATTCACTTATCAATCAATCGATCGATCGATCAATCAATCAAAATCAATCAGTTTCTCTATTATTCTACCATCCACATGTATCCATTAATTCATCCATCCATCAATTTCTTTGAATTTCCAGTCATCTCTCTATCAATCCACCCTTCCATCCTGTAAATAATCCATCCATTCCTCCATTTCTGTTCCAATTCATTAAACCCCGAATGAGGGGGGGGGGGTCCATGCATGTATTATCAACAATGTAATTTTGAGCCCTGGATAGGACCTACCAAAGTCATAGGAAGGTCAATTCTTTTCCCAATCCATCAACTTATACATTACCCTAGTTGTTTATAAATGCACCGACTGGCTTGCAACTGGGTGAGGGGAGATGAATCGCAAGGCAGTCATAAGCCTCGACACCGCACACCTTGCGCGTTGTTTATCATAATACGCGTTATGCAACTCTGCTGTCTGATTGGCTGGAGGTTGGATTGAGCTTGCGATCCAGTCATAAGGATTCGACATGTCAAATCCTTCCGATTTTCCTTGCGACTTGTCTCTGACCGGTCTGCAACGCTCAAGCTGACAAGAGCTGTGACGTCACATCTCCCCTCACCCAGTCGCAAGCCAGTCGGCGACCGGTCGGGTACATGTAGTAAGGTGTGCAGTGGACTTTAAAAGCAAGAGTGAAGAGAATTCGTTACATTATCAATGCAGGTCTGCTTAAAACCCTGGCTTAAAACTCAAGAAGACCTTCTACATGTATATGGAGACCGCACTATTAAAAGAAATATGAAAGTCTTCCTGAACCGAAACTTGAAAATAGTAAAAATTCAGATTCTTTTTTCCAAATTCAAAATGAATAATAGGTATGCATAGTTAGGATTAAAACTGATTTTGTAAAAATGAGCCGTTGGGTGAGTTAATGATCTTATTTTCATTCCTTTTACAGGTAATATTATACATCATACCTTGTCAAAGCATAATTGCATTTACTAACATATCACAAATACAACTCATAGAAGAAACTCTAGTCATTGTGCATTTGTGGTACAACAAAGATGTTTTCTTTTAATTCCATGATGAAACTTTTGATGATTGATAAAACAATTATGAAGGAATATTATTTCATTGATACAATCTGCTGTGAAATTCAAGTTGAGCAGTAACATACTACAAGTCATTATTGAAAAACAAGATTCGAAAACAAATCAGTTTATACATGTACAACAGTGCCTCACAAAATAAGGTACATACAGCATTGTACTAAGAGTCAAACAAGTGTACGTACCCATTTGTGAACATAGTAGATAAAACACATATAGAAACAGATTTCACTACAGAATTTTTTCTAATATATGGAATTTTGATATTTTTAAATCTCCAATTGAGCTGCACATCTTTCATATTGCTGCCAAAATCTGATAGTTCTGTATACTTCAAATTTACAATGCAAATAAACAATTATTGTAATATAAAGTACTTTTTGGTTATGCATTACTGTGACATTTGTTTTCTTTGGAGCTTGGCTCATTTCATGAGTGAAAAATATGACAAAATAAAATGCAAATAAGAATGAAGGAAAAACAAAACAAACAAAAATAAACCAGATAACTATATTTTTCAAAAAACAAACAAAAAATGTTTTAATTCTTGGCAAGTGGGATCAAGGGCCTGCCTTTAAGTGATCATCACACAGCAAAACATATGGAAATAAGGAAGAAATAGAATATAAAATACAGAGAAAATACTGGAATGTTACAAATAGAACAAAGATAACACACTGATATTGTAGTATAGGAAAAAAGGTTCACCAAATGATCACCTTGTTGCTACAGATCAAAATAAAAAATGCTTTTGAAAGAATAGTTAGTTTCTTCATTTGAACCTGCGTACATCAAGTACTTTTTGCTCAATGAGAGATATACAGCTATGTATCCTTTTCAAGAATGTATTATGACACTTCAGCATATATCCCCTTTTAGCGCTAACTGCAGGAAATTACCCCCACATTAATCAGGCATTTGAAAACAATAATTTTGTGCCCCTAAGATAGGGGGCAAAATGAAATTGTGTCAAAAGACGTAATTATAAAGAAAAGGAAAAAAAAACTAAATCAGAGTCCATTGAAAGAATAAGACTAATGATGCATGTTAATATAACATGTCTGCCATATTGGTCCTATCTCAACATCATTGTCGTAATTTGAGAATATACGTTAATCACTAGCTTTTGCTTGTGATTTCATTTTCCCGTCTTCACTTTGCTAATTGCAAATTTATTCCAACTGGAGTCAAAGTACTGGAATGTTGAGGTCATCAATGTATACTGACACACAGGGTAATGTATTAAAGCAGTCTATGACACACATCATGGACATGGGCTGTTTTGAAGCATGTTTACACTTGTGTACCAACAACGTTTTAACTTTTTTTCTTAGAAAATTAATACAACCCCATGTCCCATCATACAAAATAAACAGAAAATTAATTAGAATTAATCTATGCAGAATATAATAACATCAGTAAATGTATAATCCTATTCTTTATTACAGCAAAATTGGAAACCTATATGTATTTAGAGGAATATAACAATTTAACTTAAATCAATGATATTTTGCACTTCAAATTTGGGGATATTTACAGCAACCATACTCCACAACTACTATAAAACTATTCTAAACAGCAATGTTTTAAAGACTTGAGCAAAAATAAAATATAAGTATTATGTTTGGGCAAGGAGTAGTAAGCAAATATGGGTTTGTGTATAAAAGAAAGTGTGATATACACAAACATGTTTGTGTGTGGGGGGGGGGGGCTTCATGAAACTTGTGATCGATGACTAAATAGTCAGTTCTGTCACTTCCAGTGAAATCCTTGGTTTTGATTGGCTGTGAAGCACTGTAGATCTCTGACTGTTGGTATAACAACTGGCAGAGAATGAAACTAATATCACCCACAATAATTTCTTGAAATAGTGCCCTAATGAGAAATTAAATTGTTATACTTATGAGGAAGGTCAGAAAAAAGCAGAATCATGCAAAATATCAAACAGTTAGAAAGTATGGGATCAGCTGAATGATGTCTAGTGATACACTGAATACTACAAAGTTTCAGACAAAAAAACATCTTGCTCTCTTATTAGGGTTCTGTGAAACTATTCAATTTTGGAGTTACATGTATGGTCCTGAAATATATCATTTCAATTCTATTCATTTTAAGTTCTGTAGGCACAGAGTCAACATGCAAGTATACTGCTTTTATGCACTTGTTAATATGAAGGCTATATATAACTATCATATAACTTTTTAAGAGCCTGCCACACCTCTTTAACTTTTAGGCACGTATGCTGATGTACGAATGTGAAGCCGTTTTCTCATTTAATATTAATAATTTCTTGATACAAAGCCATCCATTCTTAATGTCAACATGTGATTTTTGTTAACAAATAAGAACATAGGAAATTCTTTGTGAAGAAAATGGTTACAGTTGTTCACAAAAAGTAAAATCTTGATATATATCACGAATATGTCTGCATACGCCGTGGAAGAGCCGTGGTTCTGACTCTCGCCTTGTAAACAGAGGGTCGTGTGTTCGAATCCCACCGCGGTCTAGCGTCCTTTGGCAAGGCGTTAATCCACACTTTGCCACTCTCGACCCAGGTGCTAAATGGGTACCCGGTAGGATGCGAAAGATATTGTATGTTTGATTTTGCCAGCGCCATAATGAGGCTGCGATGAATGCAAGGAATGCTCCCCAGGGAGTGGAAATTGTGCACTTTTCGTGCGGGATTGAAATGAATCCAATGACCGGGGTAATAATATGCTGTAACGCGCTTTGGGCCATTCTGGGAAAAGCGCTTTATAAAAATTGGGTATTATTATTATTACGCTGGCTAAAGAGCCCTGTAACATAAAACTTAGCAATTGATCAGAGGACTGATATCTATGGTTGATTGCATTGATTATTGTGTATGATCAGTTGCATATTAAGTCAGCACTATGATTAATTGCTAAGTTTTATGTTACGGGGGCCCAGGGATTATAGCCTAACATCTTGTTGATACACTTAAGGAGTGTAGTCTTGACAAAATAGAAAAAAGGAAGGGAACATACTGGCAATAATAATAATATAGGGTATTTATATTGCGCACGTATCCACCTTGTTAGGTGCTCAAGGCGCTCCTATATTACCCGGCTAAGCTAGGCGTTCATAGCGCACACAGCTTTTAAAGGAATTACTTCCTACCGGTACCCATTTACCTCACCTGGGTTGAGTGCAGCACATTGTGGATCAGTTTCTTGCTGAAGGAAATTACGCCATGGCTGGGATTCGAACCCACGACCCTCTGTTTCAAAGTCCGAAGACTAATCCACTGGGCCACAACGCTCCACATTAATACACATAATACACTGCAGACATGAACAAGCCAATATCAGAATATACAAACAGTAAAAGGCATATTTGATCATTAGCAGTAGACCTACTCACTCTGAAAGATATCATGGTAGGGGGTTTCTAATATAAAAAGCATTTACAAATAGCTTATTATTGACTTTGTTGCCTTGGTAGCTGGAATGAAAGTATCCTTAAATGTTCTCCTGTGATGACATCCCTTTAAGACTTTGCTCAGATTGCTTTTATAAGGGCCAACCACACCTAGATGATTTTAGCGAGCGTATGTCAACTTACTCTGCTTGTGTTTACCTGTTTTCTCCACATTTTCCAATATCAGGCATAACATTTTTGACATCAAGAATTGCATTTGATAAGCAAAGGACAAGTCCACCCCAACAAAAAGTTGATTTGCATAAAAGGAGAAAAATCCAACAAGCATAACACTGAAAATTACATCAAAATAGGATGTAAAGTGAGAAATTATATGTATGACACTTTAAAATTTCACTTAATTTCACAAAACAGTTATATGCACATCTTGGTCGGTATGCAGATGAACAGACTGATGACATCACTCACTACTTTGTTTGTATTTTATAATACAAAATATGAAATAATCTATTTTTCTCCTCATTGTCATATGAGACAAAATTTTTATTCCTCAATGAATATGTGGAATTACCATTATAAAAAGGTTAAGTCAAGTTGGTCTTTATGATTGTCAAATATGTAAGAATTGAAATATTGTATAATTCAAACAATAAAACACAAAAGAAATAGTGAGAGAGGGACACCATCGACTCTGTCATTCGCATATCATTGAGTTATGCATATAACTAAGTTATGTATACATCTGTTTTGTGAAAAATAAGCAAAACTTTAAAATGTAACTATCTTATTTTACATCTAATTTTGAAGAAAACGTCAGTGTTATGCTTGTTTGATTTTTATCTATCAATTCAAATAAAACAAATTCTGGGGTGGACTTGACCTTTGAAAATACAAATGTCACAAATTAAAATTCTTTACATGAATGCAGTTCTTTATATTTAGATATAGGTTAACAAAATACCTACCCATATCCTATGTAGGTTGCCATACGCTGGCTTTAATATAAACTTTCAGTTGTGGTTGCCCTTATATTTTGGATAATTCTATTTTTACTAGACCTTATTACTGTATATATCATCTAGTCTATTATATTCAAATACAGCTCAATTTAATCACTCATTCCTAACATAGCAAATATGAAATAAGATCTGAAGGAAATAACTTTGCACTAATAATATTTGCTGCTTCTTTCATGATCTAGTAAACTATATATGCAACCTGGAAGATGGTTTGGGATTCACTTCAGTTTTAGGAATTCTTCAATCTCTTCAGCTTCAACAGCTGCGTCAAAAGCACTGAAGTCCTGTAAAACAATCAGAAAAAGAGAAAGGAGATAGAAAGTATAAACTAATTATTATATTATAAACTGGGTTCCAAAAGAAAATGATCAAACTTTAAAAGGGCCCTGCACAGATTTCACGCAGTCAGATTGAGCAACAGTTTTACACAGACTAGCTCCAAAAGCACATGTCAATATTTAAAGGTCAAATCCACCTCAGAAAAATGTTGATTTGAATCAATAGAGAAAAATCAGACAAGCACAATGCTTAAAAAATTTCATCAAAATCGGATGAAAAATAAGAAAGTTATGACATTTCAAAGTTTTGCTTATTTTCAACAAAATAGTTATATGAACGAGCCAGTTAAATCCAAATGAGAGAGTCGATGATGTCACTCACTCACTATTTCTTTTTTTTTTATTGTTTGAATTATACAATATTTCAATTTTTATGAATATGACAATTAGGACCTCCTGCCTGAAGCACAAAATGTTAACATAATGGAATTCCATGTGTTTAGGGAGGAATGAAACTTTATTTTACATGACAATGATGAGAAAATAAAAATATTTCATATAATAAAATACAAAAGAAATAGTGAGTGAGTGATGTCATCAACTCTCTCATTTGGATGTAACTGGCTCGTTCATACAACTATTTTGTTGAAAATAAGCGAAACTTTAAAATGCCATAACTTCAATATTTTACATCCGATTTTGATGAAATTTTCAGTGTTGTGCTTTTTGAATATTTCTCTTTTTATTCAAATCAAGTTTTTGTTGGGGCGGACTTGTCCTTTAATAATGAAGATTGGTTCAATCACAGAGGGTCTATAGTATAGCCCCTATCAATCGGTTTTAGAATCATAGTCACAAAATGGCAGAAGAAAGACCAATGAAAACGAGATCAAACAAACTTCCCAGTTTTTCACAAATGTCTTTCACAGTGAGGAACTTGATCACAAATAAGCCATAAAACAGGAATTAACAGTTAATAAGTGATATGTTTACTTGTAGCTTTATTAACAGATTTATTGAACCCACAAAGCTCTCTTTTAAAGGTCAAGTCCACCCCAGAAAAATGTTGACTTGAATAAATAGAGAAAAATCAAACTAGCAAAACCCTGAAAATTTCATCAAAATCGGATGTCAAATTATAAAGTTATGACATTTTAAAGTTTTGCTCATTTTTCACAAAACAGTGATATGCACAACTCAGATGAGACAGTCAATGATGCCCCTCACTCACTATTTCTTTTGTTTCTTATTCTTTGAATTATACAATATTTCATTTTTTATAGATTTGACAACAAGGACCAACTTGATTGAATCATATAGTATTGAACAATGCTCATTCCACATGTCCAGGGAGGAATTTATCGTTGTTTCACTTGACAATGAACAGAAAATTAGAATATTTTCTATTTCGTACAATAAAATACAAAAGAAATAGTGACTGGATGACGTCATCAGTCTCATTCGCATACCCACCAGGATGTGCATATAACTGTTTTGTGAAAATAAGCAAAACTTAAAACTGTCATAACTTTCTTACATGTATTTTACATCCGATTTTGATAAAATTTTCAGTGTTATGTTTATTGAATTTTTCTCTTTTTATTCAAATTACCTTTTTTGGGGTGGACTTGTCCTTTAAAGACGTTTCATGATGAAAATGAAATCCATGTCATTTTCACATCATTTTGCACAGGGTTACTTTCGCCCCTTATTTTCCAATAGGTTTATGTGCTGATTTTTTGCTATCGAGCTTTGAAGTTCACCAATTTGAAAGGTCTCGAGGACTACGCAATAAAAATAATTTTGCAACTTTAGACCTGACGAGATCACAATGCTGACTATATACTTCTATTACTCTGTCATATCAAGGAGTTTTAACCCTAATTCTCCCGGGGGGGGGGGGCATAATGGCCCCCCCTCGACAATGTTCGCAATATATCTGCTGTGCAAAATTTTTTGACCTCGCCGCTTACTGACTTTTTACTTTCATGTCTCGTGCAAATTTTGAGACCAAATTTGTGATGCGCGGGTATGCGGTTAAAACATTACGCAATATTATGTAAGTGCATGTCAGACCCAAAATTGCTCATAAACGTGATTTCATGTACAAATCCAATGTAAATTGTGTATTTAGCCAAAATTCATATATGTATCATTATTTCTACTTTTACTGATTAAATTTAATTAATTTTGCCTTGTTTATGATAAGAATTAAGTTTGGAACGATTTCCACTGAAAAAACAATAAAAAAAGGAAAAAACAAAGAAATACATAAGAAATTCATAAAACAATAAAATACATAAGAAATTGATTTCCAAACCGAAGTTTTTTTAATTGCGATTGTTGAGAATGCTACAAAGAATATTTTTACCAAAAATTAGCATTCTAGGAGCTATATTTAGTGAATTAGAGCAAAAAGTATGATTTATGCATAAATTAGCATAATTAATTCATATAAAATAAAATCTCATTATTTTGGAAAATTGTACCATACAGCCTTGTACATGTAGATTACATCGCACACTACCAGCGTGCAAATTTTTGCGTCGCTTGCACAATCGGTGGTCGAGATCTTAAGGGGGGGGCATAATGCCCCCCGGAATGACAAGAATCAAAATACCCCGGGAGATTTAGGGTGAAGACATGAAGAATCATCAAACACTATCCATTTATAGCCAGTTTGATGCCACAATGATAAAATATGTTGTTTAATTGCACATTTCTTGCAGATTGACAGTTGACACTGTAGTGAATTATATTGGTGACATAAATTGAGGATATAGAATTGAAATTGATGAAGAAATGACATAAGAGCATTTTTTGTGATCTATGAATAAATTTCCTATGAATCAAGTATTAATTATTATCTAGTCAAAGTTTCTTAACTCTGTGTAGAACCTTGGTGAACCTAATGTAGCTCTCAGATGGAACAAAAATAACCAAAATCAATCAACAAATAAGTAAGCAATTTTTGTGAGTTTTGAAAATATATAAATAAATAGCAGATTCAATGAGTTTCAAAATTCTATGTTTAAATTTTGTATCACCACCTCGAGCTATCATATAAAGCAAACAAAACTGAAATTGATCAACAAATGAAGAAGAATAAACATTTTTTGTGATTTATGAATAAATTTTGCATAAATTAGAATAAATAATTTTCCAGACAAAATTTCAAAACTTTGTGTACAAGTTTGGTGAACCTCATGCAGCTCTTCCAGATGGAAGAAAAAAAATCAAAATCTGTCAACAAATATCGAAGAAGAGGAATTTTCTGTGATTTATGAATACATTTCACGTAAATTAGCATGAACCAGAAAATTTTCAAAATTATGTGTAGAAGTTTGGTGGGCTCATGAAGTTCTACCGGATGGAAGAAAAAATATCAAAATCTGTCAACAAATAAAAAAGAAGGGGCATATTCTGTGATTTCTGAATAAATTTTGCATAAATTAGCATAAGTAATTTTCTACTGAAAATTTCAAAAATCTGTGTAGAAGTTTGCTGAACCTCATAAAGTTCTACAAGATGGAAGAAGAAAAAAAGTAAAAATCGGTCAACAACTAAAGAAGAAAAAGCATTTTATGTGAAATTTTAAAAATATATTAGCATAAAAATTGTTCTAGTTAAAATTTCAAAATTCTGTGTACAAGATTGGTGAACCTCATGAAGCTCTACCAGATGGAAGAAAAAAAAATCAAAATCAAAATTGGTCAACAAATAAAGAAGAAGCATTTTATGTGAATTTTTAAAAATATTCATAAATTAATTTTGCATAAATTAGCATAAAAATTGTTCTGGTCAAAATTTCAGAATTCTGTGTAGAAAATTGGTGAACCTCATGAAGCTCTACCAGGTGGAAGCAAAAAATTCAAAATCCGTTAACACATAAAGAAGTAGCATTTTTTGTGAATTTTGAAAAATGCGCATAAATTAGCATATTTAATGAATTTCAAAATTCTGTGTAGAAGTTTTGAATGCCCCACCTAATGCTATCATATAAAGCAAACAGAATTGAAATGGCTAAGAAGTAGCATTTTGATATTGACAGACGACGGACGCCATGCCACGGCATAAGCCCATCTTGCCCTTCGGGCCAGATGAGCTAAAAAACTTCCCATTTTATCAAACTCGAGGTCATATTTGTCATACTTCGCAACACTGAAGTGTTTAAAATTTTGGTCCAGAGATTATTTTCAGCTAATAGCTTCGTAAAATATGACGCATCAAGATTTGCTGTTAGAGTGCCGATGATTGGGAAAATCAGTTGATACCTGTAGCTGATTACTCATCTGTTCACTAATTGTAATGTCAACACGTATGGTGTAAAATATGTGCAGATCTACAAGTATACATGTAGGGATGCGTACAAACTTAACTGAGGTATGTCCTGAAAAAATTGATGTCAATAAATTGATACTGACCCCTAAATAAGTATCTCCATTGCAGAGCTGTGGTGGAAGGGCCTTGGGATCGCCAGCTAATTCCCTCATCTTGTTTTTTGCTTCAGCATCTGTAGAAATGTCTACCTTATCAAAGTCAATCTTCTTAGATGATAAGATCATATCTATCTTCTGTTGATGCTTTTTTATCTTCAAATGCAACAAAAATAAATAGATAGATGAATCACTATACAGTGCGTATCAAAAAAAAGTTTACACTTAGAAAAAATCATGTAAAATCATACATCTGTAATATCCTGATGATTTTTCCGCATTTTACCATTGGTACGTATCCATTTAAGCAAGTGACCTTATAACTGTCGAAAAATATTTCCGCTTGAGTGAGCACCACTTACTTTTGAAAAGTTAGTGAAACATGATTTGCGCAGAACTTTGAAATAGTTATGCAAATGAAAGTAGACCTTAATCATGAAGAACACATGGAATTACTTAGTAAACTGATTAGAAGATATCTTTAACCCTTTTTAAACTTGTTTCCTTGCCTAAAACACTTCAAAGAGTGCATTGCGCCCCACCCCACTCCCCGACACACCGAGGCCATCGTGACGATGTTTGCTTTACACTGAGCCGTGATTTACATGAAATGGCTTGGGCTTGATTTTCATTTTGTTAATCATTGTCAAGCTTGGAAAAAGTGTTGAGAAACAAGTATTACACGAAAAATGAAATGTAAACCCACTTTGAATGATAAAAACTTAGTGAAAAAATGCTGGCGATGTCTGATATAAACTTTTGTTCAGATTCGATTATGTCCTCAGATCCAGCTGGCACAATAAGGGTAAAGGTTGTGCTTACTAAAAGTGCTGAAATTTAAATTTGGGTAGTAAACATTTCATAAAATGCTTGAATGTATCCGTTTTATTTCAACTGACTAAAAGTCCAAAAGTGCAAGGGAAATGTGTGAGAAATGTTTCGCAGGGTAAGTTTGATTTCACCCTTTCCCCTTGACCCTTGACACAGCGTACAAACGAGCATTTCTGCGCAAACAGATTTCTGTGAGCTTTACAAAAATGGACAGTGCTCACTCAAGTGCCACATTCTGTCAAAAATTTTACTTTCATTGGATAGATAAGACCCAAACCCATGATTATATGTGAAAAAATTACCCACATATTGTATATTTTTTAATTCCCAGGGCTTTTTCAGAGTGTAAACTTTTTTTTTGATATGCACTGTACAGGTAGTTGAAGATATTCAAAAGTTTTAAAGTAAATACCGGTAGATATGAAAGATATATAGAAAGATAGGTAGGTAGATAGATAGAAAGATAGTTAGAAAATAGATGGATGGGTAGATAGATAAAATATAGGTGGATATATTGATAGTTCAGATAGATAATCATAAAAGAGATAAATAGATATTAGATCGAAAGATAAATAGACAGACATATTTAAAGAACAAGTCCACCCAAACAAAAAGTTGATTTGATTAAAGAGAAAAATAAAAAAGGGATAACACTGAAAATTTCATCAAAATCGAATGCAAAATAAAAGTTATAACATTTAAAAGTTTCGCTAAATTTCATAAAACAGTTATATGCACATCCTGGTCGGTATGCAAATGAGGAGACTGATGACGTCATCCACTCACTATTTCTTTTGTATTTCATTATGTGAAATATGAAATATTCTAATTTTCTCCTCATTGTCAAGTGATACAACAACGATTAATTCCTCCCTGAACATGTGGAATTAGCATTGTTTAATACTATATGGTTCATTCAAGTTGGTCCTTATTGTCAAATCTATAAAAAATGAAATATTGTATAATTCAAACAATAAAAAACAAAAGAAATAGTGAGTGATGGACATCATCAACTGACTCACCTACATGTAGTTGTGCATATCACTGTTTTGTGAAAAATAAGTGAAACTTTAAAATGTCATAACTTTCTTATTTTACATCTGAATTTGATGAAATTTTCAGCACTATGCTAGTTTGATTTTTCTCTATTTATTTATTCAAGTCAGCATTTTAAAAACTACAAAGTATGAAAGAGATGAGTTTTTAATGACTTTTTGAAGATTGCTAATGATGGAGACTGTCTAATCATTAGTGGCAGGTTGTTCCAGGATTTTGAAGCCGACACCGTAAAAGTTCTGTCACCAGCTAATGTACGAGTTAATGAATATGTGAGGCGAAGGTGATCACTCGCAGATGTAAGAGCTCTAGTTGGTGTATACAGATTCGAGCAGTTACTTAAATACTGTGGAGCCTGTTCATTCAGTGTTTTGTAGACAATCAAGAGTAATTTGAAGGTAATTCTCTGTTTAAGGAAGACAGTGAAGAGAATTAAAGAGTGGTTGGGAAGGATGATCTCGGGATACCTGTAAAATTAATTGTGCTGCCCAATTTTGTAGTCGTTGAACACAGACTAATTGATTAAAGGGAATTGTAGAAAGGAGCCCATTGCAATAATCGATACAAGACAGAACCGATGAACGAACAGCATTGTGACAGGCAGACTGGTCAATAAACCTTCTAATTCTAGAAATGTTCCTTAAATATAAAGTGACTGTGCTACAGATATGAGAGATATGGAACGACATTGACATACGGGAATCAAATATGACACCAAGGTTTCATATTTTTTCTGATGGTCTCATGAGTGTACCATCAACATCAAGTTCAACATTTGGAAGATTGCGCAAGTTATAAGTAGAGGCCACAACAAAAAAAATCAGTTTTATTATCATTAAGTTTTAGTTTATTCACTATCATCCACTGTCTTCTATCTGATATACAATTCTGGAGTTTAACCAGTGTATTATTGAGAGCTCCAGGAGTCTTCGGATCAAAAGAAACATGTAATTGTATGTCATCAGCGTAAAAATGATAATTGATACAGTGATTTCGGATGATATCACCAACTGGAAGAGTATATATTGAGTAGCCTATGGGTCCGACTATTGACCCCTGAGGGAGTCCAAATTCAAGAGTGATGGGATTTAACAATGTGCCATCAATATCAACTTGCGAAGTCCATACAGACAGGTATGATTGGAACCAGGATAAGACTGTAGACCTAATGCCTATTCTATTGAATAACCAGGATATGAAAATGTTATGATCTACTGTGTCAAACGCGGCAGATAAATCTACAATGTATCTGTCACGTAAAACTAATAGAAAGTTGCGAGCGAGCGACTAAGGAGGGATGATGCTATAGACCAGTTCGTAGTTACTTCAGGGAAGATTTTGGTCAAATGACCTTTCATTTCTTTCATTATGATAGGCAGATTTCAAAGCAACATGTTACGTAAGCTTGCCTTACATAGCAGTATGGAGAAATTGAATAGACCAGGTGACTAGAATGGCACACCAATGAACACTTTATGAAGGTATTTGTTGCATTCCTTCTTTGAATGTATATCTTAGCATGTTGCACAATGTACTTGGCAAATCGTGAAATACCAGTCGTTCGTGGATGCATTGTTGTATTTTGTGGATGTAAATGAAAACCACTATTCAAAAGAATATACATGTATGAATAATCAAGACATCAAGTTGGTGCTTATCTCATTAGATTTTAAACCACCATGACACTTCAGTACAAATGACCTTCATCTGATCATGTGTAGATTATTTTGATCATGCGCAGTAAGGAACTACGAACTGGCTTATTGCTAGCTAGTTAGCTCGCGCCCGCTAAATTTACGAGTACGAGATCTTGCGGCGTGTTGACATGGTTAATGGTTGACGCTCTACATAAGTTTTATTTGAATATCGGCTTGGATATGAAAATTTGAGGTAGTTTAAAAAGGAGATCTCCTGTCGAAAGTGGGAGAGTTGGAGTTTCTGGGCATAGTCCTATGTACCTGTACTGTAGATTCCCCACAGGCAGGATGGTTGCAGTGGGTGCCAATTTATACTCTTATTCCAAAGACGCAAGTAAATGAATATTCATATTGGCTTCCACAACTGCAGTGGGAAAAATAATTTAGCGGCCTAATCGTCATCCAAGTCACTGGGGACAAACTTGAGACACACCTCAAATATCAGCAATCTTTCAATAGAATCCACGGTTGGAAGATTTTCATAATAGATTTTCATCTATTCGTGATGCGAAACGGTGCGAAGCTTCTCACTGAGCGGGGACTTCCTTCCACCACACGTTTTCCCATTGACACAATAACAACTGACTTTTTTCTTTTTCTTTCCTCTCCCGTGTTGGTATATTCTTCCAAGTTGATGAAACAATGATCAAAACACTAAATAAGACCAAATTAATCACACTAGAAACACTGTCTAAATACTCCTCGTGATCTCGTTATCCAAATCCCCTCCTATGGGAAATTGGACGAACTCAACACAGGAAGGGGACTCGGAACACGAGGAGTATTTAGACAGTTAAATAGTGTTTTTAATGTGATTTCATTGATTTTAATGATTCTTATTTTCGAAAATATTCATTAATCATGTCTATAAACTGTCTAAAAGTGGCAGAGTGGTTTTGAAGAGGGAAATGAGGGGTAGATGAATATCAACGGGTTAATTGCCGTTTTGTATTTTTAGGAGAGGGGACTTGGATGACGACTAATAGTACTCCTCGTTATCCAAGTCCACTCTTATAGGAAATTCCAGGACGAACTCAACACGGGAAGGGGACTCTCGGATCACGAGGAGTATTTGAATAGTGTTTTTAATGATTTTTTCATTGATTTTAATGATTCTTATTATCGAAAATATTCATTAATCATCTCTAGGAAACTGTCTAAAAGTGGCAGTTGTTTTGAAGAGGAGGGAAATGAGGGGTAGATGAATATCAACAGGTTAATTGCCGTTTTGTATTTTTAGGAGAGGGGACTTGGATCACGAGGAGTAGTATATACTGTTTTAATTCAATTCTATTGATCTTAATAATTCATCATCGAAAATAGGAAACAAGTGACACAGTGGTTTAATTCGGATGAAGGGGAACTTGAATCACGAGGAGTAATTATACAGACATTCTTTTTACCTAATGAAATAATTAAAGCAATGGAGACAGTTAAGAGGGAGATATGCAATTTGATTTATTTAGTAACAAGTGGAATGCCTCTGGCCGTCTCACCTGCATCACGCGGTTCAATATAGCAGCAGTGCTGACTTTGAACACTACTCTAACTCGCACAAGATGTTCAGTGATACATGGTTACTCTTATGTCCACTTTTTATGAACTAGACCAATAAACTTACAGAGATATGATGGTTATTCAACAAAAAAACCCAACATGGCCAAAGTTCATTGACCTTACATGACCTTTGACCTTGATCATGTGACCTGAAACTCGAACAGGATGTTCAGTGATACTTGATTACTCTTATGTACAAGTTTCATGAATCAGATCCATAAACTTTCAAAGTTATGATGGTAATTCAACAGATACACCCTATTCGGCCAAAGTTCATTGACCTTTGACCTTGGTCATGTGACCTGAAACGCGCACAGGATGTTCAGTGATACTTGATTACTCTAATGTCCAAGTTTAATGAACTAGACAAATAAACTTTCAAAGTTATGATGGTAATTCAACAGAAACCCCCGATTCGGCCAAAGTTCATTGACCCTAAATGACCTTTGACCTTAATCATGAGACCTGAAACTTGCACAAAATTTTCAGTGATGCATGATTACTATTATGTCCAAGTTTCATGAATCAGATCCATAAACTTTCAAAGTTATGATGGGAATTCAACAGATATCCCCAATTCGGCCAAAGTTCATTGACCCTAAATGACCTTTGACCTTGGTCATGTGACGTGAAACTCATGCAGGATGTTTAGTGATACTTGATTAAGCTTATGTCCAAGTTTCATGAACTAGGTCCATATATTTTCTAAGTTATGATGACATTTCAAAAACTTAACCTCAGGTTAAGATTTCGATGTTGATTCCTCCAACATGGTCTAAGTTCATTGACCCTAAATGACCTTTGACCTTGGTCATGTGACATGAAACTCTAATAGGATGTTCAGTAATACTTGATTAACCTTATGGCCAAGTTTTATTAACTAGGTCCATATACTTTCTAAGTTATGGCGTCATTTCAAAAACTTAACCTCAGGTTAAGATTTGATGTTGACGCCGCCGCTGCCGCCGTCGCCGTCGGAAAAGCGGCGCCTATAGTCTCACTTTGCTTCGCAGGTGAGACAAAAATGTGATAGATGAAATAAAGCATAATCATGACAAGCATATATGAGATTCATTTATAGCATAATTAAAAACTACGACGAAATAAAGCTATATACCGTACTGAAAAGAAGTAGATGCAATTCTGATTTATTTAGTAAATTAGGGATAAACGAAATAAAGCAATGTCTGAAGAGGGATATACTCGGGGCCGATTTAGTTAGTAAAAATGTAAACGAAATAAAGCAAATTTCAGTGTGGGAAACATAAAAAGATGAATATAATCTTGATTTATGTATATGAAAAGTACTAGTTTACGAAATAAAGCAATGGAGATTGAAAAGAAATAGATGCAATTCTGATTTATTTAGTAAATTATGAATAGACGAAATAAACCAATGGAGACTGAAGAGGGATATAGGGCCTATTTATTTATTTAGATAACAAGTGGAATGCCTCTGGCCGTCTCACCTGCATCACGCGATTCAATATAGCAGCAGTGCTCACTTTGAATACTACTCTAACTCGCACAAGATGTTCAGTGATACATGGTTACTCTTATTTCCCTTTTTTATGAACTAGACCAATAAACTTACAGAGATATGATGGTTATTCAACAAAAAACCCCAACATGGCCAAAGTTCATTGACCTTACATGACCTTTGACCTTGATCATGTGACCTGAAACTCGAACAGGATGTTCAGTGATACTTGATTACTCTTATGTACAAGTTTCATGAATCAGATCCATAAACTTTCAAAGTTATGATGGTAATTCAACAGATACACCAAATTCGGCCAAAGTTCATTGACCTTTGACGTTGGTCATGTGACCTGAAACGCGCACAGGATGTTCAGTGATACTTGATTACTCTAATGTCCAAGTTTAATGAACTAGACCAATAAACTTTCAAAGTTATGATGGTAATTCAACAGATACCCCCGATTCGGCCAAAGTTCATTGACCCTAAATGACCTTTGACCTTAATCATGAGACCTGAAACTTGGACAAAACTTTCAGTGATGCTTGATTACTATTATGTTCAAGTTTCATGAATCAGATCCATAAACTTTCAAAGTTATGATGGGAATTCAACAGATATCCCCAATTCGGCCAAAGTTCATTGACCCTAAATGACCTTTGACCTTGGTCATGTGACGTGAAACTCATGCAGGATGTTCAGTGATACTTGATTAACCTTATGTCCAAGTTTCATGAACTAGGTCCATATATTTTCTAAGTTATGATGACATTTCAAAAACTTAACCTCAGGTTAAGATTTTGATGTTGATTCCTCCAACATGGTCTAAGTTCATTGACCCTAAATGACCTTTGACCCTGGTCATGTGACATGAAACTCTAATAGGATGTTCAGTAATACTTGATTAACCTTATGGCCAAGTTTTATTAACTAGGTCCATATACTTTCTAAGTTATGACGTCATTTCAAAAACTTAACCTCGGGTTAAGATTTGATGTTGACGCCGCCGCCGCCGCCGTCGGAAAAGCGGCGCCTATAGTCTCACTTTGCTTCGCAGGTGAGACAAAAACACAGACGAAATAAAGCAAATTTTCTTGTGAGAGACATAAAAAAGGTGATATAATCCTGATTTATTTATATGAAAAGTGCTAGTTTACAAAATAAAGCAATAGAGATTGAAAAGAAGATTCAATTCTGATTTATTTAGTAAATTAGGAATCAACGAAATAAAGCAATTGAGACTGAAGAGGGGCAGATTTATTTAGTGCATGTAAAGATGTTAACGAAATAAAGCAAATTTCATAGTGTGGGAAACATAAAAAGATGAATATAATCATGAGTTATTTATATGAAAAGTACTAATTTACGAACTAAAGCAATAGAGATTGAAAAGAAGTAGATGCAATTCTGATTTATTACACCAATAAAATGAAGATAGACCAAAGATTGTACTAGCAAGTCTAGTAGAGCTAGAGCGCCGCATACGCGAATACGCGGCGCTCTACAATCTTTGGTGGAGACTGAAAAGAAACACACACAACTACAAGGTACATGTAGGTTAGAAACAGGTACCGGTAGGACATGTTTTACGTTGTGAAAAATTGTCCGTGGATCCGAGTCACCGGGGACTTAGATTAGTCTGCAGGCACAGACCCTGATTGGAACTTTGATAAACAAGTGTGGCATTATCGTGATCCAAGTCCCTGGTGACTCGGATCCACGGACAATTTTTCACAATGTAAAACATGTCCTACCTGTTTCTACCAACCTCCAATTGTAGGTGTGTGTGACTTGTCTCTTTTCAGTCTCCATCAAAGATTGTAGAGCGCCGCGTACGCGAGCTCTACAATCTTTGGTCTATCTTCACTTATTGGCGTTATAAATCAGATCGAATTGCATCTATATACTTCTTTTCGATCTCTATTGCTTTAGTTAGTAAATTAGTACTTTTCATATAAATCAATCATGATTATATTCATCTTTTTATGTTTCCCACACTATGAAATTTGCTTTATTTCGTTTACATTTTTACTAAATAAATCGTCCCCAAGTATACCCCTCGAACACGGTCTCAATTGCTTTATTTCGTTGATTCCTAATTTACTAAATAAATCAGGATTGAATCATCTTTTCAATCTCCATTGCTTTATTTCGTAAATTAGTACTTTTCATATACATAAATCAAGATTATATTCATCTTCTTATGTACGTTTCCCACACTATGAAATTTGCTTTATTTCGTTTACATTTTTACTAAATAAATCGGCCCCGAGTATATCCCTCGAACAGTCTCAATTGCTTTATTTCGTTGATTCCTAATTTACTAAATAAATCAGGATTGAATCATCTTTTCAATCTCCATTGCTTCATTTCGTAAATTAGTACTTTTCATATACATAAATCAAAATCATTCATCTTCTTATGTTTCCCACACTATGAAATTTGCTTTATTTCGTTTACATTTTTACTAAATAAATCGGCCCCGAGTATATCCCTCTTCTGCAGACATTGCTTTATTTCGTTTATCCCTAATTTACTAAATAAATCAAAATTGCATCTACTTCTTTTCAGTATATATAGGCTTTATTTCGTCGTACTTTTTAATTATGCTATGAATAAATCTCATTATATGTTTGTCATGATTATGCTTTATTTCGTCTATCACGTTTTTACTAAATAAATCAAAATGCATATCTCTCTCTTAACTGTCTCCATTGCTTTATTTCGTAAGGTACGTAAAAAGAATGTCAGTCTATAATTACTCCTCGTGATTCAAGTCCCCCTTCATCCGAATTAAACCACTGTGTTACTTGTTTCCTATTTTCGATGATGAATTATTAAGATCAATAGAATTGAATTAAAACAGTATATACTACTCCTCGTGATCCAAGTCCCCTCTCCTAAAAATACAAAACGGCAATTAACCCGTTGATATTCATCTACCCCTCATTTCCCTCCTCTTCAAAACCACTCTGCCACTTTTAGACAGTTTCCTAGAGATGATTAATAAATATTTTCGATAATAAGAATCATTAAAATCAATGAAAATCACATTAAAGACACTATTTAACTGTCTAAAGAACTTTGAATTAAAACAGTATATACTACATGTACTCCTCGTGATCCAAGTCCCCTCTCCTAAAAATACAAAACGGCAATTAACCCGTTGATATTCATCTACCCCTCATTTCCCTCCTCTTCAAAACCACTCTGCCACTTTTAGACAGTTTAATAGACATGATTAATGAATATTTTCGATAAGAATCATTAAAATCAATGAAAATCACATTAAAAACACTATTTAACTGTCTAAATACTCCTCGTGATCGGAGTCCCCTTCCCGTGTTCAGTTCGTCTAATTTCCCATAGGAGGGGACCAAACGCGTAGCCAGGATTTCATTTTGGAGGGGGCCGTGTTGGCACACGAAGCGTGCAAACACTTACAGAGCGCGCGAAGCGCGCTCCCTAGGGGGTGGGTGCAAGGAGGGGGAGTTTCCCCCTCCCGCGCGAAGCTTTTAGTATTTCATAAATTAAAATGAAAAGGAGCCATTTCTCTTGTCTCTAGTACCTCCAATTCGGTTGACTATATTGCGATTTTGAACCTTGTTTTCAAAAGTGATTGTGAACGCACAAAAGAGGTATACAATGGAATAAATTAAAATGATAACTCCGCGCGAAGTGCGGAAGCTAAAGTGTTATATCAATTTTTCTTGCCATAAAAAGGGTCCCGAGAAAAGGGTATTCTCAAAGATATATTGAAATTTTCTTTGGAAAGATCAGATTTGATTACAAACAATTTAGCATCAGTGCATATTTTTAACTCGCAAAACAGAGAAGATTGGTAGAGGAAGATATTCCTCCCCGCGCAGAGCAATGAAATTCTGAAATTTCAAAGGGCGGACGTTTCATCAAATGTAGATATCTCTAATACCCAATCGGCTCTAATTCAATTGATTTTCTTAGATTATTGAACTTCATTACAAGGAAAATAGTGCGCAAAAAGTTGAAACTTCTGTGATTTATTGAAATTATCTATCTATATAAAAAAAGGATGCCTAGTTTTTTTGACTTATCCTGAAGCGCTTCATTTTGAATATACAAAACTTCAGTGTCATTCAAAATTTCAAACTGAGGGCGCCAAACAGGACAGGAGATGAATGTATACAGGGAAATGACATGAAGTTTAATACAATTTGATAAAAAATATTGTACTTTTTTAATTTAATACGACACGAATTGCATACCTTCCTCTTTTTAAATTCGGAACCTGTTTACCTCCAAATTATGGTTGTTTAGTAATGAGCTGAAAAGCAGAAGTTGACTTTATGGAGGTGACGGCAGAAACTAATATAAAGATTTTACCCACTCGGAGCCGACCAGACCAGAAGTTGCGCGATCAATTGAAAAAAAAGATAACTTCATATATTTACTTCGGCCTAACCTTACTCAAATTCATGCCCTAGTGTATACAATTTTAACTTTAACTGGCAAGAAGCACATAGCTGAGGTGGAAAAACAGGGTTAGAGAAAAGGTGGGGAAACAATGGAGAACTTCAATATTGTCATTTAACCGCGCACAGCGCGGAAGCAAAATTCACATGTGAATTTAGAGCAAGAGTGAAGGAGTTTCTCTTTTGAGAAAAAAATAAAGAATAATAATTAAAAAAAAACACAAAGCTACCTTTCTTCCCTTTCCTTCCTTCCCTTTTCCTTTTCTCCTCTTTTTTTCCCTTCTTATTTTTCTTTTTGGGGACGTTTTTTTTGGGGGCGACTGCCCCCACCGCCCCCCTGGAGGGGACTTGGATAACGACTAATACTACTTCTCGTTATCCAAGTCCCCTCCCATGGGAGATTGGACGAACTTGACACGGGAAGGGGACTCGGATCACGAGGAGTATTTAGACAGTTCAATAGTGTTTTTAGTGTGATTAATTTTGTCTTATTAATTGTTTTGATCATTGTTTCATCAACTAGGAAGAATATACCGCCACAGGAGAGAAAAGAAAAAGACTATAGTATTTTTGTCGTTTGAAAAAGTGTCCGAGTCAGTTGTTTTTGTGTCAATGGGAAAACGTGTGGTGGAAGGAAGTCCCCGCTCAGTGAGAAGCTTCGCACAGTTTCGCATCGCGAACAATGAATTTCTTTTGAAAATCTTCCAACCGTGGATTCTATTGAAAGATTGCTGATATTTGAGGTGTGTCTCAAGTTTGTCCCCAGTGACTTGGATGACGATAAAGGCCACAAGTGTGCCTCCACGCGAAGACTAGCACATATTACAAAACTTGCTGTTAGAGAGCCTTCAGTACACAAGGCATGAGTAGGCTGCACATTCAGACCCTTATTTCGAGTGAAGGGTTTGCCCAGCAGACTAGACTTTATAGATCACGATAATGCCAATTTCGCTACCCGGAAGCGGACTGGAATTCATGCAGCGCATCCGGGCCGGCTCAGCTCGGAGCGGTGACAGTGCTAGCGCCCACGCCTGCCGGTATGGCGAGCTGGCAAGCCGATCCCCGCAAGAATTCAGACGCTGAAATGAGTGGCTGCTGAGGCTGCGCCGACCGCGCCCATTTCAATAAATATAAACATAATCCTCACCATGTTCTCCATGAAATCATCTAAATATGGTAAGTCTTATTCAAACAAATCTTACCTCCAAGTTAGAAGATACTGAGGTGTAGTAGTATGTGATTTTCGACATTTTAATTAATTATTTCAAGTCACCAAGCAAGGAAATTGCGGAGGATGAGTTATGTTGTTGTTTTTGACCTGCCGTACCGTATATACTGCACTGTGCGTGTTGCGTTGCGTTGCGTTGCATTCGATTCGATTCGGGTACCGGTTACGTTAGGTGGTTGGAATTGGTTGATTGTTGTTGAATATGATGGCGCTCTTCAATCTCTCCAGATTATACGCGCTTTACGCTTTCGTAAGTAGGACGTCGTCGGCAAAGGCGATCCATACGACGTTAAACCATTGGTGACGATTATATGAAGTATTAATATAGATTAATCACCCATCCACCTATTATATTAGTAGGTCCTACCAAATTAAACATCTTCGAGGAATAAACATATTAATAGAGAAATTAAATATCGCGCGTGCTGAATGATTGTTCGTGAAAACAACAGCTAAACCAATCGGCTACTAGCATGACTAGTTAATTATTTAGATAATTTCTTAAAATCTTAGTTAAATAACAATTCAATTGCGACATCACATACAATTTCACGTCCTTCTTATTCTTTTGTTTTGTCTTTTCTTATCAATGGGAAATATCAATCCTTCTTTCATGTCTAGTGTTTGAAGAAAATGACACACACCTAACTGTCAAAACGGTTAGAAGCATATACAAAACATATAGTTCCCGCGTACAATCGGGATTATGTATCTCATGTGGTCTTGAGCGCGAAGCTCGAGCTCAAATTCTTTGATATTTTATGTACTTAGACCGGAAGATTCTGAGGAAATTTTATAATTATGAACAATATAAGTATCCGACTAAACAATGCGAGCGCGAAGCGCGAGCCGAAATTTTATTATAGTAATGTGAAAAGGGATTCAATTAGGACTGTTCTTTGGTGATTAATGAAGAGGATAAAGTATCACCAATTAAATAATGAGAGTGCGAAGCGCGAGCTCAAAAATTTTTGATATTCCGACCGTGAGAACTGGACAGTCTAAGCGCGTTTTTATTTGAATAAAAAACAACCTGTGTGTTCACTGTTCACAAACAATTAAACAATGTGAGCGCGAAGCACGAGGTTGGTTTTTTTTTTATATACTGACATAATAAAGAAGCATTTTGACAAATTTTGCTAAGAATTTCCAAAGAGGATAGGTTACTCATAAATCAAAAAATGCGAGCGCGTAGCGTGAGCTGAAAATTTGATATATATAAACAATTTGTGTAAATCAAACAAAATAATGAAAGCTTGATGTGCGAGCTAAAATGTTGTGTGCAAATTGATTTCAGAACTGGATATATATAAGTGCCATTAATCCTCTTGAATGGAATTCATTACACAGGCAATGCGAAATTTTTTTTATCATAAAGCAAAGTCTATTTTCCAATTCTTCCCCTCACCTTTTTCTTGTTTCCTTTCGGGTTCGGGCCGGCCGTTACGAGGCTGTAAATTACACATCATGGATATGATACCTCTTTTTTTTTTTTACTTTTCTTTCTGTTTTTCATAGTTTCTATCAAGTTAAAGAGTACACTTTTTCTGTATTTTGTATAATAGTTTAATTTGCATTTACCTATTGTGATTTGATGAAGGAGCTTTCCTCTTTTCGAGAAAAACGTCTTTCTATGAAGCCTGCTTTTAAAGACATTATCATGAATAGCATATAAAAATCTACCATGTCTAGACGCATTCCAATCTGCTTGCCAGACACCTTTATAAAATGTCATACGTGAGCATGTAAGTTCATTTATAGTGTTTGGTAAAACGATGTCTATAAAATTTTTCGTGGCTCCTTTCTAGCTTGGCAGCTTTATCGACGATCTCATTGCCGTTAACATTACAATGTAAGGGAATCCATTCAAAATTAATACAGATATCTTTTAAACTAAGTTTATGAATTTTGAAAAAAAATCATTACGAATAGTGTATTTTATGAAATATGAATCGATCATATTCAGTGCTGACAAAGAGTCACAAAAAATTACAACGGAACATGGTTTATCAAAGGAGTCTAACCACTCAAGTGCCATTAAAATGGCCATGAGTTCAGCTCTCATGATACTTACATTAGATAACCTGAAATACTTTTTTATTTTATATTGAGGAACATAAAATGCTGCCCCCGTTCTAAAATTATCCTGTTTGGATCCATCAGTATGTAAATAACCATTCCACACAATTCCAATTCTTTCTAGAACGATAGATTTGATCTCGGCCGTTAGCATATCCTTTTTTTTCTAATTATACGATGTGCATAAAACGACACAGGAGGGCGGGCCCAACGCCATTCCGGGATTTTCGTTAATAAGTTGTCTTGCTTCTCTACAAGTACCTCATCACTACAGGCTCAAAGATTGAAAGGTTTTTCCCCTTCCTTCCATTCGTGTCTGGTCGTATGTTCAATGAGAATTTCTCTACTTGGATGACATGAAGTACTAAACAACAAATAATATCTAAATTTATCATTAAACAGTTTTCTCCAAAGATACAACGGTATAATTCACCGGTCAAAACTTGTAGACTCTAATGATACATTGTATATCGTTCCTGTAAAGATTTTCAAAGCTCTATATTGTATAGAGCCAAGCTTTTTCTTAAGAGATGTACAGGCAGAATCATACATTTCACTTCCATAGTCTAAAACAGATAAAATAAGACCTTCGTATATCATCATTAAAATTTCATGTCTATTACCCCAGGACGTACCCGAAACGCAACGTAATAAATTTAATCTTTTCTTACATTTATCAATAATCGCATTAATGAACTGCTCGCAGTGAGGCAAAACATGCTCATTTATTTTCAAAGTAATATATTTCTTTTGTTTATTGATAAAAACTAAAACTACAGACTTAGTGTGAGAAATATTTAATTTCCATCTCCAGCACCAGATTTCGATTTCATGGAGGGCTTCTTGCAGCTCATGGCGAACCAGATCTAAGTTTGAGCTAGTAAACTAAATCGCGATATCATCTGCATAACATGATAGTTTTACTCAACTTTCTTTAATCTTTAAGTCATTTAACATCAGTGTAAAAATGACAGGACTTAAAGGTCAAGTCCACCCCAGAAAAATGTTGATTTGAATCAATAGAGAAAAATCAGACTAGCACAATGCTGAAAATTTCATCAAAATCGGATGTAAAATAAGAAAGTTATGACATTTCAAAGTTTCGCTTATTTTCAACAAAAAAGTTACATGAACGAGCCAGTTACATCAAAATGAGAGAGTCGATGATGTCACTCACTCACTATTTCTTTTGTTTTTTATTGTTTGAATTATACAATATTTCAATTTTTACGAAATTGACGATTAGGACCTCCTTGCCTGAAGCACAAAATGTTAAAATAATGAAATTCCATGTGTACAGGGAGGAATGAAACTTCATTTCACATGACAATGACGAGAAAATAAAAATATTTCATATTTCATATAGTAAATTACAAAAGACAGGACTTAAACTCCCTTCAAATAAAAACTTGTTTTTATAAGAAAAAGAAAAATCAGACAAGTTGATAGGTGAAAGTTTGAACAATATTGGACAAATAACAAGAAAGTTATGATTTTTTAAAAGTTGTAAATATTGGTAATCACTATACCTATGGAGACTTCAAATTGGCCGCTTATGTGATGTCATAGTGATGTAAGGCAAGGACTACTCTTCCATGTACTTCAATACATATTATGGCTAAAATGTCATTTTCCCCAAAGGTTTTATTTCAAATTGTATTTTTCTTTCATGAGGACATTACTATACCTGGGTTATATTTAGATTACTGCCCCAGGGGAATGGGTACTTAGGAGAAAACCACAAATCCCTGATAATAAAGTACATGGCCTATGGGAAAGTCCTTGCCCCTTGTCATAAGTTACTTACCCAGTTGCCAATTTGATATCTACATGGTATTAGTGATCTCAATTTTAAAGCAGCTATAATTTTCTAACCATTCTGTTTAATTCATTTTTCTCCTTCCCAACACAACATTCTATGGCCAAGGCTGGATTCCCCTTTAATGCAGTAGAGTAGTCTTATACCCCTTTCATAAACCCCATTAAAATGAATTAGGCGGCTAATAGCAGCATAATTTGGTCGTAAAATTGGAGGACAAGAGTTATCCGCATTACTCTGATGCTGCTATTATCCGCATAATAGCAGCATCGGGACAAGATTTTGAGTTTATGAACGCATTTCCAAATTATGCGGATAATTGCCATGGTGCGGTCACTAGGTCACCCTTTTCCAACACAACCGCATTGGAGGGGGCGTGTCCAGTTGTCATGGCGATTATCCCCTTTTTCAGGACGGGCGCTCGTAAAAATAATGCGGCTTATTTTCGGAGTTTGAAAGCAATTTTTATTGAATTATCCGCATTACTCTTAGGCGGCTAATTGGAGGATAGGTTTATGAAAAGGGTATTAGAGTTAAATGCTCTGTTATTATACGGGGGCTTCTGTATGGATTCTCATTGCATTATGTTGAAGCATTATAGGAGATGGGGCTGAAGGAGGCAACGAAATATACGAAAGGAAAAGAGTGAAATATGTTATGTTATGTGCTGCATTATAATGCCTATAAATATGCCTAAATCTATTACATAGTTAGAATTTGATTTTCAAGAGAGCAGATTATGCTGTGCTCCCTCTTTTATTACACGACCATGCCGACTGCGTTAATGTAGTGTAAAACTTATACCCGTGATTTGATTTAAATAATGATCATCTTTAAAAGAGAAAATGAAAGAAAAGGAGAGAGATAACGATGAAATAGGATACTATTTCTGAATATCATGATTGGATTTTTGTAATATAAAATTCGCTCACATGCAATTTTGATTTTCAAATAAATTTTGCCCAATGCGCCACGTTTTGCCCCTCAAAATGTTTGGTTCGTTTCTACTGTAAAGGGGCCGGGTGATCTTTGAGTCAGCGACCCCTGAAATAAATATCTAATTTTGTGATAGAATTCTACAGAACTTCCAGTAAATATTATCTTCTTCCTTTCCATTCTGTCCGGGGGGGGGGGGGGCAGGTGCACCGCCCCAGACCCCATATCTACGCCAGTGATATACACTCTTAATTACAGGGACTTGAAATGAATTTAGATGGGCTGTAGTTGGGACCAAGTGAACTCTAGATTTAGTTTTAAGCATTATGATTCGTTTTCCCTCGAGATTCAAAAGTAATTTTTAGGATTAAAACTAAATTCCTTACTATTTTGATTGGTCCCTATAAAGTCCGAATTCCTGCTTGTGTAGCGACGGCAGTAGACTTAGTAGTATCAGTAATTAGAGTAATTAGAGTAAGTACAGTAATTATAGTAGTAATCAATAGTAGATAAAGAGGGAGCATGATGAGAGATAGTACATCCCATCGCCTAATTGTCTTAATAATTTCGTCATCATATCGAGAGTTCCGCCCTCTTTCCTCTCCTCGTCTGATAAACCCATTTGATCATTATTGAGGTCATCTCACATCTCGACCCATAATACAATACGTCTACATCGTACGGAGACAACCCACACACCATCTTTATCCAACACCGAGACTCAGAGTTTTTCTTCTCTCTCAGACGATTAATCCACCAAAATGTCGAACGAAATCACTGTTTACATCACGTCCTATACATCTACGTATCAGGTAAGAAAAGGGCATGCGTTTGTTTTTCGAATTAGTGAATCGAGAAAGATGATAATGAAAGTTGCCATCGGTTAAGAGATAAAGAGAGATGCGTATCGCATCTTCCACATAACTTCTTGGTTCGCTCGCCATCTCAGAGACTGGAGGCCATTTCTTAGAAAGTTGCAGAAAGTTATGCGATTAGATCTGCCAACGTCACTTTAAGCAAAAATCATGCAAAATACTGGATATCCGTTTATAGCCTCCTCTTCATTTTTGTTATCTAACGTGAATGAGTAAAATGCTTTGGTGACTATTTTCATAATTTTAAAAATATATTTTTATGAATGTTCCAGTTCAAGTAGTAGGCCTATATCCATTCCGAAATCACAGTCAGATAGCCTACGCATAAAAGTTGGCATAAAGGCTGTGATACTGGCGTTTGATAATAAGATTTCGAGTTAGATTTCAACTTATGTTTAAGAAAATTATCTATGAAATGTAACTTGTCAAGTTGTCATCAATATGCTTGAACAGCTGCCGTCTTCTGTCAAACTTGGTCTTTGTATACAGACATTTTAATCTGGTACCGGTCTTCAATTTTAAGAGATATTTTAGTTTAGCAATAATATAGGCCTAAGTATGAATAAGCCTTTGTGCGGATAAACAGTAGCCTATGCATTACAATAGATCAAGTCCCCGAAATGGCCTAGATGATCTATAATTTCAATATCCATAGAAGTAAAATTTTATCGGAGTCTGAAAACAAAAACTATCAGCATATGTGATGATGAGCGTACATCGTTGTGTACGAGGAATGCAATGTAAACCCATCGATACACCATCCGTGATGAGATGATACAGACATGATAGCTATCACGTGATCTCACATTCCACGGATGCCAAAGGGTCTATATCTACCTCCTGCTTATATGCGCGGTGTTTTCAAAATAAGTATCTGAGACCCAAAGAAATATTTTCATTCATTTACTTACACGAACTTTATGATTTATTGTAATTGTACATGTCTAATATTGTTTTTTTTTAAATCATAATTGAACTAAATTAGAAACTTAAATTTGTTGAACTTCTTGTTTAAACAGCTACGAAGCAAAAACTTGTTCAAACTGTTTACCGTTTCATGATTTATTCAATTGATGGACTAGTGTTTTAATGTTGCACTCATCATTCATATGCCATGAATATAAACAGTTTACAGAAGCGGATCTCGGGGGGGGGGGGTTGTAACCCCCCCAAAAAAAAATCCGGGGACCATTTTTTAAAATCTTATCTTTTTTTTTAACTTGTAATTTTATTTTATTATATTTTTATGACTTTATTTCATTTATTTGATGCAAGAAAACGCCATTTTAACACACAGATTTTCAAGATTTTTCCCTACTGTGGGAGGGGGGACACCCCCTCCCACACCCTCCCCCTTGCTCGCTCCGCTCGCTTGGACTCGGTCGCTACTCTCCCTCGCATACCACCCCAACCCCCCTTTTATAAAAAGCTGGATCCGCCCCTGGTTTAATTTGAGCCTCTCGCCATACACCAGTAAAGTTATACACAAATCTGCAAAATTTGATATAACGATTTGGGTCACAATCAATTTGACTCAAGCTCCCTATCATCATCATGATCATGATCGAATTTTGAAATGTTAATTATCTATGCAAAGCAATTATGATTGTTAGCAATGGAGAACATAAATGGAAACAAAATGGCAATTATCACAAGTCAATTTTGATGGATCTAGATAAAAAAATTGAAAATATTTTTTCAGTATAATAGTTTCTGTCCCGTAACGAAATATTGTATAACTTCATATTGCAAAACAATGAGATCAAAAAAAAAATAGTTTTTTTTATGTACGAGGGGTAATCTTTTTTCAGGCCCTGGCTTTCATTATTCAGGCACTTATATAGCTGCACTGTGGCGGTCGACATGTTTTTTTTTAAATTCTGAATGTAGACAAACAAGTAAATAGAATATATCCTTAGTGATTGTGGTTAGTGACCAGTCGAGCTCTAGATCTTGATTTAAATTTACGATTTTCTAAATAGTAAATGATTAGATATTCATTAGATGAATTGGAGATTGAAGTTCGAAACTCTAAGATTTTCATGTAAATCCAGAGTCTGAGAGAAGACTTCGAGGTAGGTGAGAATAAAGAGGAGGGGATGGGGGGGGGGGGGCTAGGCACTCTAAAGAATCGAATGTTAAATCAACATGTTGGGTAGAACCATTTAAAGTGGTGAATGCAACATTTAGAAAATGTTGTCACTCCTCCAACCTTTCAAATGTTTAGTTAACATTTCCTTTTTTAGACTATTTGCCTATATAGTCCTCATTTTCCACCACTTCTTTATAAGTGTTGGAAAATGAGGACTAGGCCTATAATTATATCTGGGTTAAATATACCCCATTTTATACGGAAAATAAATGATGTCCCTTTAAAAGTCAAGTCCACCTCAGAAAAATGCTCATTTGAATCAATAGAGAAAAATCAGACAAGCACAATGCTGAAAATTTCATCAAAATCGGATGTGAAATAAGAAAGTTATGACATTTCTAAGTTTCGCTTATTTTTAACAAAATATTTATATGAACGAGCCAGTTACATCCAAATGAGAGAGTCGTTAATGTCACTCACTATTTCTTTTTTATTGTTTGAACCCGGGGGGGGGGGCACTTACATTGAGGAGTGGATACCATGCGCGACCCAAAAAACACGTAAAAAGGATGTCTTTTTCACGATAGGGCACGTTACGTACGTAACGTGATAAGGGTGTAAAAAACGGCAAAAATACTGAAAAAAGGGTATCTATTTCGCTAGGAAAAGTACGTGTTTTGGGTCGAATTTTCGGGGATGATAAAACAAAATTAAAATGTTTTATAAAGGATGTCCTTTTTGCCTCAACACTTCGTGTTTAGAGTACGATTTGCGCGAGATGTAAAAGGTGGGTCGTACTAAACCAAATAAGATAAAGCCGACGACCGAAGGACCCGTAACAATAAAACATTCCTGTACTTGTTTAGGGGTTCATTTCAGGGAAGATTTGCCAAGAGTATCGTTTTGTTTCCAATACTCGTTAAGGGTACTGGTTTTACACGCCAATACTTGTTAAGGGGTGCATTTTCAGAATATGGAAATTACGTGTTTAGGGTGCTTTTCGCAACCCCATGGTCGCGCATGGTATCCACTCGTGAATGGAAGTGGCCCCCCGGGTGTTTGAATTATACAATATTTCAATTTTACGAATTTGATGATTAGGACCTCCTTGTCTGAAGCACAATATATTAAAATAATGGAATTCCACGTGTTCAGGGAGGAATGAAACTTCATTTCACATGACAATGACGAAAAAATCAAAATATTTGATATAATGAAATAAAAAAGAAATAATGAGTGAGTGATGTCATCACTTCCCTCATTTGCATACCGACCGAGATATATAACTGTTTTGTGAAATGAAGCGAAACTTTGAAATGTCATAACTTTCTTATTTTACATCCGATTTTGATAAAATTTTCAGTGTCAGGCTTGTTGAATTTTTCTCTTTTTATTCAAATCAAGTTTTTGTTGCGGTGGACTTGTCCTTTAACTTATAGGAAGGACAGGGTGATTTTTGTAACAAAATAGTCAATGAAATAAATATGTTTCTTTCTACACAGTTGATGAAACAGATACAGAAAGTGATGATGGTTCTGGACAGTCGTCGAAAGATGCTCGACTACGACATCAAGTACGTTGACATCGCTATGTTTCCTGCCGGGAGAGAGAAGATGAGAGAGATGTGCGGCGACCCTAAGGCCTTACCACCACGCATTGCCAACGGAGATGAATACTGCGGGGTAAGATCTATGAAAATTATAATGATACAAAGGGAGAAGATAGACGGGAAGATATATTAGGGTGCCATATATGCAGGTGCAGGATCCAGAGGGCACATGGTATATACCCCCATATGTCTGTGGCATAATACACTCTTTAACATGTTGGGCAACATACTGTCCACACAACAATTGGTTTAAAAAATATCCAACTCTGGGTAGTTTTGTGCAGTTTTCAGCCAAAGCACACATTATTGGTTTAAAACTACCCAGAATTTTGATAAAGTTTTAACCAATTGTTGTGTGGACAGTATGAGTACATGCTGTCCAACATTTTAAAGAGATTATGCCCCTTCCCTTCTCGAAAATGTGTTTATTTATTTTATAGATATTTTAAACTGATGACATTTCCTATTTAATTGCCATAGATTTCATTGATGAGCATTTTGTGTATTTTTGTAATTGTTTCACTTTCTTTCATTTATTTTGCTTGTGTCATAGTGTTATGGTATTTGGGGTATTGAGAGGGGACAAGGGATGATTAAAGATGAGTCTTGGGATCTTGTATAGACCGTGCCATATTATACAGGGGCCGCGGAAGCGGATGGGGGGAGGGGGGGGGGGCTTCAGCCCCTCCCCCACTTTTTCTTTTTTTACAAAACCGTGTACAAAAACGTAAACAAGACGATATTATTTGTGATTTTTTTCGCATGGTCAGACCCTACTCTTAACTCAGCCCCCCCACTTTAAAAAACTGTCCCGCGGCCCCTTATATAAAATAAGTTTATCCCCTAAAGAGCCCCAGAACATTTTAGGACAAGGGCGGAGTCGAAGAATTAATATGCCTATTATGTATGAAAAGGGTTATTTCGTTGCATATATACGACACTGTCGAATTCCAGAGTCGTCGAGGGAAACGTGATGGCCTATATAGGCCTCAGTGACCACCCATTCCAACTCACTGGCGGATCCGGGGGGAGGGCAGAGCCGGCCCGTGCCCCCCCTTGAGAAGAAAAATTAAAAATTGTAATGTAAAAATGCCGTTGAAACAGAAATGTGCACCCCCCTTTCAAAGTGAAGACCTTTATTTTTTCTGCTTGTCAAATATTTTCTGAGACGAAATATCCTTAATTTTGAGTTGAAAACCTTTTTTTTGCCTTGTCAATTGTTTCCTCGGAGAAATGTGCCCCCCCCTTGGAAAATCCTGGATCCGCCCCTGTCCCAACTTGACCACTTAATATAATCAGGGCGTCGCCAGGTGCTTGTGTGTGAGTGTGTTATAGTGTGGCGTGATCCCCCAAACTCAACAAATATGGTCGCCAAAATAAACTTCAGAACGAAAAAAGGGGGAGGGGTGGATGACGGTGAAATAAGGAAATATAGCGCTTGCTCCCTCTCATTGTTTCTTAACAAATATCGATTGTGAAAAACTATAAATTATAAGTTTTCTTCTACGAAAATTAGTTCACATTACGTCTTTTAAACCTCTGTTAATTAAGTATAACTTTCTACTCATACAATTATGTTCATAACATTAGCACCGACAAGACTTTCTCTTTTAAACCAAGGAACTTCAAACTGAAGCGCCCTGAGAACTAATTTGCTTGTTATAATACGACTTATGCAAAATTTCAAAATTATAAAGCCCCATTATAAAATTTACTCAGCAATTCCTGTGAATATGGGATTATAATAAAAAGTCTTGTTTTATTTTGACGGTGAAGAAAACAAATATTACATCTGTTTTTCTTTTACAGGGCTTTGAAGCTTTTGAAGCAGCCGTGGAGTTGGAATATCTCAAAAAATTCTTGAAGCTTCCAGGATGGGCTGAGGATGAAAAGAAGAAGGAAGAAAAAGAAAAGGAGGAAGAAAAGAAAGATAAAGAAAAGGAAGAAGATGAGGAAGAGGAAGGAGAGAAGATAGAAGGTGATGAAGAAAAGAAAGAGAAGAAGGAAGGGGAGGAGGGAGAAGAAGAAGAATCCAAACAGGAAAAGGAAGACAAAGAAAAGGATGAAAAGGAGGAAACGGGAGATAAAGAAAAAGAAGAAGGTAAAGAAGAAGAGAAAAAAGACAAAGGAAAGCCTAAATTAAAAGCTAAAGTTGACTCAGATAAAAAGGACAAAGCACCGGATAAGGAGAAGGACAAGGAGAAAGATAAGGAGAAAGACAAAGATTCAAAGAAAGAAGAAAAAGAAAAAGAGAAGAAAGATAAAGAGGAAGAAAAGAAAGATGAGAAAAAAGAAGAAGTCAAGCTTATCAAGAAACCAAAACTTAAAACAAAGGTAGATGTTGATAAAGAGGATGACAAAAAAGAAGATAAATCAAAGAAGGAAAAGGACACGAAGGAGAAAAAAGAGGAAAAGAAGGATGACAAGAAGAAAGAAGGTATGGAAGAAGATAAATCTAAGAAAGAAAAGGACAAGGAGGAGAAAGAAGAGAAAAAGAAGGAAGACAAGAAGAAGGAAGATAAAGAAGAAGAAAAGGAAACCAAAGAAGAAAAGGTCATCAAGAAGCCTAAATTAAAAGCAAAAGTTGATACTGACAAAGACAAAAAAGCTGAAAAGGAAACAAAAGACAAAAAGGAAGAGTCAAAGAAGAAGGATGAAAAAGAAGAAAAGGGTGACAAGAAAGACGAAGGAGATGAGGAAAAAGACAAAACGAAAGAAGAAAAGAAAGAAGTGAAAAGACCAAAACTGAAAACAAAAATTGATGTTGATGAGGAGGAAAGAAAGGAAGAAAAGAAAGAGGATGAAAAGAAGGAGAAAGATAAAAAAGAGGAAGAAAAGAAAGAAGAGACAGTCGTCAAGAGACCAAAACCAAAAGCAAAGGTTGACGTCGATGAAAAAGATGATAAAGAGGGAAAAGATAAGAAAGAAGAAGAAAAAGAAGAAAAGGCCAATGTGATAAAAAGACCGAGACCGAAGGCAAAAGTAGATGTTGAAGAAGAGACTGAAAAGAAGGATGAAAATAAAAAGGAGGAAGACAAGAAAGAGGAAAAGAAGGAGGAGACAACTGTAAGAAGGCCAAGGTTAAAACCAAAGGTCGATGATGAAAAGTCGGAAGATAAAGTGGAAAAGAAAGAAAAAGAGGACGAGAAAAAAAAGGAGAAAGAAGAAACTGTAGTGAGGAGACCTAGACCTAAAGCCAAAGTCGATGTTGATACTGAAGATAAAAAAGAAGACGAGAAGAAGGATGACAAGAAGGAAGAAACAGTTGTGAAAAGACCAAGGCCAAAAGCCAAAGTGGACGTTGAAACAGACGAAAAGAAAGAAGAGAAGAAAGAGGAAGAGAAGAAGGATGAGAAAGAAGAAGAAAAGAAAGAGGAAACGGTAGTGAAAAGACCGAGACCGAAAGCGAAGGTCAACGTCGAAACGGACGACGATAAGAAAGAGGAAGAGAAGAAAGAGGAGACCGTTGTCCGTAGACCACGACCAAAAGTGAATGTTGATGTCGACGATGAGGAAAAGAAGGAAGAGAAGAAAGAAGAGAAAGTTATTCGAAGACCCAGGCTAAAAGCTAAAGTTGATGTAGACTAGTTTATTTAATCATGTTCATGTTGCCTCACTGATATTACGGAAAACATTGAACCAAACTTTGTAAATTAGTAATTTATAGTAAAATATTATACCGAATGTATTTTCCTTCGTTTAACACACTATGAGAACGGAAAGTATCAAGGAGCACAGACGATGGGGAGCCGAGGAGGTGGCGGTGATATATATCAATTACCAAATATTCTAATGGAGGGTGGTGTGCAAGGAAGGGGGGGGGTCGAAATGAATTTATTTTGCCAATTGCTAAGTCCTGGATTCACCATTTATTGCATGTGATCACTCTTATGTGCCTTATTTCTTTACCTCTTGTGTTCAAAACGTAATGACACAAGCACAGTGCAAGGTAACGTAATGTGAAAAGAAGAAAAAGATCAAGCTTTGTTACTTTAAGAGATCTACCATCGAACATTTTATAACTGAACAAAGAGTCCACTTCCTGCAATTTACAAAGTTTCCATACTGGAAAGAACGCAATGTTCCACAATGTGTTCACAGGAACATGACTGTGTGAATAATATTTTCACATAGTCCACTATGTAAACACAATGGCCCGTATTTTGAACTCAGGTTTAAATTAAACCCTGGTTTAAAGTTGTGATTTATCTATATATGGAGAGCCAATTGGGCACAATTAAAAGTACATATTCAAATTACATGTATTAACTCATATGACACCCAAATTGTTTATAATTGTCTGGGAATGATAACTAAAATATTTTTTCTTCATTATGAAAGCAAAAGGAAACAAATTAGTAAACATAAGAAATACACAAAATAAACAGAATTTTTGAACTTTTGGCTCCTCATAAATTTTAGCACAGAGTTAGACCGTGGTCTAAATTAAACCTGACTTCAGAATATGGGCCACTGCATGGGTGACACTGTTCTTTCCAGCATGGGTTTCAGGGTTTTTTTTTCGCTTTGGTGAAATAAAATTGCTTCAGTATTATTGTAGCTATGAATACTGTAAATAATGATACCGTTGATTGACGAGCCTAATATTTGTAACACATGAAGGGGCTCGTATTGTATAAATTTATGCTACTGCTTTTGTCTATTTTCTTTGAACGCACGAATAGATTGTATAATTATCATGAAAATAGGCCTCTCCAATAAACTTAGTTATAAGACATATATTGAGTTTTCTTCTTTTGTGCCAATTTGAAGCACAATTTAGTTTTAGGCTTAGAATGAGTGAAGATGAGAAATAATGAGAGAGAGATGGGAACGAGAGAGGAGGGTGGGAGGGGGGGGGGGTAAGCACGGAAAATGAAATACCATTAGGGATTAAAGAAACTATGAAACGCGCGTGAGAGATCTAGGGGAATTTTGCGAGGAACTTAATGAGGGGAGAAGGATAATGTCTTGAATGGAGAGACAGGAGAGGGGAGAAGAAAGAAAGAGAGGGGTGGGGATAGAGGAAGGGAGAGAGAGATGGAAAGAGGGAGAAAAAGACAGAGAGTATACGAGTAAGGGGTAAATGGAGTAGGTCTGGAAAAAAAGCAAAGACCAATAAAAATATGCCGACAGATAATGAGATAATCCACATCTTAGCAAGCAATTCCAGCCTAATTAACGAGTTGATTTTAATTGAATAGAGAAACATTAATATACAAGTCCACCCCAACCAAAAGTTGATTTATTGAGTTGATTATTTTTTAGTCAGGCTAACACTTTTTTATGAGGGCTAGGCCTATGCCCGGGGGGGGGGGGCAGTCAAATGTATTACTGTACACACGTACGCGTGGCCAAATTATTTCCAAACACCTAAACGAGTTTTTCTCTTTGTGCAAAATAACCCCCTAAACAAGATTTTCGCGAGTTCCATTAACATTGGCTCCCTGACAAGTTATCGCCAGAATATGACCCCTAAACAAGGTTTTTCTTCTTGCTAACAATATATTTAAAGGTCAAGTCCACCTCAGAAAAATTGAATCAACAGAGAAAAATCAGACAAGCATAATGCTGAAAAATTCACGGCAAATTCGGGTGCCAGTAAAATAAGAAACTTATTACATTTTGAAATTTTGCTTATATTTGCACAAAATAGTTATATGCACAATTTAATCACATGCATATGAGAGAATCGATGATGTCCCTCACTATTTCTTTTGTTTTTATTGCTTGAAATTATAAAATATTCAAATTTTTACAGATTTGAAAATAAGGACCACCTTGACTAATCCACATAATGTAAAGCAATGGTAACTCCATTTGTTCAGTGAAAAATAAAACTTTGTTTCACAGGACATGAGGAGAAAATTATAATTTTTCATATTTAAAATAATAAAATACAAAAGAAAAAGACAAGTGAGTGATGTCATCAGCATTGGCGGCGGAAGCCAAAAAAATTATGGGGGTCCACCTAAAATTTTGTGATGGACACTTTAAAAAAATATGACAAGCAAAAAAAAAATGGTTATCAACCTAAATTTAGGGGGGGGACCAGAAACATTTTTAGGGGGACGCAGGAAACAAAATTGACAAGCAAAAAAAAAAAGAAAAAAAAAAGGTTATCAAATGAAATCCCCCCACCTCAAATTTAGGGGGAGGGACCTGTCCCCCCCGCCCACCCCCCCGCTTCCGCCGCCTATGGTCATCAGTTCCCTCATTTGCATACCGACTGCAGGATTTACATATAACTTACATATAATTTTTCTCTTTTTATTCAAATCAACTTTTGGTTGGGATGGTCTTGTCATTAAAATATAGGCAAAAGTATATTCATGGATATTGCATACCCTCCCCCCCCCAGTGCAATACGTTAGGGTTGAAATACCTCAATCAGGAAGAATCTGAACACTATTCAGAAAAGAGGAGAAAAAGCCCCGGGGGAAAAGCTTCGGGAAAACATGCCCTCAACACGTACGTTTGGCTTGTCCTAGAAAAAAAAGCTTTGAAAAAAAAACCCATACCGGAACCCTAAATATATACGTTTGACCCCGCGATTGACCATTGACCAGTCTATCAAAACCACCCTTATTTGTGAAAATCTGTGTTTTTGATGCCATTATATAAGACTTCACGCGCGGCCGGCCGCGTCCAAAACTGAAATAAAACCCCACCCCTTTAAACCCCCATTCCACAGAGAACAAGACTGCTGAAAGACCTTTGAAAGACCATGAATTTTGGTTGATCTTTCAGAGGTCTCTCAATGAACCTACAATGGTCTTTGAGGTCTCACGAGTCCTGACCAATCTTTCAGTGGTCTTCATGGGCTCCAAAACTTTTTGAAACGGTTCAAAACAGTCTTACAACGGTCTTACAGGAAAATGGTCTTTCAGCGGTCTTTCGATGAACTATCAAAGGTCTTCATAGTCTTTCAATGATCTTTCGGCAGTCTCTCAAGATTTTTGCGGAGATCACTGTAGGACTCATGAGAGATCATTGAAAGATCATTGAAAGACCAGGCAAAGACCATGGAAAGGAAAGAAGGGGGGGGGGGGGGTTTCGAGCTGATTTCTTTTAAATCTCCCGCCCAGTCTCTAAAAAGTGATGAGCGGGGGGGGGGGGGGAGGTGATGATTTTTTTCTTTTTTTTCAGCGCTGCAAATAAGACAATAACATTTAAGTGGGGATGGGTATGTAACAGTGCGGTCATGACCCGCGAGCGAGCAGAAATGTTCTCGTTTTTGCGTTGAAAACATAACCTTTTTGTCAATAGTTTGTTGGTATCATAGTCGATGCTACATGTCCTTCGGATCGTAGCACTCATGATATGGCCAACCGCGTAGCCAGGATTTCATTTTGGAGGGGGCGGTAAATGCACGCGAAGCGTGCCAACACTTACAGAGCGCGCGAAGCGCGCTCCCTAGGGGGTGGGTACAGGGAGGGGGAGTTTCCCCCTCCCGCGTGAAGCGCGAAGCTTTTAGTGTTTCATAAATTAAAATGAAAAGGAGCCGTTTCTCTTGTCTCTAGTACCTCCAATTCGGTTGACTATATTGCGATTTTGAACCTTGTTTTCAAAAGTGATTGTAAACGCACAAAAGAGGTATACAATGGAGGAAATTAAAATGATAATAACTCCGCGCGAAGCGCGGAAGCTAAAGTGATTTATCAATTTTTCTTGCCATAAAAAGGGTCCCGAGAAAAGGGTATTCTCAAAGATATATTGAAACTTTCTTTGGAAAGATCAGATTTGATTACAAACAATTTAGCATCAGTGCATATTTCTAACTCGCAAAACAGAGGAGAAGATTGGTAGAGGAAGATATTCCTCCCCGCGATGAGCAATGAAACTCTGAAATTTCAAAGGGCGGACGTTTCATCAATTGTAGATATCTCTAATACCCAATCGTCTCTAATTCAATTGATTTTCTAAGATTATTGAACTTCATTACAAGGAAAATAGTGCGCATAAAGTTGAAACTTCTGTGATTTATTGAAATTATCTATCTATATAATAAAGGATGATTAATTTTTTTGAGTTATCCTGAAGCGCTTCATTTTGAATATAAAGAAACTTAAGTGTCATTCAAAATTTCAATCTGAGGGCGCAAAACAGGACAGGAGATGAATGTATACAGGGAAATGACATGAAGTTTAATACAATTTGATAAAAAAATATTGTACTTTTTTATTTAATACGACACGAATTCCATACCTTCCTCTTTTTAAATTAGGAACCTGTTTGCCCCCAAATTATGGTTGTTTATAGTAATGAGCTGAAAAGCGGGAGAAGCTGACTTTATGGAGGTGACGGCAGAAACTGATATAAAGATTTTACCCGCTCGGAGCCGACCAGACCAGAAGTTGCGCGATCAATTGAAAAAAAAGATAACTTCATACATTTACTTCGGCCTAACCTTACTCAAATTCATGCCCTAATGTATAACTTTAACTGGCAAGAAGCACATAGCTGAGGTGGAAAAACAGGGTTAGAGAAAAGGTGGGGGAACAATGGAGAACTTCAATATTGTCATTTAACCGCGCGCAGCGCGGAAGCAAAATTCATATATGAATTTAAAGCAAGAAGAGTGAAGGAGTTTCTCTTTTGAGAAAAAAATAAAGAATAAATAGAAAAAACACAAAGCTACCTTTCTTCCCTTTCCTTCCTTCCCTTTTCCTTTTCTCCTCTCCTTTTTTCCCTTCCTTTTTTTTCTTTTTGGGGACGTTTTTGGGGGGCGACCGCCCCCCTGGCTACGCGCCTGGATATGGCCTTGATCAGAACACTAGAAACTTGAGAAATGTCATGAATAATTACGAGCGAGCGGAGCAAGCGAGCCGAAATGTTTGCGTTTTTCCGTCAAAACATACAATTCTTCTCAATAGCTTGTTGGTAATGATTACATATTAGTTGATGATACATGTCCTTCTGCTCGTAAGTCTCATGATATGGCCTTGATCAAGAGACTAGAAACTTAAGAAAATTTCATAAATGATTACGAGCGAGCCGAAATTTTCGCGTTTTCCCGTCAAAACATACATTTCTTGTCAATAGTTTGTTAGTAAATCAAGTATTAGTCGATGCTACATGTCCTTCTATTCGTAACACTCATAATACGGCCTTGAACAGGAGACTAGATACTTATGGAATTTCATAAATTATTACGAGCGAGCGGAGCGAGCTAACCGACATTTTAGCGTTTTCCGTCATTTTGGTTTTCATATTGGTAAAACATATTTTGTAAGAAAACGTATGTCTTTGTCTTGGTTCACTTGTATTCATAAGTATACATCATGATAATCATGTATGGCCTTGTTAATGGCGATACCGTGATCATGTCGGCGACATGCGGAAATAAAAGATATAATAAAATGGAGCGAGCGAAAATTTTTTCTGTGTTTTTCGTCGGAAACATGAGATTCTGTTCATTATTGCTGTCATATACATTATTGGGTAGGGGAACTGTCCGTAACCAGACCAAGGAGTTATCAGGCTCTTGCCCGATAACTCCTTGACCAGACCGACCTCTGGGGAGACAAGCAAAAAAAAAAAAAAAAAAAAAAAAAAAAAAAAAAAAAAGGAAACGAGAAGGGGGGGGGGGGGTTGAACCCCCGAAACCCCCCCTTGCGTATGCGCCTGAAGACAAAAAATATACATTAGTCTTTCAGAGTTTTGAGGGGTTTTTCTGAGCCATTCCACAAAGATGACAAATTTCAGTGAGCTTGAAGACCGCTGTAAGACCTCACCAATTTCAAGTCTTTCAGTGGTCTTTCAATGGTCTCCGTTCTGTGGAATGGGGCCCTATTCGGGGGCGCATTTGTACAGCAATATAATTTGACTGCCCCCGGGCTAGCGATAGGCCCATATATGGCGCCAACCGAACCGAGTGCAGAGGGTGCACTTGCTTCCTCCAAGATTTTCCATATGACAAAAATGCCCGTTTTCAAAATGACTGTGCTTTTTTTTTCTCAAAATAAAATAATTTTCTGAAGTAACACATTTTAATAAATGGGGGGGGGGGGGGGGTAACGAGAGTTCATTGATAAAGTTTTATTTAAGTTATTTCACAGGTATGACCAGGAGGTACAGTATAGTGCCAGATTTGTGTCAGGTGTATTGCTCTGGGCCTACCAGAGGTCATAAGAAAAACAAATGTAGGTCTACATCATTCCGAGGTCAGTCACTGAGAAACGAAAGAAATAAGAATGAGGAAACCTTGGAATAGTCCCGGAATAGTCCAAGGAATGAATTAGTTAATGCACCCAGTGTCCACAGCTTCGAAAATGGATTGGATAAGTATTGGAGATGTGAACCAGTATTAAATTCAAGTTTGACCCATGCACCAGGACATGATCCGGCCAACTCAGAGACTTCGTTATCAGTATAAGTACTTCTTCTTCTTCCTATATAAGTACATACCACCTGTGGTGTATTGTCGTACTGTATAGTGGATTTGAATGCTGAGTACTGAAAATCCACCGTTGAAGTTGTGGTAAAAAAAAGCAAACATATATACAATATTTACATACAAATGCAGACTAACACATGTTGCACCTCACTCTTGAATATATTTGCTGAGGTGCTGTCTACGACGTAGTCATGGGAGTAGCTGTTATTTTGAATAGGCAAAACTACCGTAGTTAGTTTTGACTATTGTTTCCTTTCAGAGTTGGGCGTTGTGGCGTGCGCCTGTAATCCAAGCTGTGGGGAAGTTATAAATTGATGCAGAGGTTCGAGGTTCGAGCCCTGATCACGTCTAGCTTTCGGATGGTGTCGTTAAAGGTCGGTCCCAGACGTAAATAATCATACCTGATTGATACACGTCTGACAAAACTCAAATACACACACACACACTTGTTAATTTGCTTTCCTTTTTTTTTCAAAACAGAATAATTTCTTTGTTGAATCTATATCAGTTAGCATCCACCTAGGAAATTAAAAAAAGTAGGTATCTATAGGTATGGTAAGCTACATGTTCGAATCCCAATTTCGCTACATTTGGCTTTCGATATACATCACGCTAAAAATCGGAAAAATGGCAGAGAGCTCTTCCGGAGTATTTTCTTTTGACGGCGAAATGTAAGGGTGATTTTTGTCTGTTATGTTTTGTTTGAAACACTTTGAAAGAATTTATCATGTCATTTTACTTTTAAGATTTTTATTCTATACGTTAGAGTGAGGTTTTACAGTGTAAATGGGGCTCAATTTGACCATTTTTCACGACGGTCCCGACCAGTGTAGATCTAATTGAGATGAGAATGTACCGTACTACTATGAGTGCGGACTTGGCGCAGTACAATGCCGGTACCATTGGCAGTGCAGTGGCAATGGCGCTTCAGCCTTCACAGCCGGCAGCCACAGCTCAGGCTAGCCCCCCGCGCGTGGTAACTCAGAGTCAGAGCTGCTTTTGCTAGCTTATATACTAAAAGCTTCGGTCTCTGTCATATTGGTTGTACTGCTGAACTTGCCTGGGGGAGTGTCACTCACACAACATGCGAGGTTAGTATTATTAATACTAACCTCGCACAACGCATGTGGTTTCTACTAGTCTTGAGGACGCAATGATGATGATTTTTTTAGATATGTCTTACATTTCTTCATCATTGACGTCTTGACACTCTCTCCATAGTGCCTTCAGCGAACGACCAAAACAAAGATGGATTTCCCCCCAAAATCCATCTTTTTAAACCGAACTCACTAGAATTTTGTTAATTTTATTAATTCTTACACCTTCCTACGCCTAATGCGTAGGAAGGTTTTAAATATTACTTTAAAAAATGTAAAAAAATGAAGATTTCTTACCTAACTGATGCCGCGTAGACCTCTCGTTCCACATGTAAACAACGGAAATACAATAGCGTCGACCCTTGAACCGCTTATGTATGACGTACTTCCGGAAAGCAATGCCGTCTTAACGAACAATTTAGAGATAAAAAATCTTATTTAACAAATATTAAAATTTATTTTGTGATCATAAATAATTCATATCAATATATATAAATTATTTATGATCACGAAATAATTTTAATATTTGTTAAATAAGATTTTTTATCTCTAAATTGTTCGTTAAGACGGCATTGCTTTCCGGAAGTACGTCATACATAAGCGGTTCAAGGGTCGACGCTATTGTATTTCCGTTGTTTACATGTGGAACGAGAGGTCTACGCGGCATCAGTTAGGTAAGAAATCTTCATTTTTTTAAAGTAATATTTAAAACCTTCCTACGCATTAGGCGTAGGAAGGTGTAAGAATTAATAAAATTAACAAAATTCTAGTGAGTTCGGTTTAAAAAGATGGATTTTGGGGGGAAATCCATCTTTGTTTTGGTCGTTCGCTGAAGGCACTATGGAGAGAGTGTCAAGACGTCAATGATGAAGAAATGTAAGACATATCTAAAAAAATCATCATCATTGCGTCCTCAAGACTATGTGGTTTCATAGTAAACTTTGACGTTTTCATTCATCACACGAATGTGAGGGAATAAAAAACGCTTAACGTTTCAGTATTTCTCCACTAATGATTTCTTTTTAATAGTTTTAGTTTAAAAAAAAAAATAAATCGGAAATTATTTATAAAACTGTTTTTATCGCTTACCTCCAAGTCTCAACCAGAATACTCCGTTCGATCCATCCTTAATACTGCGGTGGAAAGTACGCAAACAACAATCGAAAAGCAATTTTTCGTATCGAACATTCTCAATTCAAGCCGTCAGCGCGTAATAGGAAATTGTACCAAAAATCAACAGGTTGCATCTCATGTATATACTTATTGGTAAAGTACGCCATCTTTTGACAAGATGATGATGAAAGTGGATTGAACGAGCAAGAAAATAATGCTGATCGCCTAGAATGCAGCTAGCTTGCAACACCGTAAACAAAGGTACGGTAGGCACTTAAGAACCAAGTTTGAAAGGACACTCGTAAAATTATGTCACTCTCGCGATGAATATTCATTAGATCCTGGTCGTGCGTGTTCAATACAAACTCTCTGCATGCATGCACTCGGTGTGTATTGAACACGCACGACCACGATCTAATGAATATTCATCGGCGAGAGTGACATAATTTTACGAGTATCCTTTCAAAATTGGTTCTTAAGTGCCTACCGGCTTGGTGAATAATATCGCGCGCCCTCTTTAGGCAAAAGTTGATATCAACGCTGATCAAGAGGCATCTACGTGAAGATCACGAAAAATGCTCTTATTTTATTAAAACAAACAACAAAAAGAATTAAACAAACGATCCATATGGTTCGGTAAGTGTTATAGAAAAATTATAAGTCATAGCTATGATGTAAAGTCATAGTTATTTTAGTGAAAATGGTGTGAAAGATTCGCGTGCACCAGGTGCATATGAATCCTTCACACACGAGACGATTTGAAACCATGAGTGGGGGAGTGTTAGCTCCACTCACCAATTACAGAGACCATGAGAATGTCTGAAGTTATAACTCGATCTGTACAGGGAGTCAAATCTCAATGGCAAAAATCGACAAGTCTTTTGACTTAAAAACCCAGATGAAACCATTGTCCATTATCTAATCATTACCAACGTACATAACCTAGACATAATTTTTTTTTAAAACAAAATCACAATTTATTGAGAAAAATCATATATGTCTCTATTTCATAAAACTTAGACAAAGATGGTTATTATTAGATCAATGTAATTTTAGGTAACTTGTTTTTTTTCTCAATCATTTTGTTAAAACCAGGGTGAGATATACCGGTACACATGTTTAAATGTTTTTTTTTCATCTGCATGAGCAGTGCGCATTTTAGCTAGCATGCAACTTGAGCGCCGCGATGAGCGAGTGCGCCACACATTTTATTATGAAATACACTTTTTTTGGGAAAAATACACTTTTTTTATCACAGAATATACTTTTCCATTCCCAGAGGTTGGCAGGTCTTGGTCATGATGATATTTAGACTATTTTCTTACCCTAAATTCCCGCATTGAAATTGGTTATAATCAATATCTTCATGAGATTCCAATCATTTGTTGGACTATGTAAGCTGCCATCTTGTTTCTGAAAGTGATGACAGACTCCACGCACAGAAAGACAAAAAGTTTACTTTGTCCGTTTTGGTGCATTTAAGGCCAAAAGGGAATAATAACCTTTATTTTGGTCCAGTTCTTCTTATATATTTTTATGAAATAAAGACAAAAATCGAAGAGCCCGTCAGTTTTTTTGTTGTATTATTAACTCCCTAATGGCGACTGCACGATCGCTAACCCAGGTAGCTCCATTGTTTAATTTCTGTTATTTATAAATATAATCAGCTTTGTACATACTTTTTTTAATATGCCTTAATTCTTAAACTTTTCTTTGATTGGTTGAATTTTATTTTTTTCATTCCAAAGTCAAACATATTAAAGTATGTACATGTATAAAGCGGATTATAAGTAACAGTTCTGAATTAAAAAATGGAGTATAGAATTCCATCAACTAAAGACTAACACAAACAGTATTTGACATGAATCTACTTCAAATTTTACTGCTGATGTTCAAATGCATAAATAACATGCTTCCACCTTCATTCCACAATTTTTATACAATGAACACATACATGTATATTCATTCATACTCTACATATAACTCTTCAAATTTTCACTAAATGAACCCAAAATTACTTATTGCACAGAGATCCATACGACACCACGGTCCCAATATCTACAACTCTCTACCAGAGTCTATCAAAAAATGCTCATCTGTTTACTCTTTTAATGCAAATGTTAAATCTGCGATATCAGAATATTTGAAATAAGTTTTCTCTGTCAATATTTCAGTTAACCATTAAATCACTCTTCCTTTGATTCAATCATCACAAAATACTCTCCCATGACCACCACCATCATCATCTCCATGGCCTTCATTTTCACCATTTTCCTCATAATCTCCATCTTCATCATTGTAAAATTATGAACAAAATGATTTTACCAATCTGCTTTATAAATGTATTAATTATTTCAATGAGTTTTATTCCGAGGTTGTCATTTTTTCAAGCAATCTGCTTATAATAAAAATCCTCATGCAAACTGTTAGTGTTATAATGAATTTGGTAGTACACGTAGATCATGTACATACTTTTATTTTTTTCTTTTTATGATTCATGCCAAAAATTAAAGCTATTGGGTGGTTAATGCAATGATGAAAGAGGTAATAGCAAAAAGGTGTGTAATAGGCAGAACAAGAGAAAGTAGTAATCCACACCGGGCAAATAATTTGTTTATTATTGGGGGAAACTTTTCACAACCTACTGCATAAATATGCAACATTGAAGAAGCTTTAACATTGGAGTGAATGGGAATTTTCCAGGGCTCTTTTTGAGTAATTTGGTGGCAAAATCGCCCATGAGTCTGGCGTAATTTCCCCCCCCCCTGATCCACACCACTCTTAATCGTTTCTCTATTCCATTCATAGATTGTGTTCTAAATGGCAGTTCCTTCACCATATATAGCATTATGCATGTGCAGTCAGTAATTGTGCTATCACAAGTTCATTGTATTACATTGTCAATGATTTGATTTTCAACACAATAGGTATGATTTTTTTTGGATGTCACTGTACAGGTCAGAGGAAGGTCAAGCTGATAGCCAGGCTAATTTCATCAACAACTCAAGCTCGGCCAAAGCTGACGGGAATGCTTGGTCACAGGAATTTCTTGATCCAAATGGCGACACAAACTTCCCATCTCAAGATGGTGATGGAAGCTTTGAAGCAGATGACAATCCAGGATCATATGATTATCTGTATGGGAGTACCCCACCCCGTCAGATGCGAAGTGCAAGGAAGCAGACTAGCAAGGGCAACAGTGGCAAAGGTGGCAAGCCGCCTCGACTGGTGCTGCAGGGAACTCCTAAAAAAGAGCCAAAGAAGGACAAATCCCAGAATCAAGCCAAAAGATCTCTTGCCAAAAAGATGGACTCTGCGGACTATGGACCGTCTGCACAGAATACCAAGCAAAAGCTCCACCAGCGGAAGATGAGAAGCATACACCTTGATAGGACAAGTGAACGTGAGTTTAAACAGAAAGCCATCACGTATGATGGATCTGAGTTACATGTGCCACTCACTCCTACATATGTCTTTCGTCCCTTTGACTCGCTGCCATCCCCAAACCTTAAGATCGACTCCTCAACATGTTTCCGTAGTGTCAAGTCACAGCAGGTGAGTCCCCCACATTCCCCAAGGAGCAGGCACAAGAAGACATCCACATCATCAAAGCTACAGTATGCACCGGAGAGGGTTGACTTCCACCGTACCTTCTCTGCTCTTATACGCATGGGGAGTGCCAAAAAGGAGAGTAGTCAGGAGATCCCACAAAGGATCCGTAGACAGGATGGAATGGCACAGGACATTTTCCAGATGCAGTGGAATGAGATATTATGGCTTGAACTCACTGCCTACCATAATGAACTCAGCATCAATGACCAGGATTTGTACCTCATTGATGCCCGCAAGAAAGGGACTGAAGTCTTTAGTGAAATCATGAAATTCAAGTATCAAAGTGTGATGGACAGCAAGAGTATCCAATCAACTTGTTCACTTGATAAGAAACGATCGTCTTTCAAAAATGTGCAAAGAACTCTTGCCAAGTTTGCAGGTGGAAGGTCGAGCAGCTCTTCTGGGTCAAGCTCTCATGGCGATTCTGTTGAAACTTCACAAGTGAATGGGAATGCATGTGATACTTGTTGCAACACCAACCCTGTTCATCGGAGACTTCCAAGTCTCTCGGACAATGGAATCTGTATGCCCCTCAGTGCTGCCCTGAATGCGTACATCACTGACACTCGTGAGGCATGGTACAAGATACATGCCCTGCTTGAGAATGTAGAGCAGGTGCAACTGCTCTACCCAAACAGCAAAGCACTGCAGAATGACTGCCAAGAGCTCATTACACCACAATTCACCAAGAGGCTAGAGACATTGTGTTTATGGATGAACATTACAAATGACATCAGTCATAAATTTGAACTGACTTCTCAGATTCTAGGTGTTGTAGACCTGGAAGGTTTGTGGTGGCCATACCTGGATCTCCCAGGGTATTGTGTTGAAAATCCTGTCCAGGCTGAACCCTGCATTGAAGATGAAATGGAAGATGAAGTGAAACCGATGGTCAGGCCTACTGCTAGGAGACCTATGCTGGGAGCCTTAGGTCACTGGGAATGTGTGCAGTCCAACTCACAAGATATGGTTCAGGGGACATCTTGTGATACCCAGTCAACATCTTTGTCACGTGATATATCTCATGATCTCTTGGATTCAAGAGATATGTCTCATGACCACATGGATTCACGAGAGATGTCTCATGATCGCAAAGACTCTACCTGCCCCCAGTTGCCAAACTCCATTCCCGAAGGCCATGCTGAAGATGACGAAACCAAGGTTCCTCCCAAAGGTAGCCAAGATGATGAATATTACCCCAATCGCCGTGATGATGACGATTACTGCTCCGAAGTGTCATTTGGATCAAGATCAACCAGTCTTTCATCTACACAATCCTCAAATCCTTTGTTCCCAAGAAATCGTTCAGTGACCTTTGACATCTCGCATAGTGAATATGATGAATCAGCTGCCAACCTTGAAGGATCTGAACAACCAGCATTGACAAGCGCGCCCCATTACAAGAGCCCTCGTACGGATGAGTCTCCACGAACAAACAGAATTTTCAGTGAGTGCCACTTTAGCTTTGACTATGATTCTTCAACGTCCATCTACCGGCCGTTTGTTGATCGCAGCCTCAAGCACCAGGGGTTGAGGAAGATGACCAAGAGATTGGATAAGATGCTCGGTCATACAATGAAGAAGATACGTAATGCCCAGGAAAAGTCAGCAGATAGTTCTCCGGATAGTAGGAGAATATCAACAGGGGTGAGTTTAGCAACTGATAATCATATTTTGATTATTTCCCTCCTTGTGTGAGTACATGTAGGTTAGATGATAAGGCAACCAAATTTGTCTTCCTGTAGAATCCTTAATTAAAAATATTAATTTCAGTTCTGTAATTAAGTAGCAAGTTTATATTCCCCATGGAGTTTGCTCTTGTCAGTTGAAACTCGATTACACCTCTCAAATAGAAAATATTTTGTTTTTGTTTTGTTTTTTGATTTGGTTTGATATTCTCATAGATGATAAACTTTCAAAATAATTTGATGTCACTCCTCTCATTATATAGAATTGAAAGAATACAAGCTTCATGTAGTAAATGAAATGTCTCATGAATTGTTTTGATAGTGGGCATGATTTATGAGTACCAAAGTTGTTATGGAGTCTTCCGTTTTGTAAAATTCCATGAAGTATTTACTTCTGACCCCCTGCTGGTACATGTAAGACCTTACTGAAGTTATTTCCTCTACTTTCTCTTTTGTGAAAGGGTATGATTCTCACAAATTGTAATGGCTCGAGTACATGTATTTCATGAAATTAACTAACAACAAAAGAATTTGGGGTTTGGATGTACAAAAGGGTTCATTATTTTATGAATTGCGTTTAGGTAAATCAATTTTTTTGGTCACTCCTATCTTTGCAGAGTGACATTGACCTGGCTTTGAAGCCTCCTCAGTTCTTTGAATCACCTAGCCCTTCTACTACTGAACAGACCCACAGCACACTGCTACAGAGCCATGGTGCTTGGAGTAAAGAGTTTCAAGATATGAATCTCCCATCTTTCATGTGAGTTTATTTCAATTTCATTTTTTGCTCCTAGTATAGTCTCCAGCGCATCTCCCCTCTTTCCTCCTTTATTCATTTCTCCCAGATTCCTCAGTATGAATATACACAATTTTAAAGGTAAACAAAATATGAATCACAATTTGCAATTACTCACAATACCAAGAACATCTTTTACAACTAACAGATCTGCTTTACATTTAATTTATTATAGAAATGATTTTCTACTCTCATATCCGATCATGTGGATCGTGTGGGTAGGCAGCAACGGATTTGCAAACTCAGACTGCAGTTATTGCTTTGATTCAGTCAGTTATGTTGACCTACTTATGTGTAAAAGACCAATGTATATGTTCAACAATATTGTAATTATCTGCTCTTATATGACAGGACCTGGTATTAAGTATTTTGTGTAATAATTTGAGAGCAATCATGAATGTGATGATCACAGTAATTTGGAGGAGAGTAGCAAGGACACTGATGATAACGATAGTGGTGGTGGTGATGATGATGGTGATGATAGTGGCCATGATTTTAGGGATGGTGACAAGGATGTCGATCTTGATGGTTGCGGATATAGTGATGGTAGTTGTGATGTACTGATATCATGTACTGATATTGATAATTGGTGATAATGTTGATGATGAAGATTAATGATATGATGATACCAGTTGTCAAATACGTGAGCTAATGAAAAATGTAAGCAAACCAAAAATGAACTACATGTACATTGACTGTTATTCCATGTGTAATAAGAATGTTTTCTTCTACTTGTATCAACAGGCCAGCATATTTGTTCCTAGTACGTATTCCTCTAGATGTCATGCACGAGTGCCTAAGGTTTAGACTAGAGCACAAACCAGAAGCAGACCCTTCAAGACATAGCATACAGCAGGTATCTAACAAAGTCTTTATATTCTTCATGCTTTTTTCACTGTATAGTTTGTCAGTTTGTGAGCAGATTTTCAAATGCATCCATGCATATATTTGAAGAAGAAATTCTTTACAGCTACATTTAGTAGTTCCCATTGGATTATATATGCAAATAAAAAAAATATAAAAATTAAGGTTTGTTGTTTACCCTCAGTGAGCTTTGCACACAATTCACTTTGTTTTCATAAAAATACCTTATAGCAAAAAATGCTGAATTGGGCATGGTTACATTTATAAGCATGAACTTAATTACATTACATCACATTGCCTTTAATGTTACTGAACATTACTTATGCAAACTCACTTTACATGACCATGTACAAGTGAATAGAGGGAATACTTGCTGTTTGTAGTAGAGTATGTGCAGTCTCTGCCCAATTCATTGTAAGTTTATAATTTTGAAGAGAAATTGAAAAATCTTAGATTTTTTCTATTGTTTGTTGTAAATTGTTTACTTTCACCTTTGAACTCTACAGCTGATCCGAGAATACAAGGAAGTGATTGGAGCCTGCACTCATGTCAAGCAGTATTACCATGACATGGTCAGCGCTGTCACTGTGGGAGATGTCAGAGCACAGGAACATGTCGACAATGACATCGATGACTACGAGAACGATCTCCAAGAAATGCTCCAGGTAGGAAGGAATTTCTTGAATGCTTGAGCACCTAATCATGGTAGCCATGCTAAAGCCGGGGTAATAGTATGCAGCACTTGGAAATATTGTATTAAGCACTATAGACTTGTTGCACACTACTGTTATTATCATCAAAACACATAAAAACAGTATGGGCCTACTATCAATGTTATTAGGATTTTTTTAATAAAATCTTATAAAGCTTGGGCATGCAATCTGAATGCTTCCAAACCCCAACACTAACACTTGGAACAGAACATGAAATTGCCCAACGACTCCATCAAAATTCAACAGTTGACTACATGATATTGAGTTTCCTCAAAGTTTTGTTAATGTTAGCTTCACTATCCTTTGTATATCTTAGGTCTATTTTGAGTATGTTCACAGTCGTATGCTGATGCTTCAGAAGCTACCTCAGGCATCTGTAAGCCTCAAGAATGTCCTGGAGGAAGAATGGGCCTTTGCCAAGGAGATGTGTCCTTACATAAGGGGAGGTGAAGCCCAAGCAGGCAAGAGATTCTGGTAAGATTGATACTTTAACTGGTTGTCTGAAGAATTTTGTAATTCTTGTTGGCTTTGTACAGGGATTAAAAGGGTTAAAAACTGCCTCAGAGGATGTTGCAAGTAACTCATTGTTACACAAACAGCAATGAATTGTAAGTTTGAATGACTTTTATAAATTGGTGGAAATTGGATATGATGAACAGCACGTTCAGGCACAACATTGTCTTGATTTGGCCATCAAAATTTTGGTGATGACTGGTGATCCTTTCTTACGCACTAAACCATCGCAAATTCAATATATTTACCACAAGAAAGGATCACCAGTTGTTCTTAAAGTCACTCTTAACTTATGAACAGCTTTATGAAACACCCACCTGGAACATTTATTTCTAGATTAGAGCTTCCTAGCTTGAGAATTTTTTTTTATTTTTGAGAATTGTATTTTACACATCTTCATGTTTCAAGATGACATTTTAAGATACTGCACCGCTCATCAATACAAATCAACTTGTATTTGGGATGCTTTGACAATACAGCAGTCTTTAAAAAACCTCTTTCATTCTTTGGGTAATTCACTTTAATACAAGCATACACATGCTTTTACCAAGCTGGCAAAATAACCACAATATTTGACTCACATCCAAGTCTAGTCATTGGCAGTTACTTTATTCTCATTTACTAATAAAATACAAAATTTAATATCAATTTTTAATTATATTTCCTTTCCTAACCTTGACAGTATCATGGCGAGTAACCTGCTACATTCTACCGCAGAGTACCTTGAGCAGAGAGTCGATGATGAATGTGTTCATCTACAGGATAGCCATTCAGCTGGTGGAGCAATCAAGTGAGTCTAACAAACGTGAATATCAATAGCTGGGACCAAAGTAATACTTATGCAGCTTTCCTTCTCATTGATAGGAACCATGAGTGTAATTTTTTAACTGCCATATTTGTCTCCCTTTGAGAGTCAAAACTCCACTTTTACATGGTATAATTGTATTTATGTGACTCTGCAGTAGGCTACATATTCAGTATTTTTTTTTCTGCTAATATAATGTTAAATTATATTGAAATTAGCATACATGTAAGTAATCAGAATGTAACAAACTACATGATCATTTTCATAAGAGTGAAAAAATGAATAAATGACTTGCTAGAATCACAACAATGATAAACCTGAATGAAAATAAAACAAATAAAAAATGAATTTCAAATGATTTGAAATTGCTTAACTGCTCTTATTCCTGCACATTTTTTCTTTAACTAATATTCATTACTTGACATCTTTTCTGTTTCAGACGTATAATTACTGGGTCTTGTAGAAAGTTCAGAGAGCTGTTTCATGAGGTTCGTGACAGGGCTGCCAAGGCCTTGGGTTTCGCTAAAATGCTATCCAAGGTAAGTGATTATTAACCCTAATTAAAAGAAATTGGGGATGGGGGCCTAAAAGACACTTTTTGTGATAAATCTGTAACAAAAAAAGCTCTCCCCAGCAGTGCTTAATGACTTTTTTTCTTTCTAGTCTGAAGCATCTTTTGAAATGAAATTTACGATGCTGGGGTAAAGGTTCTGAAAATTACGCAACATTTTGAAAGTCCATGTCAGATCCAAATTTGTTTAAAAATAGTATTATTCTGTAATGAGAATTCAGGTATGCCAAAGTATCAACTTTATTTAAAACACATTTTTTTTACTAGAAAAGGCTATGGACAAGGAATAAAGAATACATGTAGTACCAGCAGTAAGCCAATAATTCAGTTGTGGTGAAAATGATAAGAATACTATTATTTCTGAGGTGATTTAGATGTAGCTTTCTTTCCAGAGCAAAGAAGAGGAAAGAAAGCATCTGCATATATTGCTGAGCAGATGATAGTTTGTCTCATGATTATTTGCTTTATATCTATTTTATATTGTACGTGAATAGGATTTAGAGATAGCATCCGAGTTCACTCTAAACACATCAGTGGGAGATTTGATGAACAACCTCAAGCTGTCTGGTCACATAAAGGTAATATTGAAAGCTGCATTCATATTTCATATCAGGGTGTCAAATCAAAGTTAATATTCAAGGCATGGGCCCCGTTGCCTAAAAGTTACTGTTATGGCAACTTGACCATCCAATGGTAACTACCATGGCAACAATGCTCATCAGCCAATGAAAATCAAGGATTTCATGAAAGATACCTTTGGATGGCAAAGTTACTATCATGGTAACTTTTATGCAACGGGGGCCCTGACCGTGCATTCTACATCTCTTATAAAAACGAAAGTAAAATTTATGGACAAATTTTATTGATTGGATTATTAAAGGTGATGTAGAAAAAAATTGACAGATGATGTAAATACTTGTCATATAACTGAATTGGCATAAAACTATTGTATAAAAATCTTATTGAAGTAAACTATATAAAGTATGTTTAATGAATACATGTAGCTTCTTGGTGGTGGAATTAAGATGATATTTGAAAATATTTCATTTCATATTCCAGGTTCTCTTGACAAGTTTCCCTGGTTACCAAGTCTTTGTTCCTCAGCACCTCCACCAGAACACCCCACAGATTCTCCAACTCCTCAATGACCTCTGCGGACGAGAGGACTTCCTGTCAACCTCTGACCCCAGCTCTCCTGATGCCAGTGATGGCTATCTTCTCCTGGTCAAGGACGAGGAAAGGGAGATGGAATCAAAATGGGTCGGAGAAACGACGTCTGTCAATCCTAACATAGAGACGACCATTGCTACCTCAGATATACAGGTTAGGCTTTATATTTAGAATTGTTCATCCAGGGTCTTGTAACACAAATGCTAGCAATCGATCTTACATTTAATCATAGAATTCAGTCTAATCGGGCGTTCCAAGAAACTTGCGATCAATTGCAAGTCCATTTTCTGTCTCAAAAAAAATCATATCTCTTGTAATTTATTGTAAATTTTTTATTGATTGCTGGTTTGCACCTTGAAACAAGGAGTGTAATCTGATTTGCTACAGCTGAAATTAATTGTAAAATCACAACAGAATATTTGCAATCGATTACAAATATTTTTCTGCAACTCCCCCTGAGATTAAATTTCATGTTTTTTTTATGTAGATTCAGGGTCCTGTTCACAAACTAGATTGATTTTACAGTTGAAATTAGTTGATTGATCTCACATAATGATTATAATAACATGGAACTCGACCCTACGATCAAAGGTTAAGCGCTGTGTTGAACACAGGACTTAATTCTGGAATTTCTGATTATTCTCTATTGTTACTTAAAGGTAATTTTGAATGAAAAAAACAACTTACATCTTTGTGATGAAAATTAAAGAAAAGTGATCTACTGCATCAGTGATCTATGTTGAGAATTAAGTCTTGATTAATACTAGTAAATGTGTCACCTCGATGGAGAATTCCTATTTCAACATTTTGTGTCTTTATTAATATTTTATATAATACTGGACATTCTACTGTGAATATTAGCAATATTACATACCTCTTTATTTTTATAAAAGACAAAATTATGTTTTCATTATAATTCATTTGTTTTTTTCTAAATACAGTGATTTTGTTTTGTATCATTATTGTTTGAACGACTTCTACAGATAATTTTGCACCAGTCAACCTTACAATGTGGAACATTAGCCCAAGTCAAGGCAATGCTTTAGATGACATTATTAAACATATGTGCTATTTACTGTCTTTTAGTCTAACAGAATTCAGTGGTCCCAAAATATTGGACGCAGGCACAGTTACCTGTATGATGATTTCTCAATGAATGTAGCAACCTTGTTAACCCATGAGCACTGTATGTTGTTTACTGTAGGTTGAGAGTATCCTACTGGTTGTCAACCACTCATCACAGCTGACTATGCAACGTAAGGCATTCCAGAGAGCTATGGGAAGTACAGTGACTCTGATCAATGAACAGACGTCTAGTCATAACACCATAGCTGAAGCGTTAGAAGAACTCAAGGTATGTGATCCACTCTGTTATATGGAGCATGTTTAGTGTGAACAGTCCAAGATCTTTGGCAAAGACCATGTTTGATGTACAGTCGCCTTAAATCTATTTCAGCATTAATTAAACTTCTCTTGTAACATATTGCAGTCTGCATACTGCATATATTGCAGTCAAATTACCACTGTGATCATCAGTACTGTGATAAAGAAAGCAAATAACTTATTTACTTCCCCCATCAGATTTTCCCAAGGTGGCCATGTTCATAAACTTTGTATCCAAAATCACACCATAGATATAATTCTTGCAATAAGAACAAAGACATTGCCCTCATTTACCCACATGCATGTATTACCTTGTTCTATTCATGTTATATACTAATGATAATGATAATGGTGATGATTGTGATTATAATAACAACATTAGAATGTAAGAGCTGCATTCACATTATAATTCTTTATCTCTTGCCCATCATCAGGATAATGCTCTTACATTGTGTCATAAGTTGGTTGAAGCCATCTGCCAGGTTGAAGAGAATCTCATCTTAGATTCTATGGTCGATGTAGAAGAGATGGAGAGAATTAATATCCTCAAGTATTCCAGAGATGCCATGTGCCAATGCTTCTCAGTAGGATTTGAGGTAAGAACCCCCCTCAAATTTTGTTCTTTATTCTGTGCCTTGTTGGTTCATTCATTTTGTCATGTATTCTCTTTGTAGAATCCATCTGTTTAATATAAACTCCTTAAAAAAAATTTGGAGATCTGACTTTGATCGATAATTCCTCCTCGGTTTTAGTGAATATTAATGTGTGATTGATACCAATGACAGAGATGCCAACCCTCCCGATTTCATCGGGAGGCTCCCGAAAATTCATCCCAACTCCCGCCCTTACGATTACCATCCTTATCCTCCCGAAATTACGATTTTTTTGCATTGATCAAATTGGATTGGAAGGACATGTATCGTCTGCTAACTTTAGCATGTAGTAACTCCATTACGTTTGCTGCTACTAAATTCTGTGTGAAAAGTAGACAAATAAGGAGCAGCGAAAAGCTGGTGCATGTGATATGCCCAACGGGAATCCACTGTGCACCAGGCCGGTAGACCCGGCTAGCTTCGCGAGGCGTGTGCGCTCGCGGCCACTGGATTTGTCGAGTCGTGCGGTGGAATATCGGTGTGTGATTCCGGCGTATTGATGGGTTGATATTGACACGAAATGGCGGAAAATCAACAAAAGAAGACCAAGAAATGGTCTCAGAAGTATAAGACTGAATACAGTCTCCAGTACCTTTGTGTTCGGAAAGAGGAATTTACCATGCATTTTGCGCAATTTGCAGCGTGGACATTTCAGTTTAGCAGGGAGGTCGTGATGATAATTCGGAAGCACTTTCGTTCGGGAGCAAACGGCATAGGCCTACTACGGACATTGCGATGACAAGATCTTCGAGCTCCACTAGTACCCTGTTGTCTTTATTTTACCAAGCAAGGGACCAGCGCTGAGCTTTTCTTTACTGGATTTATAGTGGAACATAACCTGCTTATAGCCGATAGTGATATTTCATCCTTATTATTATTGTTGAACAGGTACTTCTTTTGTCCCCTCATTTTTTATTTACAATGTGAAAATGCATATTTGATATTTTTAATGTTAAAAAAGTGGGAACAATGTTTATTTCAGAACATGTGAAATGCCCCAAAATAAGGGTCAGATTGCACCAGAGAGCATCTAGAAACCCAGAGCTTCCAGGGCCCTAAGGCGGGCCCTGGACCCCGGCCGCAAGGGTCGAGCGCTCCGCGCTCGAGATGTGCGCTACGCGCACATAATTTGGTGGCAGTTGCAAATCCTCCCTAATTCTGATTTCCAAAAGTTGGCATCTCTGCAATGAATAGATCATCTAATTCTCTTTAAAATAATACCCTACATGATATGATTATGGTTCACATGGAGGTGCAATGCCTTGAAATGTGGTGCAAGGTCAAAATTCATAAGTTGCAAAGTGACACTATATTGAAAGTTAGTGTTTTTTTTTCCATGGTTTCTTTTGTTTTCATGCACCTTAACATCAACATTAACATTGAATCAAACACGCCTCTGCACAAACAAACACGCAAACTTGCATGGGTGTTTCAAACCACGACTCAAACCATGTTATCTCACAGAACCATCACTACATAAACCACAATAAAACATCAAAAATGAAGAAGCAGGGGCTTGATTTGAGTGGATTTACATTGACACAGACAAAAGTATCATGTTCTTTGTTGACCATTCATGACCATTTCTGCTCATTTTGCAGCATTTCAATTCAGACCTCATTCAACACTTTTGAATCCTGCTCTTTTCATGATGGCATGGCTATAACAAGTATGGTATCATTAGAAAGAGAATTAAATGATCTTTTGAATGATATCGAATTTGCATTGTGTAAAATTGGGAGTTGGGAGAAATTAATGGCCAAACTCAGATTTCCAAACTTTTTTTGAGGGGTTAATTTTCTTCTTACCTTGTGTTAGCATAATGATGATAATAATTAAGGGAACTTATTGTGCACTTCTCCACCTGCATCTCAGGTGCTCCTCTGTTACCTCTTCTCAGCTAGCCTACCAATTTGGTTGCTCACAATTTTTTTGGGGAGGAATTCCATCTTGCTGGTACTCATTTACCTCACCTGGGTAGAGTGCAACACAGTGTGGATGAATTTCTGGTTGATAGGAATTAACTCAGTGGCTGGGATTCAAACCCATGACTCCCTGATGGCAAGGCTAGAGTCAGAATCAAAAGACTGCGATGTTCTCACATTATGCTGTCCGAATGTTAATCCGTTTCTTATCTTTCCTCTTTGTCACTCTATTTCTTCTAATGCTTCAAAGTTTTCCTCTTTCATGGATATCCCACTTCCTATTGTTACTTCTCATTGGCTCTACCCCAATTTTTTTTTTCTAATTTGGCAATGTAAAGAAACAAATGAAATAGCTTGAAAAGATGTGATTCGGCAACTTTTTAATGAAATCTTATAATTTTTGTTCATTTTGAAAATTTAAGTAGTGAATGCAGATTTATTTGAATCATTGCAAAGCTGTACTAAGTTTTAGTGAAAGTAATTTTTTCTTCTAAATTTGTGGATACATTAATTGAAATGATCATTCATAACTTACAGTATCACAAGGAGGTTAGCCGTCTTTTATCCAACAAACAAGGAGAGTCTATTCTCAAGTTAGCTCAACAATGGATGAACTTTGCTCTTAACAAGTGGGAACGAGGAAAGGGACGCCGACCAAGGTTAGTTTCTCAAACTTGCTTTAGTGACTACATGCATGGAAGGACCACCTCACTTTAAAGATCATGTAATTGATTTCCCTTGAATAGTAATTGCATGAATTACAAGAATCGGTTTGGAAAGGACCATATGTTTATAAAGACAGCAAGTTTGGTTTACTTCAATGAGTTTCCCGCATTGAAACATTTAAAGTCAAACTTGCTTTTATAGTGACCATCTGTATAGCAGGACCACTTGTCTATTAGGACCACAGATTTGGATTCCCTTGAAGATGATTCCCCATTTGAACATGTATAACAAGTAGGGGAAGGCGGGGTAAGTTGAGCATAGGGGCAAGTTGAGCCACCACCCCCAGGCTAATAATGAATGAGTCAGACATTGTGGTGGTGTCATGTATTGATGACCCATTGCATAACCCTTAACCCAACCACTTTGTTTTCAACTGTGAAAAAAAAGTACTTTTTAGAGGGAAAAATACAAATTTCAGCCAAAAAAGCAAAAATGGGTGTAAAATAGATAAGGGCTTTTTACCCACACACTTCTTTTAATATATTATAAAAATAACAACAATATTGTTAGTCCAGGTATAGATTCTCATTCTTGTCATACAAAAATATTGCAATAAGTTTGGACAAGGGTAATTTAAGCCAAATCAACATGGGGCAAGTTGAGCCATGGTAATTCTCATGGTGATGTATAATAAAAAATAAAAAAATGTAAAAAGCCATTGATATGCAGGCAGAAATGAGCAAATTCACATGACAGTTCTTTTACTTTTCAAAGATGTTAGAATTTATAGAGAATTAGCAAGTGAAAAGACTTTAAATGAAAAATTGACATCCTTGTTCTTCCCGCATACATTTTGTATATGGGTCATTCCACGGGGTTGGGGCAACAGCACTTTTTTGTGTTCCTTATGAATTGTTAGCTTTATCCTGAAAATGTGTTTGGTGTTTTGATGTTGCAATGTGGTTTTGTTGGAAGGCAGTTATGTAAGCAATTACTTGATGCAGAAAGAAAAATGTTGAACTGCAAGTATTATTGATGGTGAGACTTTAAATGATGATGTCCAGACTCTTTTTTGGGGTACCAAGTGTGACATCCAAAATGGTCATTTTCAGTTGAAGATATCTAATCAAAAGATAAACTTAGTCAAATTCAAATGGCCATAATTGATAAAGCAACATTTGTTTAATAACAAAACAGTAATGGGATAGCAAATGAAAAGAGACTTCATATCATAAATCATTCCTACAACTCGGCATACCACCGTTACATGCGATGTCCACGTTTGTTTTTTTCTGTAACGGCGGTAATGTGGTAAATATCTAAAAATCAGAAATCATTCTTTCCAAAGTTATGTGTCAGAAATAAAGGCCAGGCAGTAAGCAAATTTTCATCAAAAGATTAGCTTTGAAAACCTACGGTAATGTCATGTAAATTAATTGAGGGTCGCCGATGTTTTGGGCGATGTCCGGGTCAAATTTGTAACGGTGGATCACATTTCATCGCGTATGTAAGAAGGAGACTCCGGAGAAGAGACCGTCGTTGTATCAGACGGACGGGATGTTAGCCGCAATCCACATGCACATGAACAGCTATGATAGCGGGTGTTTTGAAGCATCGCAGTTGGGAATCTTCCTGCAATGTCCGTGAAACGGTGGATTGGATCTCCACGATGTTTTCCCTTTCAAAGCGACGTAAGTACGGAGATTTATCCCGATACTCGTATTTTGAAATGAGTTAAACCTTATCTTTAAAATGTGGAACTATATTACCATGCAGAAAGTGTTTTTAAGTTTGAAAAATCTCGCTAATTTTCCATTATCTTTCACTTCGGTCCCACATGTAGCTTCTTGTGTAAGTAAAATATGTAAATTAAGACATCGCCGTGTTTGTTTCCAGATTTGCTGAATGGTTCCAAAGAAAATGTTTTTATTACTGTGATTCCGTGCAAACATGTTTTGAATGGTAGCTGACATGATTCAATCGTGATTTAGTTGATTTTTTTACACCGAAATATGTTGATTCAATAGGCCAGTGGATACTCAGAAACAGCTCTTTCAGTTTCACTGATGATCATGACGATCACGATGACATCTCAATTTGGTACAAAATTTCTCCTTGTTTAAATTGGCTCCTACTGATTCTAGGAAATATGGGTATCAAAGACCTGAGGATCAAATTTGAATTTGCAAAAAAATGAGAATTTAGAACCAGTGGCAGCGCCACGGGGGAGGCAGACCCCCCCCCCAAAAAAAAAAAAAAAAAAAAAAAAATGATTTTTTTTTCTGCTCGTCAGCTTATCCCAGCCCGAAAGGGGGGGGGGGGGGGCAAAATAATTTTTCTGTTACTACCCCCCTACACATAGTAGATGTGCTTTGTGTATGATGAAGCATGGGAATAATTCAATTACTAGTAATTCGTAGCTGTAGGCCTAACCTTCCCAAAACTTTTCATCTTGTTGAATGTTGGTATACTTTTCAGCACTTATTCTTTTTCCCTCATTTCTTTCTCCGTTTTTTCAATTGTATTTTTTTTATTTCTATATATTCAATTGTTAGGGACTTTTTCAATCGTATTTTAATTTCTATTTATTCAATTGTTAGAGAGGGGGTGGGTATTTGTTTTATCAGAAAGCAAAAGCCTGTGTGATTGTTTTCAATGTGATTTTTTTTTATTGCAATATAACGACATTTTAAAAACATGTACAAGTGAACAAAAGAAAATGTGACACAATCAAGTTTGTTTCACAAGAGTTTATTTGCTGTATCAAAAGGTAAATTGCAGATTTGAATTCCATTAGTTCATTTAATTCCAATAAAACATGAATATATTATGTAATTGCTTGAACAATTAAACTTCAGAGATGAAAATTAAATAGGATGGTCATACAGAACTAAATGGAATTGTCAAGAACCACCCTTGATTATAATGCAGAATAAAATTAGATTAAATTCATCCATTGAGAAACGAAATTGTAGTAAAGATAATTTATGAAAAGGTACAGGTAATGGGCAAGTAATTGTATTGTCAAAACAAAGTAGAACACAAAAACAAATACAAAAATCCTTGTATAAACATAACTTTATATTTAATTTATGAACTATGAAATGATGAATTCTATTTGCTATGAAAAATACAAAGTGAGGGTTCTTGTGTATTTTGCAAGAACAGATCAGATTCCTTGTCATTGCCCTAGTAATCCACCCCCCCTTACTTTAATGAGAAAATGTCAAGACATGTACATGAGTAAATGATTTCATATAATATAAAATATCGTGGAAACAATCCAGCAAGTTTTGTTGATTAAAATGTAATAATTTGAATTGTGTAAAAAAAATACCGGGGTAGTCAAACTTCCAAATACTATTTTTCTCAAATAACTACAGGTAGCCTCTGTTGAAGGTTGAAATGTATATCTTCAGTACATGAAGTGTCAATCTGGTGACCTGTACTCCTGGCCTGATGGCGAGGCACAATTCTACCTCTTTCCATTTTGTGACATTGACAGAATCCTCTTCCAAACTGACACAGTTGTCATTGGGTCACCGATCTTCTTGAAGTTCATAAACTTGTAACCTGAATGCAGAGAGAAATATTGCATGTTATTTCTAATAGTCAGGTTTAGTGTACAGTGTAATACATTTTTTACATTTGCCAGTAAGAAGTTTACCATATAGTTTTTAACTAAAGGAAAAGATTGTACTTTGCAGTTTTATACTTGAACATTTATTAGAATAGCTTTGTAGAAATAGTACATTTTACTTTCTCATTCACAATTCTATGTTAAAACAACAGGTGTATTTTTTTTTATTCAATTTGTCCACTAAGTACTTTACAATTGTCCTTTTGGCATGCTGGAACATAATGTTTTATCCAATGCATCTATTCCAGTGATGACATGATTATATTTTAATTAAAGTCACTTAGAACTACATTTACCATGTAACTGAGGTAAAACAAATTAGAGTAAACAAATTGAACAAGTTATATGTGTAAGGTATTAATGCAGTGTCCATGAATTGCATGCCAACTTTGTCTTGTTTTCTCTTGAAAAACCATAGCTTAGAAGAACTAAACTAGTACCTTTCCCCTACATCTTTTATACCCGAGTATTGTATCAAAGGTATCAAAATTATAATCGTGTACATGTATGAATAAAAAAAAATTTACCTGTTCATTGATATGCATTTCAGAAGCTTGCCTGTAGATGTTGTTTTTCTACACTTGAGTAAGATGAGTTAACTCGCATTTAGTGTGTTGATAAGTAGACTGTTAAGTCATACTATTCAATATGACCATTACAAGGACATGATGTCCATGTAACGGTGGTATGTACATTTGAAAGTGATATCTTGAAGGAGATATTTTAAAGTAATAAGAGATTTGGAGATCATAAGCTAGCACTCTTGTTTTTTTTCCCTTTAGACAGAAACATAATGTTTCCAGAGATAGACAGAAGTGGAACCTTGAGGATTGCCGTAGTATTATTTTAAATATAATTTATCAATAATTTTGTACATTTTTCCTTGTTTAAACTCTAATTTAAATTGCTTTTATTTGCAAAGAATTTGACATGAAAAATGTTTTTCTTTAGTATAATCAATTGATCTTGTGCAAATATTCTAAGGCATAAAGTGGAATTTGGTGTGTATTGGCCATTAATGGACCTTAACTTAACAATGCTTCAAAGTATACCTCTGTTACTGAGACATGATGTCCATGTAACGGTGGTATGTACATTTGAAAGTAATATCTTGAAGGAGTTTTTTTAAAGTAAAAAGATTTGGAGATCATAAGATAGCACTGTTTCGTTTTTTCCCCTTTAGACAGAAACATAAATGTTTCCACAGATAGACGGAAGTGGAAACTTGAGGATTACCATAGTATGATATTAAATATGATTTGTTAATAATTTTGTACATTTTTCCTTTTTTTAACTCTAATTTAATTTGCTTTTATTTGCAAAGAATTTGACATGAAAAATGTTTTTCTTTAGTATAATCAATTGATCTTGTGCAAATATTCTAAGGCACAAAGTGGAATTTGGTGTGTAATGGCCATTAATGGACCTTAACTTAACAATGCTTCAAAGTATACCTCTGTTACTGAGACATGATGTCCATGTAACGGTGGTAACACCAAAAATAGAAGGTTAGGCCAGAAAGAGTAATTGAGTTTTTCCAAAGAGAATATTCCATTCTGTTGAGGCATGACTTCTCTCAACTATTTAGTTCTACATACCATCATAAATTCAATTTTCTAGACTGGTGAGAAAAAAGAATGACACAGAACATGGCACTGGTATACACACAGAGCATCAAGTTCCATTTATTGATGCTAAATCTATCAAAATATATATGCCATGTTGGAAAGTGTGGAATAAAGTGACTAACAATGTAGTTAGCAACATATTTATCAAGAGAAATGGAGATCAACCCCTTTATTTTGACAGTGGGAGAGCATAGTCTTAGCAAGGATGATAAATGATGTCCATGTAACGGTGGTATTTTGTCAAATCTTGTTTCTCAGTTTACTCCAATATGCAGGGTGGTATCAAATGCCTGTAAGTGGATTTAGTTGAAGGATTGTCCCATCAAACATATGAGAAATAAAACATTTCATTTATTACATTTCTATTTTTTGACCCTGATGTCACAATTTTTGCCCCAACCCCATGGAATGACCCCTATTTTTGTTTTTTGTACATTTTGTTTTTGTGGCTCAACTTACCCACGACGGTGGCACAACTTACCCCATGGATGGGGCAAGTTGAGCCATTTGACATCGTTTTTTTCAAAAGGTCATGATGACTTTTAGTGTGGGGGTAGAAAGTTATATTGGTGAAAAAGATTTCCCAAGAATCAAATTTAAAGGCAAGGTACTTATTTCTACAATATTACTAGTCATATCAATTCTAACATGCAAAAATTGTCACAACTTACCCTGCCTTCCCCTACCTGTCTATGAATATCACCTACTCATAAAGACAGTTTTCTTGCCTTTGGTAGTCTTTAAGAAAGGTTTCAAAGAGCAAAGCCATAGGGTTACTATACTATTTAAAGCTGGTCGGAAAGTTGAGCATGAATTTTGAACAACTGAAATGTATCATTTGTGTCATTTTCAAAAGCAGGTAGATGTTCTTTACTAATCACTGATAATCCTATCTTAGGAACTGCACCAGCACCAATGAAAATCTGGTGTGTGTCATTTATAATAATACTACTACTAATAATAGGCATTTATATAGTGCCATCTATCTAGAAATATTCTATTCTGAGGCGCATTGTTATTATTATCACAAGAAAGGATCACCAGTCGTGCTTGAAGTCGCTCGTAACTTACCATCAGATCAGTTTATATATTACTTTTGTTGTGTATGGATTTTTGGTGTGATTAGTGTTGGGTTATATCTATTTTGTTTATTTTCAAACTAATGTAGATGGGCTAACCAAGGTCTGGAGTTTCTAATCCTGGCCTGTGAACCTCGAAATGTAGCTCATCTTGGAGAGGAAGAATTTCAGGTAAATAAGGATATAAATTTGTTTTTAATCTTGTGTGGTACCGCGGTGGAAAGCTGATGTGTCGTAGATTTAAATTTCCATTATATACATGTAACCACTCCAAAGTTATTTGAGATATTGCGAAAAAAAAGATGTGTTTTGGATTATTCTCAAGTCTACACATAAATAAATAAATTATATTAATAAATTGTGTGATGTTCCTTTTGTAAACATTAATTATATCTAATCTTATTGTTTCCATTCTAATGATTAAATTGAGTAGTGAAAAAGGGTCAGACCATTTTATTAGACAAATGTATTTTTATTATCTAAAGAAATCATTTTATTAAAAAAAAAATAATTCTGTTAAACAAAATAATTTCATCAAATAAAATCATTTTATTGGTTTTTTTAAACATAGAATTAAAGAAACTTATTATTTCTGTTTACTCTGGGAAATGGAAATAGATGGAAATGACATAAAATGATATCATTGATATTATGTATCTTTGTATATTGTATTTTTTAAAAGGATCTTCAACGTCTGATGAAGCAATGTATTGAGCATGTGATAGGGAAGACCACACCACAGAGCCCTGGTAAGCTTGATATCTATGATTGCTTGGGAACTAGGGAGCCCTGAACCTTGTCATCTGTAGTCGGGAAACTGATGGGAATGTATCATTATTATGATTACTTTGGCATTTTTAACAGTTTAGAATGATAACATTACAAAGTGTGACAGAGTAAAAAAACAGGCATACAGCTCAACTGGGATATCTGTGCATAGAGTTGACAGCAGAGAGACAGTGCTTGAAATGATTAAGAAAAGATAATGATGATCAGTGTTTACAAATCAAGCAATTAGTGCACAGGTTAGAACTGAAGACACAAAGTCTATATTTGATTGTATCCGTGGCGTTGGAGCAACACTTTGATGATAGAGACAGCAGCTTCCTGTGGCCCATTTTTGTCTCACATGCATAGCAGAGTGAGACTATAGGCGCCGCTTTTCCGACGGCGGCGGCGTCAACATCAAATCTTAACCCGAGGTTAAGTTTTTGAAATGACATCATAACTTAAAAAGTATATGGACCTAGTTCATGAATCTTGGCCATAAGGTTAATCAAGTATTACTGAACATCCTATTAGAGTTTCATGTCACATGACCAAGGTCAAAGGTCATTTAGGGTCAATGAACTTAGACCATGTTGGGGGAATCAACATCAAAATCTTAACCTGAGGTTAAGTTTTTGAAATGTCATCATAACTTAGGAAATATATGGACCTAGATCATTAAACTTGGACATAAGGTTAATCAAGTATCACCAAACATCCTGCATGAGTTTCACGTCACATGACCAAGGTCAAAGGTCACTTGGGGTCAATGAACTTTGGCCGATTTGGGGGTATCTGTTGAATTACAATCAAAACTTTGCAAGTTTATTGATCTGACTTTTGAAACTTGGACATAAGAGTAATCAAGTATCACTGAATATCCTGTGCAAGTTTCAGGTCACATCATCAAGGTCAAAGGTCATGTGAGGTCAATGAATTTTGGCAACATTGGGGGTATTTGTTGAATTGCCATCCTATCTCTGTAAGTGTATTGGTCTAGTTCATAAAACGTGGAAATAAGAGTAACCAAGTATCACTGAACTTCTTGTGCGAGTTATAGTAGTTTTCAAAGTCAGCACTGCTGCTACATTGAATCGCGTGATGCAGGTGAGACGGCCAGAGGCATTCCACTTGTATAAAGAGTTACAACTACTGTAACTCTGTCATTAAGGCAGCTACCATGGCTCAGCAGCCAGTCACAATCAAGGTTACCATGGTAGATACAATAATGGAAAGTTACAATAGTTTAAAGTCTTTATGAAACAGGCTTTAGGAAGATGGTCAATATGTACCTCACTTAAAATGTTGAATAATGCTTTAATTAAAGCTCAAATTTTGATCTATGACTTCCTCAGCTGTTTAAATATTGATCACTTATGAGCTTTTCCTTTCCTTCCACTTAAATTGAAAACGTTCTCAGATCGTATGGGATCTCCTGACTTCCTTGGTGGCAAGATGATGCGATCCCGGAGCAGCAAGTCCATCCGAAGCAGTTCATCATCAGAGCAATCCATCACCTCACCAACCAGTGTGGGAGACCTTAGACGTATCCCTAGTGTCGAGAGATTCCTATCCATCAATTCAAATACAAGCCCCACCGAAGATAGGCTAGGTGAGTGATCCTTACCCTTCTCTTTTGGAACGTCCTTTATTCTCGGTCAGTCAGTTATCCAGTAGTCCAAAGTTTTAAATCCGTTTTTGTCCCATTTAAGAAGGAATAACTGGATTTGCATGATTCAGTGCATCCGTCTTCAGCTCAATGCTCCTACTCTCATCCACTCATTTCAATTGAAACACATGGAATATGAACAGTGGTCATTGTTACCAGGGTCACGTTTCATGCTTCATTTTGTTCCCCAAAAAGAAATAAAAGCATTAGAATTAATTTTTTTTTTTATATTCATAGAATGAGTTGAAAGAAAATTGATCTGAGCTACTTAGCCACCAATCTGAATCTGTGACCCTATGGCCCGTATTCTGATAGCAGGTTAACTTAAACTCAGGTTTAAAGTTTTGGTTTATATAGATTAATCACTAACAGTAGAGATATCATATTTCAGTTCATTTGGCTCTCAAATCATTCATAATTGTCAAGGAAATATAAATAGATGATTGTCTTCACCATCGATGAATAAGGAAAGAGCACATGTAAACATAAGAAACATACAACTTGATAAAAATTTTGACACTTTTGGCTTCCCATAATATTAGCACAGAGTTAGACCATGGTCTAAGATAAACCTGACTTCAGAACACAGGCCTATGTGTTTACACAATCCTTCATATTTCTATGATTCTAAATGCTTGTGTAGCTTTAATAATCATCTCCCCTTTCATAATTAGGATGGGTAATACTTTAGAAGTATAATTGTTTCCTGTTGTGATGTAAATATCACTCTTTTAAATATCTAAGCTCTCAATTTTGACTCACATCTACAGATCCTGGTTTCCCTCGCTATGACAAGCGTTGCAGCCCCAACCCCACCTCCTCTCCCTTGCCGTCCAACCACGTATTCCGTGCCCTCTCCCGCGACCCTGAATACGCTCCCCGCACCGCCAACAACTGCGCACCTCCCGGTGCTGCGTGTCAGAAGAGGGACAGACGTTCCCGCAAGGTCCAGGCGTTGGAGCGGTTGGAGCAGGCTCGTAATGATAAGCTACAGAGGGTATCCATGATAGGAAGGATCAGTGATCAACATAATAATCATGAGGTGGTCAATATTAACTGTAAGAAGGTGACCTTCAGGTGGCAGAGGGGTTTCAAGATCGGTGAGTTATCTTGTTTCATAATAAGTGATCCAATTTGATGCCATTCGTGTAGAAATACTTTTTCATGAAATTTCTAATAGGTGATAATAAAGATAACTACAGTTCAGCTGCTTACATATCCATTCCAAAGAATGCTCAAGGCATGTGTCATTCATATAAATTATAAAAAGAAATAAGTATGGAAAGAAATGAAATTATATTTTAATAAAAAGTGAAATAATCATAGATTCAGTGATAAAACAGGTCAAAGTTTAAGAGAACTGTCAGAAATTGCTCTTCGAGAAACCATGAGGGTAAGATCATTTAGATGGTATGAAACAATTTGGAAAATGTGAGATTAATTTCAGGAACGTAATATAAAAGCTTAGCAATTGATCATGAAGCTGATTTTTATGATTGATAGAATTGGTCATTGCATGTGATCAATTTTAAAAATCAGTCGCATGATCAGTTACCAAAGCTTATGTTGTGGGGGTACTGGTCTATCTAACAGCAGGAATGCCAATAAAAAAAAAAAATGATATCTTGGTAGCTTAATTGTTCAGTCTTGTGGATTCAGACATTGAAATTTGAAATCTTTTTGGTTAGGCTTTCAAAATGGGCTTACGTGGAGCGTTATGGCCCAGTGGATTAGTCTTCGGACTTTGAAACAGAGGGTCGTGGGTTCGAATCCCAGCCATGGCGTAATTTCCTTCAGCAAGAAACTGATCCACAATGTGCTGCACTCAACCCAGGTGAGGTAAATGGGTACCGGTAGGAAATAATTCCTTAAAAAGCTGTGTGCGCTATGAACGCCTAGCTTAGCCGGGTAATATAGGAGCGCCTTGAGCACCTAACAAGGTGGATATGAGCGCAATATAAATACCCTATATTATTATTATTATTATTATAACTGAATTTTTTAATCTTTGTATTCCTTGTCTGAAGGTGAGGGTCAATTTGGAACAACGGTATACTCCTGCATCAATATGAATACTGGTGAAACACTCGCAGTCAAAGAGGTAAAGAACTGCTCATCAACACTACTGTCTCCTAAAACTTTATTACAAACATATTAGGACTTGCAGAGAGACATCTTTTAAACTGTTTCCCGCTACATGCAACCACCTTTCATCAATGATGCCTTCTTCTGTTCACTGTGGTTGACACTTAACATATTAGAAGCACTGCCTAATTGTATTATCCATACAATGTTCTAATGTTATACTGTGTCTTTGTAAACTTAGATTTTGTGTAACCTTAGATTTTGTGTAACCCTTTCCATGCGTATTGCGCACCAATGCTTTGGGCCATGCGAACTTTGCATTGTACGCTCTAACAAACAATCCATTGTTTCTCTCCCTGAGAACAATCCAGCACAGAGGGGTTCATGGCCCAGCACTCAAAGAATTAATTGATTTTGAATTTACATTGGATTTATTGAGTAAATTATCATTTGCGCTTGTGCTTATTGGAGGTGGTTGTGTAGACATTCCTTTCATTAAAATATAGGAGACTTGTCTCCAAGGAAATATCTTTCATATTGTCTTGCCCTCCCTCCCCCCCCTTATCAACCTACCCGGTTGCCACACCTAATCCAGATACATATAACGGGAAGTGATGTCAGTTGTTTATATATGATGAAATTTGATACTTTACTTTAAAAAGAAATCATTGGATTGTCCAGGATTATGAATGGGAATGGGAGAATCGATTCAAGAACCACAAAGTCACAAGTAATAAAAGACCTATAGGTCTAAGAAATATCTTTAGCACTCTTCCAATTTAAAGCTTTGCTCTAAAAATTACAATCAAACCTGCTTTAGCAACATAATATTACTCCGTCTACATCCATTCAATTGTTGAAATGTGTGTTAATAAAGGAACTTTTCCATGAAAAACATCTTGTATCGCTTGGGCAGTCTTAATTGACAGGTTTTACCATAAAATTAATAATTCACCTGCTATGTTTTGCTTTTTCCATTGCAGATGCGATTCCAGAGGAACGACCATCAGGTGATCCGGGATATTGCTGATGAGATAAAGAACCTTGAGGGGATCCGTCATGCCAACCTTGTCCGTTACTATGGTGTGGAGATACACAGGGTGAGATATGATAGTCCCATCTATTTAAAATGAAGGATGCAAATGAGTAATTCCATAAAATAATCAACGTTTTTGTACGTCCCAACCCAATTTTTTTCAATTTCCCCTTCACTTTACTAACTGCTCATGACATAATGATTTAATAGCATTACAACTTTTTGTATGAAATAGAAAACAGAAACAGATTCGTCTCAGGAAGGTCCCACATACATGTATTAGGCGTTGGCCTGTACTTTATGGAAATACCTAAATATAATAGCATGAGAGACGAATATGATATGTATGTTATTCTTTTCTTGTAACTGGGTGACTTCTACATGTGACATGTTTTAATTCCATTTCTTCATAGTGAAGACTGTTTTATATTGCTGTGATAGCTTTCCCTTGAATCTTTTGATCTCATGACTGTGTCTTGCACTAGAGTATATCAGACTTGGAGTATTGTTATGGATATGTTGGAAGATATTAATGAGGATTTTTGTAGTACATTTTTGAATGAGGACTTGCATTTTTTCTGATTTTAGAAAAAAAATTAAATAAAACTTAGATCTAATATTTCCTTGATGAGTTAGCTGGGTATTCTTACTGCTTGTAATTTCACCAGCAGCACTGCATTAACACTTTCATAGTGTCATTTCACTGCATAGCATCACCTCATCGGGAGAAAAAATGTAGAGATTAATTGTACCCCATCTATTCGTTTGGACTATCATAAAGAGCTTGTCTGAAATATCTGATGCTATTCCATATGTGGATTACAATTTTTTTTTTCTTCCATCAGGAGGTTGAATGAGAAACCAAATTAGATAAAGTAATTCCTTGTTCTTTGATTTATTATTTTGGATATTATTACCGATAACAATCCTATTAGTGAAGTTTGATAATGCCCCCATCTTTTGCAGTGTCCACCAAATCGCCAGGACTGGAGTCAATATGTAAGACGCTATCATAGGAAGTCATGTATATAAGACTCTTGTTGCATAACACTAATGAAATAATGATCTTGCATGCTGCTATAGAATGCCATTAGAGCTCTCTCTTCAGGATGTATAAAATGATATGAATTTATTATACCAAGAGTATATAGAATTTATTTTGAAATATTGCTTGTATGTTCCAAAATAAAATTTTTAACTTGACCTTTACTGTATAGTTATGTATAATTTTCCTTTCCCTTTTCCTTCCATAACTTTGTTTTCAATGGGCATCATTATGCTGCCATGATTAATGCAAGAAGTATTGATTATGATTACAAAATAATTCCTTTTTTCGATGAAAAAAGATTATAATGTTATGCCCTGCTTGAATGGAGTAATGCAGAAATCTTTGAATGTTTTGTAATTGTGAGTAAAATGCATTGCTTACTCAACTGACTAACATACTAATAAAGGCTAGAGCTATTTTCTCAAGTACTAAATAGTCGCTTTGTTTGAGCTCATCACTTACAACGGGCAGAGTCTAACCCTACAGTATATTTGCAACGTGTCACAGACTAACATGATATAGATAATTTCAATGACCTGATAGTGAATATTGCATTTGCATTGTTACAGGAATTAATACATGAAATAAGCATGAGTGCATGGAAATTTGCATAAAAGTACAGCAGGAAATGTAAATGTTATGTAATGTATGCATGTGTTATCTTAGAAATTCCAGCTCTACAATAAAATAGTGATTTAAATGAGATCAAAGCGTATATATGTAATTTATAGTCTGTATAAAATGACATTATTTACATCCATTTAAGTATTGTAATTAATTGGAATTACGTGTAGTGATAAGAGATGAGATTGTTATTCCGCATTTATAAATCAAGAAATAAACCTTTAACCTATTTTTCTATTCAATCAATTATTTGAATGTTATTCCATGTATTGCATCCTATGGTTAAATAAATATTTTATTGTATTAATAATTCAGCTATTATTTTTTTTCAGTTCACAAATTATTTGTGCATAATGTTTTTTTCTTCTATCTTGGTTTCTTTTTTTCCTGTTTCCATTTTGTTTTCTTGTTTTCTTTGTTATTATACTGTCTTACTTTTTATCCTGTTGCAATGTATTTTCCCTGTTTTTCCTCACTCCCCCATTCTACATGTTGTGCCTCCCTCCCTCTCTTCCCTATCTCTTTTCATGTCCTCTCCTTTCCTTTCTCTCCTTTTCTTTCACCCTTCCTCTCTATCCCTTACACTCTCTCTGCCTTCTTTCACTCCCTCCCTTAGTTCCTCTCCTCTCTGTCTATGTTTATCTCCATCACATCTCCTTTATTTCTTTGGTCCTTTAACGTTTTATATTCTTTTTCTCCTTCCACCTTTAATGTTTTATCATTATTTTTTTTCCCTTCCACTAATAACCCCCCCCCCCTGTAGGAGGAGCTGTTGATCTTCATGGAGTACTGCGACGGTGGGACCATAGCTGAGGTAGCCAAGACTGGTCTACCAGAAGAGATGATTAGACAGTACACCAGGGAGGTTACCATAGCGATCAGTGTCCTCCATGATCACAATATCATCCACAGAGATATAAAAGGTAGACTAGTAAGACATTTTCTTTTGATAAAAGATTAGAGCATAATAGATTATTCAAATTCGACTGTTTAGATTAAAGAGGAGAGCATGAGACAGGTTATATTCTTCAAACAATGATGGGAGAAGAGGTAAAATATGAAATTTCAATATGAAGACAAGATCGGTAAAGAGAAATGATGAGGTGAACTGAAATAATGGAGAACTATAACTTTTCAACGAGACAAACAAGTAGCAGAACTTTTACTAATTGTATCCATATGAAAAGTTAGAGCCAGTTGAAAAAAATAGAACCTAAAAGTAGCAAGCAAATTGTCATTTTATCCTAATCAAGAGATTGAAAAACACAAAATACAAAATTTAGGTTTGAGGATTGTTAAGTTTCTTCACTGTCAGGGCAAAAGAGAAATTCTTCAAAAACATTTTTTCCCTCTTTTATCTAATTGTGATATAGGAGCAAATATCTTCCTGCTCTCTGATGGTCATGTGAAGCTAGGAGACTTTGGTGCTGCTATTAAACTCAAGACACATAACACAATGCATGGTGAGGTTAATACCACCATGGGAACAGCCGGTAGGTATCTTATTCTCTATTGCTTTCATACTCTTTCTAATTATACTCATTCAATCAGAAATATCAATTTTTGTGGTTTGTTTTACCGCTGTGGATCACCACTCACATATTTATTATTATATTTATCACATATTTATTCATGGTGGCATTTTTTATCAACCAGGTCAGGACAAACGTGTATGAATACTCATTCTTTTCAGTAATACAACCATAGACTTATTATGCATTTAAAAAAAAGGAAACCTCAAAATCTTCACCAAATTTCTTTTTTGTTAAGATGAACATTTATTTCCTAACTTGTGGAATGGTTTCAGGTGTGGAATAAAAACTTACATTTTATCACCTCATGGTATCAGGTGATGAGACAAACTCAATTTCTTTTCTGCTTCACTTCCGAAAGATAACTACATCCAGCTTGCCTCTAAAGTAATAGTCTGCCCATCACCTTCACTAACAGAGATTATTTGCTTTTAATACACTAAGCTATGCACAAAATGCATGAACGGACACAGAAGTTAGATTATAAATGACGCATCATGTGCTATTAGCTACATTCTATTTCAAACCCATTTTATGAATTACATTATACATGTACCCCATGTTGTTCATTTCACACTCCCTCAACTGTGGAAGAAACTTCTCAATAATGTTAAAGAATGATCTTCTCATGATCTATTCAAGTGCATGTTAAAGTCTCACCTTTTCCAAAGATCAATTTAATCTTCCAAATTAGTGATGTAATGTAGGAGTTCCTAGTCACATATTTGTATGATAGATTTCAATATGTGATTGTTTCCTTTTTTCTTTCTTTCTCATTCTATCATTCAGAGCACTAAGAGACTTAAATGTAAATTGGTAAGGTATGGTATTAATTGAATCATGCATCGCAGTCACATATACTGCATTGTACATGGATAATTTGCTCCAGACAAAAATTGAACATTATAGATTTTGTTCTTCCTATCTCAGCTTATATGGCCCCAGAGGTGATCAACCAGACAGGGAAAGGAAAGCGTGGCTATGGCAGGCAAGCTGATATCTGGAGTCTGGGATGTGTAGTCATTGAGATGGTTACAGGCAAGGTAAATAGATGATTGTAATTTGGTTTGTTACTATTGCTACTGCTGCTACTGATACTACTAAACTGATGTTCATATAGTTCATACTCCATTGAAATTGTTCTATGCGCTTTACATACAGCTTTCCAGTATTACACTTCAACATAAATATTTATAAATACACCTTCATAGTGATCAAAGTGTGAAGGACTACACATTCTTCATATTTTCATCTGTGGCATTATAAGAAAACAAAAATATTTTTTGGTATATGAAGTCAACATTCATTTCATGTTGCCAGGGAATATGTTTTTGGGGTTTTGCATTGCAATTGTTCTACATTTTGTAAAGACTGCTACAGAAAAGTCTTTTGTAGCAGATTTTTACATAGGTCTGTACAGAATTTTAATAGTTGACAGCTTTCCTCTTACGACCAAAAAATGTTAATCAAATTCGGTCAGGCAAATTATTCCCTTGTTGCACTAAACCAGAAATGCTTTTATTTATTTATAATCTAGTAAATGTACATGTATTTTGTAGCAATGCTCTTCAAAAAGATGTTAAATGCATGCATAACGCAAATATGAGCTTTACTCAGTATGATGAAAGTTACTTATACGATTTAGGTCTCGTAGTTGGATTTGAATGTAGTGTATATGTAAATGATTTTTTTTAAAAATCAAAATCATGTACATTTTCAAACCACCTGTAAAATGATGGATTCTTTGGAGTCAAAAGTAGTACTATATTTTAGAGGCTATGGTTTGCAGAAAAAAATTGTAGAGTAATTTACCATTATCTCTTTAGAAGGTATATAATTTGAAATGTCTACAGTTCAGGTCCCATAATGGGTTCCTGTTCACATACTGTATACGTAATTGATTTGTTAAAAATATACATTGTATATCTACTCATGTGATTTTTAATCTAATAAATAGATTGAATTGAAATTAAAATCATGTGAAATAAGTTGAAATCTCACTAGAAGTTTTCTTCACTTTCTCCCATCTTTTCCTTTTCACTTTGACCATTACAGAGACCATGGCATGACTATGACCATGAGTTCACTATCATGTACAAGGTAGGCGAGGGTGCTGTTCCTCATATACCGGAAGCAATGAATCCTGAAGGGAAGGACTTCCTATCTCGGTGTCTGAAGCATGATTCGTCCAAACGTTGGACGGCAAACAAATTGCTGGATCACCCATTTCTTAAGGTAAGATATATGAGTTTATACTGTATTAGAGAATATTTTATCCACTTAAATGAAATTTATATAAGAGTGAGTAATAAATTGTAACTCGCAGTATAAAGCATATCTAAAAGCAAATCGTCTGGAACAGTCAATTTTCATCAGACCTTTTAACTTCTGTTTCTTTATTTCATGTGACAGTTGTGCCCAATAATAATCTTTAATTTGTGTTTGCCAGGTTGATCAATATTTCCTGCTCAAATTGAAATATTCATCTGTAATATTCTTTTTTTTTTGTGTGTGTAATTTTACGTGTATTTTGTCCTTAATTTCATTGTAAATTAATGCTTATTTTGATAGTAAATGACTTTCATTATGTTGACCATGGTAGTATCTCTGTTAATACATTTTTTATAGAATATTCAGTGTTGGGTCTTTATTCCAGTTTATTACTACTTTATATGAATGTGTATGTCCTAAAACTCTTATTGTATGGATGCTATGATATTAAAAAACATGCAATTTTACAGGAAATTTTATTTTGATTAGGATCTGACCAAATTGAAAAGAACTGCATATTTTTTAATTAACAGGGAAGAAACAATTCTTAATCTCGGAATGGAATAAAAATAGCAGGATGTAATGATTATTGGATATTGTGTCATATTTATGAGATAAGTGTTCAAAAGGCCCTTACATGTATATAGAAAAAGTTACCTTGGGAGGGTTCTGAATACCTCATAAATTTCGAGATTTTCAAAAGAAAATTCAAGGCATTAAAGAAAAATTGGTCATTCCCATTATTGAATCTTTATGAAAGCTTTAGACAGGCTTTAATTTTTAATTTGTGGAGCGTTGTGGCCCAGTCGATTAGTCTTCTGACTTTGAAAAAGAGGGCCGTTGGTTCAAACTTGCCATGGCGTAATTTCCTTCAGCAAGACATTTATCCACATTGTGCTGCACTCAACCCACGTGAGGTGAATGGGTACCGGGTAGGAAGAAATTCCTTGAATGCTTGAGCGCCTAGGCAGCCCAGCTAAAGCTGGGGTAATAAGAAAAGCAGGGCCCGCTTGGAGAACAGTTTTCAGAACTGAAGTGGCTTGCCTAGGTAATTATACCTATATTATTATTATTTAATTTCTTCACTCCCTTTTCAGGTTGCTGCTGGCCATATCGAAGAGGAAAATGAACATTAGTCACATTACCTTCTCTTGCTGGGACATCCCCATGGAGTGGAAAAAGTGCATACATTTTCTGTGGTCAAGTTAGAATCTTGTTCTTCTTTGGTCACTTCATAAGTCCAGTTCGGTGAAGGATAAAGGTCTGGCTTTGGTGTTGAAAGACTCCAGGGCCCGTAATACAAAGCTTTACGATGAATAGCAAATACGAAAGAATGCTTCTGATTGGTTACCGGTCAGTATTTTGAGTAAATGCGCGTGTAACAATGATCTTGATTGGCCATTTCATTTAGCGATTGATCGCTAATCTTTGTGTTACGCTCCCGACAATATGATTACTGGGGTAATAATATATCTGTATATCACATAGAGATATTGTTCTGTTGCGTGTAATACATGAGCAGAATGTCATCATTATCAGTATATCCTCATTCGATGTGTAAATCATTTAAATGCAAAGGATGCAAGCTTTGGTTTCAATTCTCACTTGATTTTGATGTTTTTTGAGAATTTGAATGAAGATAGAAAAGATGAGTCAAGACACAAAATCTTGAATTTTTGCTCAATTTGTGAGGAATTGATCTTTGAAAAATGGTCAATAATCTATCACAGTTTCTCACGGTTTTTAAAAAATATGGGGCCTGTTGCATAAAACTTTTTACTCTGGTAAAAATTGAAAACTAAGGTTTGTCTGATTTCTGCCATAATAAACACAGGGCAAAAACTCTGGTAAAAACAACCTGAGTTTTCTCAGATTAAAAGTTTTATGCAATGGGCCCATGGAATAATGAGAGAAGGCTATGCTGGTATCAAACCATTTTGAAATGAAATGGAATGTGAGTTATGCCATGATAAAAGAAATGTTGCCATTCTGCGTGTTGTTAATAAAGAGAAAGTGCAATATGTTAAATATGTTTTAGTCACTGATAATTCAAATATTGAGACTTTTGAATGGTAAGGCAATTGAATTACAAATTATATAAATACCATATTAAATAAATGCACCTCTGTTGATAGATTTTAAAAATCATTTGTTTAACAAGGCATGCTTTCATGTGACAAATATGGCTTAGTAGTGCCAAATTTATGTTCATCTGATAAAAGATGAAATTTGGTTATAAACTTTATGGAACATTGGTATCGGTTTTGCAAGCTGTTTTGTTATATATGAAGAATTAAACCAAACTTCTTTTTATTGTACATTGGAAAATTATTCAACATCATCTTGATCAAACTGTTGATTTTAAATTAGCAACTAGCATGCTTTGTACATTGCCATTCTATTTTTGAACACGTGAGAAACCTGTTTATCTCTGAGACCTTAATTATGAAAAAGTATACCTTCTAACATTTTCTTTCTTTGTTTGGACTAGACTTTTAAATGGTTTCTGTTAATCTTTAAAAGATATGAAAACTTCAATGATCCTTCCCTTATAGTCACAAGTTCTACTAATTGCAGATCAACAGAAAAAATAGATCAATTTTTCGCGTGTTGAATGAATGTGGGGTGTTAAAATTTTTAACTTGTAAAAAACATATTTTCATATTTTAATTGATGTACATGTATAAGCCCATGAATTATAATCATTAAAGGACAAGTCCACCCCAACAAAACTTGATTTGAATAAAAAGAGAAAAATTCAACAAGCATAACACTGAAAATTTCATCAAAATCGGATGTAAAATAAGAAAGTTATGGCATTTTAAAGTTTCGCTTCATTTAAAAAAAAAACAATTATATGCACATCTCGGTCGGTATGCAAATGAGGAACTGATGACATCACCCACTCACTATTTCTTTTGTATTTCATTATATGAAATATTTTTATTTTCTCATCATTTTTCATGTGAAATAAAGTTTCATTCCTCCCTGAACATGTGGAATTCCATTATTTTAATATTTTGTGCTTCAGGCAAGGAGGTCCTAATCGTCATATTCCTAAAAATTGAAAATATTGTATAATTCAAACAATAAAAAACAAAAGAAATAGTGAGTGACATCATCGACTCTCTCATTTAGATGTAACTGGCTCGTTCATATAACTATTTTGTAAAAACTAAGCGAAACTTTGAAATGTCATAACTTTCTAATTTTACATCCGATTTTGATGAAATTTTCAGCATTGTGCTTGTCTGATTTTTCTCTATTGATTCAAATGAACTTTTTTCTGAGGTGGACTTGACCTTTAAGAAAATAAATTGTGAAATTCAAATTTTTATAGGAAAAACCATAAAAAGAACCAACCCTGTAAAATTGTAAATAAATGTACCTGACATCACAATCATAAGGTATGTAACATACAATCAGTATTATAAGTACATTAGTGGCACTCAACAAGTATTTTACCTCTTTATACACTTTTTTCAGGTTAAGAATAATGAAGGTACAACGTTTAATTGAAGAAAACACATTTACCCCATAATATGCACCCCAAAACTAATATCTTATTGGATTGGAAGAGAATGAGAAAACTGATAACTTGTTATGTACATTGTATTCAAAATAAAAGGTGCATGTGAATATATAGTGTGCAATTACCTTCTAAATCATATTTTCACAAGAAGTTTTTAGTTTGTAAATACAGACTCCTATCTCTGTGCAAGGAATCACACATCTGATATTAACTTTTATGTGAGAAATTGCAAATACATGTGCCTGTCATTTCTTTTCAATACCTGATATATACAATTACACTGTCTGGTCCCTTTTATCATTTACAAATGGTTAAAAACAGAAATAATTAACTTATTGTGAAATACATTAGTGATTCTATACTAAATATATAGATTATCTCCTTAATATTAATACTTGCCTCATAATTATTATGCATACTTGCATGGACTGAAAGCAAACAACAAAAATAGCGAAACTGATTAAGAATTTTTGTTTTCATTCATTTTACTGAATATGTAGATTTATGATGGGAAATGAATGAGAGTTTTTTTAACACTATATATGTTTCAAATCTTATTCATTTCATTGTAATAATAAAATGGTACATGTGCCAAGGAGAGAGGGAAATGATGAAAAAATGTATTTCTCTTACCAGCTAAAATGTTCTGTATTAAAATTTATGGTTGAATTATCATCATTGCTAGAGATATACTCTATGAATTTATGACCATTACCAACACGTAAACATTTGCCACTCTGTGCCTCAAACTGCCCTTTTTAATGCTAGCTGAGACAAATTAGTCTAGATATTTTGTATTTTAAAACTTTGCCATTGAATTATCTGCCTTTGATAAATTTAGATTTATTTTGTACAAGTTAAAGACAGAGATGTTCTAAAAATGTACAGGTGAAGTTTGGTAGAATTGTCTAAGGTCTAAGTACGGGGGGGGGGGGGGGGGGTTAACATATAGTGAATTGTTACCAAAGTCATGCTTATGATATTTGACACGTAATCGCATTGATTGATATGCAGTAGGGTGCATCTCAATAGCGTAATTTGACTGATTTGGTGACATGTTTTATACTGGGCGCTACTTGGATTTTAAGTGCAACGTAAATCACACTTAGATCTTTGTGAAACACACCTCCTTCTGGAATTACATGTACATTTCTTCATCTTCTGCACATTAATGAAGGGCTACACATATACTTGTTACACAGGCTGCCTTATTTTGATTGAAATTTAGCTGCAGAAGGAAAGTGAACTTCATGAGCACAAAATGTATTTTGTACAGCATGCAAAGAAATAGGGAGAGATTTGTATTTGTTAGCATAGTTTGAGAGAATAGGACACTGAATTGAATTTACACACTGAATTGTTTGAAATCAATGTACAGTTGTTTATAAAAAAATACACCATACCACATGTACATGAATCACTCATACAAATAATCATGCATTGACCTTTGAAACAAGGATCACGTATGTTTACATTTTCATGTTTATCAACACTGTTCAAAGTGTGTATAATGTGCCATATGACCTATATATGAGCAATATGAGCACATCAAATAGAAAACTAAGGAACAGAGAACTTTGTTGGATATAACATTCTCAGAGCTGCCAAGTTGTACGGATTTTCGGTATTTAGTACTGAAAAAATGAGAAGAATACTGATGGTTTCATGCAAAATACTGAATTCTTAAGTTTCAGTTTAATGTGTTGTCCTATGATATTTCTTTCAAAATACTGATTTCCTCACCAAAATACTGATTTTCAGCTTTAGAAATACTGAAATGTTCTTGTTCAGGTTAGCAGCTCTGCATTCTATGAATCCTGTAATGAAATGATTCCTTGGACACCATTCATTTCATGAGAGTACAAACTGAATTATCAACTGTGACAATTTCAATTAAAACTAATAAAACCTTGCTTTTAATTTGTTGAGAAACACTGGTCTTACCTGAAACTGTCAGAGAATCACAAATTGTCAGCACTGGGGTCTGTTTCAGAAGCAGTTGCATATGAAAAATGAATTGCAAATCCAAAATACTCAATTCTGATTGGTTAAGAATCAAGATGAGTTTGATTTATGGAGTTGTGTTCGATTTCAACTCTTTGTGCAGCATGCCCTTGAACTGAGTTGCTGATGATCTTTATAATGCATGTTCTTGAAAGTAACATAGAGCACAATATGGTCTACACATTGTACATTGGATGATTAGTAGCTCTTTATTCATGCAGATTTAATTTAAGTGACATTCAAATTATGCAATGATATTGTCTTGACAGAATATAAGGGCACAATAGGTGATTTCAAGTTCAGTGTTGACCTTTTGGTGTTGGTGTTGGGACAATATGGTCCCGAAAAGTCACTCACTAGTTGTTGAGATGTCAATAATGTGATCTGGCTCAGTTTACAAACTCAGAATAGATTTTGGAGCTAGGGGAAGCAATCCAAATTTCAACACCAACACCTACCAAATCACCCATTGATGAGATGTAGAGCAAAAGAAGATGACAAAAATTATCAATTAATTGTACGATTGTGTAAAGGTTGAATCTGGCAGTTCTTGGGATGAATGTTTGTCATGGTCACAATGTGTAATAACTCTGAGACTAAATAGAACGTTTAGCTCACATTTCTATGGAATGCCTGTTTTCATCTTTTTCTATTATCATGACAACTCGAGGTATTGTCTTGCCCTCACTATACCGCTGCATTTATACCAACTGGTCCAGTAGTGTATACATCTAGATCCAGACATGAAAGATAATGTACTGTATCAACAAGTTCAATGAATTCCTCTTTATACATGTATGTTTCCCATTTAAAAAAATTGTTTAAAATGAATTTTTAAAACACTTTTACTGCAGGATCAAAATAATTTGTATTTAATGAATACCTGTAAGCCAGGGATGCCAGTTTTCAGGCAAAAGCCTGAATTCAGGCTCTGGCAATTTATTTTCAGGCCATAGTTATAGCATTTTTGTGTACAAAATATCGTATTCTAAGTGATTTTCAGGCCCTCTGATCAATTCCAAGTGGCATCCCTAGTAAGCTTGTAACATGGTGCTATTATAGCTCCATGCTTGTAATAAGCACGTCATAAGAATGTGGTATGAATTCACCTAAGATTGATTAAATCAATTTTAGGAGAATATCGCCTACATGTAATTGTACTTGGCTCACTCGGGGCCAGTGAAAGGAGACTGCAAGACTAGCTGAGGTTTATTCATAACCTATATGTAAAAAAGTATGCATTATGCACATGTAGTTATACAATATGCACTTTATTGATAACATCTGGCTTTATTTTCTGACCACCAGTCTTTTGACCGGTCAGATGTGTATGATGAACAGTATTAATACAAATAATATGATTTATTTGCAAAGGTCAATGATTTGTTAGTGCATGTTTTACACTAATTTTCATCTTCCCTGTGAATGAAAAGGTTAATAGTGTTAGGTATTATTTTTATCATCATTGCTTGAATCATTTCCCCTTTCATGCTTCCATGCTTAAAATCAGCTGATATTGTTATAGACCTTTATATGCATATGACATCACAATCTCATAGCGCCCTCCCTCAAAGAATGTGTAAATGGAGTTGTCAGAGATGGGCCAGCTAAAGATCATCAATGCATGCAAGGCAATGGCTTCAGCCACTAAGATGGCTGTGCAATGACATCAATGTGTAAGGTCTATTGGGAATTTATAAAACCGTTCAATTTTATCAGCTTATGTGAAAGTCAAATTGTTATTCTATTGAATTATTTTTCAGCATAAAAAAAACAAGAAAAAATGGCAAGAGCTGCTCATAGATATTAGAAGTCCATTTGAAATTAATGCTTCCAGACATAATAATAATGTGTTTAATGAAGATGAAATGCTGCATTGGTAATAGGAATTAGTTGGTTAAAACACTTCCTGATTTCTTTGAAATCATTATCCTATTCACTGTTTTGAAATCAACTAGCCTCCACTTTGTAAAGTAGTTGTGACTTCATTGTACTGTCTCCTTTTTATTATAAGTTAACATACTCTTAATTAATGCATATTTATGAAGTGATATTTTCCGAAAACTTGTGATTTTCTTGGAGCACAGTCAATATTCATATTATCCCACTTTCCATTATAGAAAAGACAGATTCTGAGTTGTAAAGAAAAAAAAATACATTCAACAATACAATGAAAGTCATTTTGTTATTGCTTAGTACTGCATGTGTATGCTCTTTGCTAGTGCTAGGTTTTGTATGTGATCAAATGTAAGATATTAGAATTATCATTGTATTCTAATACACTTGTCACCACTGATAAGCTTGGTATCAATACACATAAACCGAAAATGTCAACAAAGAGTGGGTTGAAACTGTAGTAGAAATGTATTACAGGTTTGGGTTAAGGACTAAAGAATCCAAGGAATAGGAAATTTGATTCTAATTTGTTCAGATTCCTATTCAGTGTAGGTTAATGATAGAAGTGATTGTTAACCTTGTCACCTACTGGGACCAGATTGTCCCTGTACAATGCCTATGCGTTTTACAGATGTTAGTATTGAATGGGTTAAGTACATTTGAATTTCAGACTCAAAGCATTATACTTCTTACTTTTGAGAGATAGTTTGATGTTCTACAAAAGAAATATGTATAGGTCGTTTTCTCATGCTTTTCAACTAGCTCACCTCATCCACCTGTTTCAGTCATTGGCCTTTTCTGTTCCTATACCACTGATTTCATCTACCATCCCACTTTAATACCAGTCCTACCAGACTGTACCAGATATTCAAAATTTATTTTCATGCTCAAAGTAAAAATAAATCAACATTGGCTTAAAAATCATATCATAAAAATCAGTCCTGCCATCCCTTCCCTTTTACCTGTACCACTCCATGCCTTTACAGCACTCCACATGTTTCCTGCCATCATCCACCCCACTCTATTTCCCTGATCCCACTCCATTTTGTCCACTTTTCTCATCTTTCAGCATTACTCTACCACATCCTCTCACCTTGTACCCCCCATTGCCCTGCAATATTACTACTACTGCTAATACAATTGATGTGATTTATAAACTGCCTTATCTTCTCTGTATGGTGCCCAAGACATGCATAGCATTAAGTTGCTATTAGGAATGTTAATTGTTTGTTCCACTTGCCTACCCCCTTTTTTCCCTGGTCACCCTTTTCTACCATCATTCCCAAAACCATGGCACGGTCCCCCTCCAAAACCTTAACGTAATATCTGTAACTCCCCATCATGAAATCTTTGCCTGAAGTATTAAACACATAAAGACCTCAAAAGTCAAGGATCTCACATCACGCCACACCAACCCTCTGGCATCACACCTCTAGTCGAGGGTCTAACGTCACGCCACATCAGTCTCTTGCCCTCTACCCGCCCTCATCACACCTCCTTTGACCTGTAATGATATCACAGGGCAGCAAACTTGAGGATAAGAACACTTCATATCAAGGACTAACAATGAAATAGATCACATCCACTTCAAGGCTCATGATAAATGGCAAATCCCTATCAAATTGGATATTTGCATTTCCATGATTGTAAACATCTGTTTTGATACCAAGTGTTGTAGAGGAGCAGTAAGAGGTACTCTCTGTTGCCTCTATCTGTTCTTGAATGCTATAAAATGACAATATGTTTTGGATCCGATTGTGTTTTGATTGGTAAATTCCAGTCTGGGACTGACAATATAGCCCTTTCGATAGAATTTGATTAACTTGACCAAAAACAATGCATATCAAAAACTAAACTAGTCCTTATGAAAATCTTAGATTTGACTGAAAAAAATGTTGACCTGTGTATGATTCTCTTTTCATCATTTATTTGCATGTGAGCCAAGTGACTCCATTTTCCAGTCCAGTGGTAAACAATTTGGAAGTAAATAGTGTTCAACTAGTAATGTTTTGATAGAATAAAAATCAGAAGTAATTGACCCAGATCATTCTAACATAAACATGTATGTGTTGTATGATAAGAAGTCCTGAAGTTTGACTTTGTTCATATGGATGTTCATATGTGACTTTGTTCATATGGATGATATACATATACACGTAAAATAGCAACGTATTTGAACCTTTTTGTATATTTGACACTAAATTCTTGTGTATTTGTTCACTACATACCTCAGCCTGGGTCATAAAAATGTAGCCATCACGGCATGTCAGAGTTTACAATGAATTTAATCCATCTGATGAAATTGTAATATATGTATATATCACATCTGCATCTATAATGAAATATTGTTTGCTTTGTGACGGCATCACGATGAAGAGTTTTACTCCGTCGAATGCAGCCACTTCATAAAGTTATTTTTGTATATTTGACACAATATCTTTTATTTTTATCACAAATTACAAATTTGTCTCATATTCATATTTCTCTGTTTGATTTATAATTCATGGTCATAATTATTGGAGTGTGTACGTATTCATGTACATGTTTCTTGTGCTCGTTACCACATCCAAACTTATGATATCTATATACAACTACCTAGTGTTTAAATATATTTTCATGCACATGTAGTACATTGAATACATATTGTACTGTCAATGTCATGTTGAGAATGCTTTTGTTATGAAATGCAATGCTTGCTATTTTTGCATGTTAAAAATTCAATATTTTACTCAAATTGTAATTACACATGCAATATATCCCATATTTGTAATGAAATGCATGGTTTTGGAGGGGTAGTATGCACAAAATTAGTACTGGAAAATGGAAAAGGCTAAATTCAGTTTATGGAAGTAACATTATCATCTAAAGATACACTGTACATGCATTGTATTATAATCCCAAAAAAAGTCTACTGCCAAACTTTATTCAGGGTTATCATTGTCAGAAGTGCGACTATATAGAAGCTTTTGATTTCATGTAGGCACCAATGAATATTCAATTTTAAACTTTAACTAGATAATTTGGTTTATCTTGTATTCTTTTTTTTTCAAATGAAAGGTATGAGTGTAATTTTTAGAATATATTTTTTGCAGGAATCTGTACGATTGCATGAATTTTTATGAACATGTATATTGAAATGACCTGTTTCTTAATATTAATGTTGGGAAAAATGATAAAATAATGCTTCAACAAAATTTGAATGAATAAATTTGGAGTAAAAAAAGGAGAAGTTCATGATATGTAGTTATCCAAATTTCTGTAGATATTTGACTTTATAGTTGTACCCGTGCACTATCAACAGTTAATAGTCATTTCTTTATTATCTTCTATCTTATTCTTAAATGATATCTTTAATGAAATGTCCTTCAATTATTGATCCATGTTGCTTCAGAATTCATTCTTCTCTCAATGAAACAAAACCATATTTAGATTGCTTGTCAAATACAATATATATATTTTGCATGTAATGTGAAAACAGTAGCATTTAAGATCTCACACTTTTGAGTTTGTTTGGCAACATTTTCATTTGTATATTTGGTTAATTAAACAACATGCAGTAAAGGGTATGCTGAAATTAATGCATATCGTCGGATGTTGAACCGATGACTATGTTAGATACCACATTACATGTATTTGTTTCTCATAAAAGGGAAACCCTTGCATTATTGGTAATTTTGAAAAACAAAAGTTCTTGGAATGCACTACTAAAATTAAAAGTTATACAATGTGTTTTACAACAAATGTTAGAAGCAGTGAATATCATGTCTATAAAATAATATTGTTTATTACGCACATGCAGATTTATTTCTGTTGCTTCTCATTAGATTTTATTATTCTTTTCTGATATTATGTTGTAGATGTTGATTGATATTGTTTTTCATTGTTTATTTTAAACGATAGTAACCATATCCATTGCTTTTTTGTATTTTGCTGGCTAAAATACACTCCTCTTGCAATTAAAAAAGATGTATTTGCTCTTATGTAGTTTCTTTTGTCTCAACATTGTATATTTTGAAATAAGAAATGTAGAGAGAGGAAGAGGAGTTGAGAGGGTGAGATATTGAGAAAAGAGAGGAAGAGAAAAGATGTAGGGAGGGGAAAAAAGAGTAACAGAGTCTAAGGGTGTGTTTATGCTTCCATTGCGAGGACAGAATCAGCATTTTCAAACGTCGATTCAAAACGCCGATCGTAAACATGGTTCTGGGAGTGCAGTTTATGCTTAACTTTTCAGAGGCGAAATCACGATCTCCAGCTGGCTTCGCATCATAATTTTCGTTGTGCAGGAAACCCGAGGTCATAATTGGGCACGCCCTATTTCAAAAGTTTTTTTTTCAGAGTGTTGTTATGGGGAAGGTATGTCGACTGTTATTCATAAACATCGAACAATTTCTAATATTTTAGTCATTGCATGGAGCTTCTTGATATAACCGTATAATATCCACCATAGTAAGGATAATAGTAAGAAAAAAATAAAGTATTTAAGTATACAAAATAATAAAATATCTATTTGTTTATGCTACTGGGACATCTGGCGATATTTCCTCATTATATCTCATGTTCCAGGTTTTTTTGTGTAAATCCCTCAACGTTCATAGTGATGACAAATTGGAAGAGTAATACTAGTAATAGTACTACACATGCAAAACAAGGGAGATGAGAGGCAATTCCGTGGAGGTAACATGCAACCATGGAGCAATGCGACTGTATTTGCCCGTAGATTTTCATCTCACAGGAAGCATGTACCAAATGATGTAATTTAAACATGTTTACGATCGTGGTTCTGTTTATACTTCCCCAGAAAGCCTGATTCTGGTCAAACGACGTTTACAAACGCACCTTTTTGTGAGTTTACGATCAGCGTTTTGAAACAGCGTTTAAATGAAAGTAAGCATGGACGCAACCATGTTTTAGACTAATCACGTTTGGAAACGCTGATTCTGGCCTGAAAAAAGGAAGCATAAACACGGCCTTAAACATATCTTATTTTGAAAATCATTCCAAGAGAATCATTTCAATACTTCAACAATTTTATTGTGAATAGAAAATCCAAATTTCACTGAATAAAAGCGATTTAACTTCTTTTCCCAAGAGGTACATGAACATTTTGTACATTCGATGCTTCACAAAGACCAAATTTTAAAATGCTTCCAGTCCTCATAATTTAGCCTCTATACATTGGTGAAATTTTACTTAAATTGATTATTGCTCCATAAAAACATATTGCATAAAACACAAATGAAATTAAAGTTTAAGACCACCCACTTCTGGGACCATTGCAGAAAGAACTGCATTTGAATACAAAACAAAAAATCAAATGCAAGTCCAAAATGTATGGTTGTGTTGTGTTTAATTTTTGAGTTGTGTTTGATTACAATTCTTTCTGCAACAGTGGGCATGTCCCTAAAATAAATTTAAAAAATCAAATAAATCAAGTTGTCAAATTGCAATAAATCATCAGTTGCAAAATTATATTTCCATATTCAAGTTTTGCATAAGCACAACAAAAAAGTAATTAAATAAGAATTTAAAAAATATATAGGCCCTATAAAAAATGAATTTCAGGTAACCATGTCCATATTAAAGGGATGCTCCGGGTTGAAAATATTCATAACTAGATAAATAGAGCAAAATGCTGAAAATTTCATCAAAACCAGATAACAAACAACAAAGTGATTTAATTTAAAATATTTGCATTATTCCAGTGAAAAAGTTCTAGGCATGTCTTCGTGAATATTCATTAGGTGGGCAGATGATGTCATATGAATGTTTCACCTGAATAATGCAAATCTTTGAAATTCAATAACTTTGTTATTTGTTATCAAATTTTCAGCATTTTGCTCTGTGAACTTTATTCTACTTATTGAGATATAAAGATATTCATCCCATCCCAGAGCATCCCTTCAGCATAGAATAGGTCTAGATTATTGGAACCAGTATGATGTGGTTACAGCCAGAGTAGGAAATATTTATATCACACATTGTCATGCTCATTATTTTTTGGCTCCTCTATATTTAGGAAGCCAGCTGAAGTGATCCAGGGCCCTGTAACACAAAGATTAGTAATTGATCATACAATTAACTTGTATGAATGATTGCACATAATTATCAATGTAATCAATCATAAAAATCAGACATGCAATCAACAGAAAGTTTTGTGATAAGGGGCCCTAGTTGCAGCTTGTGAATCCGTACTTAAGCATAAATAATGCACATAATCTTATTTTGCTGCCAGTATTAACACAATGGCAACACATTTATGACATGATGAGCAGACTTTGGAATCATTTATATTAAAGACCTTTTATAGTAGAAACAATTTATGAGCATCCTTGGGTAATCAATATTTGCGCCTGACAAAGCAGAATTTGAATACATAATCCAATATTTATGATTGGTCCCATTCACTATTGACATGTTTGTAGTATGATGAACGATTGTTACCTTTCACAAATAGTAAATGAAACTTGGTAGCAAATGTAAAAAAAGAAAACAGGAGAATATAGATTTAAGACTGCCATGAAAATGCCATTGGATAAAAGCATAAAGGCTGATTGAGCCATTCATATATATCGAAATGCAATGCATATATATCGAACTGCCAAATGTTCTAGGAATATATTTATTTTGGGAAGGGATTATTGCTACCTGTTTGTTCCTATTTCTGTGTTTAATGTTTAAGAAGGATTGAATAGAAATTAAATAATGTTCATATTTCTAGATTTTTCTTTGCAATTTGCTCCCATTTCTTGGCTGCCAGGTAAGCAATGCATTAACAAATAACATTCCTCATTTTCTTTTATTCCCTGAGCAAGATGTCTGGCATTCATGATTATGTCCTAAAATTTAAATAATCATACTGTTGCTTTGGACAGTATTGTAACTACAATGTTTATTGTAGTCTTGAAAACTAATATTGTAATATCATAAACACTTGACAAAGATTACTAACATACTTCAAAGCACCCATACACACTATTAATCTTGAAATTATAAAAATGCAATAAAGTTCTCCCTCACCCATGCATGTACATGTACATGTGAATTTAACATCATACAAGAATACATGTACAAATTTGATGC